>NW_006781198.1:423810-432337 GCF_000442215.2 Lipotes vexillifer
TTTTTGCAGTACGCGGGCCTCTCACTGTTGTGGCCTCTCCCGTTGCAGAGCACGGGCTCCTGACGCGCAGGCTCAGTGGCCATGGCTCATGGGCCCAGCCGCTCCGCGGCACGTGGGATCTTCCCGGACCAGGGCACGAGCCTGTGTCCGCTGCATTGGCAGGTGGATTCTCAACCACTGCGCCACCAGGGAAGCCCCTTTATGCATATTTTAACTATTACATTACAGCTACACCCAAATCTATATGCACTTACATTGTCCATACCTGTACCGACTGGTTTGCATATCTGTTTTCTCTGTCTCCAGCACCTACACATCACCTGCCACATTGTTAGTGCTCAGAAATATTCTTAGTTGAAAAATGGAAATACATATTGTTTCTATTTTTGTGCATCTCACACCCATTTGGGTTGGTGTGTTATTTCCTACGTTTTGTTTTATAGAATAATCTCTTTACATGTATTTTTTTGTTGAAAGTGACTTTGAATACTGAAATAGATATTTTGCAGAATTGAAAAAAGAATTTTAAAGTCCAGGGCAAAGCCAGGGACCTCAGAACCTGGAACCAGAAACACAGAAATCCACAATATTCTCTCTGTGTCTTTCAGCTCTGATTCTTCTAGCCCCTTGGCTTCATTCTCCCTTGTTGCCCAGAGACTTTCCTCCTGTGAGGGGAATGTGGCTGTAGACAGCTCCTGGATTATATCCTTTTAGCCCAGGAACATGAGAGTA
Organism: Lipotes vexillifer; assembly: GCF_000442215.2. Lineage (NCBI taxonomy): Eukaryota > Metazoa > Chordata > Mammalia > Artiodactyla > Lipotidae > Lipotes > Lipotes vexillifer. The sequence goes on from NW_006781198.1 coordinate 424,543, forward strand.
AAGAGAACTTTCAAATTCAGTTTGGGGGGAAAAAAAAATCACAGGGAAGGATTCTGATTGGCCCAGGTTACAAGCATGTGTCCACCCCTGGGGCCTATCAGGGCCGGGGAATAATGATTTATGATGAGCTGGGTCACATGACCACCTCACTGTTTGGAAGAGTAGTGCTGTTACAAGACGGAAAAAGAGTTGCCTGTGAACCAGGCAGTCATCCCAATTGGTGCCTACAATACTTGGGTGAAGCAGACTTACCAAATAAAGTGAGAAAAGACTTTGCATGAGGTGGTCCACCGGTTATTGAAAATAAGATAGTGGTGCTGGGGAGAAATGTGTTTCTAAAAGGGACTTGAGTCTAGCAGGAGGCTAGTATCCTGTCCTTTCGTTTGACGTGAAGGGAATGCCGTTCATGTTACTCCTTCTCCAGGCAGGTTTCGTAGCTTTTCCTTACCGCAGCTGTGCTTACCACATGCACCTGCAATAACTTCTTGACAAATCCGCCTCTTGCACTGGACTGTGAGCTACTTGTGGGCCGGGATCACATCTAATTCATGTTTGAAAATATTCATGTTTCCAGTGAATGCTTGGTACTGGCAGAATGAATGAAAATGGGAAGTATAGCAGTCTACTGCAGAGTTGAGGCATCGAATAAAAATACAGTTGGATTACACATGTCTTTTATTCTAGAATTGCAAGACAATAGCTGTTAAAGCTAATAATGGTTCCTCCAGCCGATAGAATTGCCTGCATATATTCAGGGAGCTCTTGTCCTCACAGGGCAACCGTTTCTCTTACTCTAAATGTAAATCCTTTTCTGTGTTGGCCCATAATCTACTGCTCCCGGCGAAGCCATCAGAAGGACGGCATGGAGAATATGACTCTTCCAGTTGGTAGCCCTTTAGAAATTTGGAGACAGGTGCTGATGTTCATTTCAGTCTTTCTCCAGCTAAAATGTCCCAAATTCTTTCAGCCACTCCTCAGTGAGAAGGATTGCTTCATCTTCCTATCCCAGTTACATTCTACCTGCAAACTTTGGAGTGTTTCAATGGCCACCTTAATATGAGATGCCTGGAACCGAACACAAACATCCAAGATGTGGTTTGACTTGTGCAGAATTTACTATGGGTTGATTACACCCTAGGATCACAGCCAGTGGTTTGGGAAGTGGAACCCTTTCGTTAGAGGAAATTTTACAAAAAGTCCCCTTTGTGTAATACAGAAACGGAGATCTCTTCTGGTTGCAGGGAGTTTTCTGGATAGTTTGGGAGGCCCACCTGCTCATGATTTTCCTCCTCATGTACCGTGGTGGCCGCTGAAACATTTTTATGGAACTCAGGATTTTGTGACCCACCCCAATCTGAAAAATGTATGATTAAAATGTACATATTTCTATGAATGGAGTCCAAGTTTTCAGACTCAATACAGGTTATATTAGGTTTAAGTGCTACTAAAATTTCCATTTACACTCACACGGAGAGCTGTCAAGTTACATCCTCCCATCCTATAATGCAGGATTTTTCATGTTTTCCTATTAAATTTAATCTTGTTGGTCTGTATTTCAGCCTGTTCACCTAATTTTGGGTCTTGATTTTCTAACTTGTTATCTTTTCCATCTTACCATAATCTGGATATTTGGCAGTGTGCTCTCTACATGGTATCCAACTAAAATTACACTAACCATCTCCCACCGCAACACTTTCTATCTCGATCAATGTCAGCACTATTTATCTGTGCCTAAAATTTATGTACAATCTTGGCTTCTTTCTTCCCCTTACCTCATAGTCCCAACTGTTCACCACATCCTGCTGACTTTACTTGCTAAATATTAGGACAGTTTCCCAATTTTCATCTCTCTACCACAGCCGTTGTTTAGGCTCGCCTTTGCTCTCAACAGGCAACAGTAACTTCCTAACAGGTGTCCTTTTTTTCTGGTCTTTCCCCCTGAGTTTTGTTCTGTCCTCATTTCCAATGTCACCTGTCTGGACCAAAATTTGACTATGTGTGGTTCACATGCTTAAAACCCTCCAGTTGCTCCCCGTCACCCACAGACAAAGCTGAAGGTCTTCAAGTTCATGACTGTTTCACATCGTATTCCTATACCCCCTGAACTGGGCTTGATGCTCTTACAACATTAAATGGCTTGGGATTTCCTCCATGCCCTATGCTCCCTCTTCGTTTTTACTGGCTTCTTTGTCTGAAATTCTCCGCATTCATACTGCCACCCAAACTTTTTTTTGTCAAAACTTACTTGTTTTTAAGATTCAGCTTAGGTGTGCTCCTTTGTGAGTTCTGCATCCCCGTATTCAACCAACTGCGGATCGAAAATATGTGAAAAAAATTTTCCAGAAAGTTCCATAAAGCAAAATTTGAATTTGTGCACACTGGCAACTTTTTACATAGCATTTACATTGTATTAGGTACTGTAAGTAATCTAGGGTAAGTTATATGCAAATACTATGTCATTTTATATAAGGGACGTGAGCATCCACAGATTTTGGTATTTACAGGGGTCTTGGAGGTATTCCCCTGTGGATACTGAAGGAAGGGTGACCATAATTTGCATTTAATCTGGTCTTTAATAGATACTTAGTAAATATTTGTTAAGTAAAATAATGGATGAATCAACCCACTTATATACACATACTCATGTTATTTTTCAACCCAAATTTTACCATCATATACACAAAGATATGTGGATTAGTGAGTCCATTAACTGTTATGTTGAAGTACAAATATTCTATGTTTGATGCTTTCTTCATTTATCAAACTAGCAGCTCTGTAAAACAGAAATAAGGAAATTTCCTCATTAATGACATGCTAAGTGAACTTATTTTGGACTTCTTTCCATTATTGCCTCCTTTCCTAAATGCACACAAACAGTTCTGGAAGGAGTAGATTTCTAATTAAACTGCCTGATTGGAGATCACTTTTTACATGGTTCTTTCTTTCCAGTAGCTTCAAACAATTAACCTGGAGGTGAAATAACACGAATTTATTGGCTATTCCCTGTGATATTGTAAATGTGCCTCTTGACACTAAGCAGTTTATAATTTCATTGGCAGAAGGAGACATACACATGAAATAGGTAACAGTGAATTCAGCAAGTAGTCCAGTATCAAAAAGAATGGCACCGATGATGTGTTTGGCATTTTTGGAAACAGTGGCGATTTAAACAAACAAAAAGCAAACAACCAGCTGCACCACATTTGAATGGGCAGAGGCTTAATTTACAAAAAATATAAATTATTTAGGAAGGGAATCAGGTGAAGGTCCGGGAAACAGGACCTCCTGTGATTTTATGTTGAGCGAATTGTGAGGCTACTAGGGTTATTCTAGAAATGAGCACATTAGTACACCTAAATTGAAAAATTATGTAATGTTTGGAATAGGGGCTGTTTTATCAGAACTTTCTTATGAAGTCTGATACCACTGTAATCAGATAAGAACCTCGTGCCTACTGAGCTTACATCCACTTGAAAACACATTAGAAACAGGAAAAAAAAAATAAATTAAACATAGGGAAAACCATCAAGTGCTACCTGGGATAGTCGTGGTCTAATGTCTTCAGACTGGGGAAAGCTGTTTCCCAGGCTGCTCCTAGGCAAGCGCAGAAAGGAAAGTTTGCCAGGTTTTCCCGTGGCCAGAAGGAAGTATACTTTGAAGCAAATATACTTTTTCCAAGAACTCCATCCATTCATTCACATTCAGCAACTACTTACTGACTCTCCAAAAGGCACTGTGTTAAGCTATAGAGAGAATTCCATGGTTGCTAAAGCAACACCATGAATTGATTTCCCATGTTTAACACCCCTCTCCCCTGCAATAATATTTTGTCTAGCAACCAGATATAGCCTCGTGTAAATTAAAGAGCATTGCCCGTGTTAAGTGAGAAATATAGGTCTAGTCATGCCTTGGGCAAATTATCCAACAATTCTGTCCTCAATTGGAAAATGAAAGGGTTGAACCATTTGCTTTCTTGAGTCCTTTGGGGGCTCTAAAATATAACGATCTAATTAATTTTGATGGTCTTCTGGCTTACACTTTAGTATTTGTGGGTGTGTTTAGTACCTGAACATGCTGATAGAGTTAACTTTGTGAACTTGCACAGAAGACAAAGTTCTGAAATACAACGGCAATGGTGTGTTCATTTAAACGGGAAAACATCCTTCTGTTCACAGGGCAGGTATAAACTTGCATTGCTTAGGTATTTGAAAACTTAATGAGTTAATATTTATTATGCTATATGACAATAGTTAAAATATTTCCATGCCTGGTTAATTGAGATGTGGTGCTTTGATTTTATAGCATTTTATATGAACAAATTTTTAAATGCACTGCTTGACTTTATGGATAATCCTGATGTTTTAGACATGGCAGAGACATAGATCTTTTTATACCTGTTACAGTAGATGAAATTGCTGTATAAAGTTTAAACTGCTCCATCAACAAAATTGAGCATTTTAGTAAAAGAAACTTATACGTGTGTGTATAAAATTACCAAAGTCACATAGCAAATATTATCTTGAAGTCATTTCTGAAAGGGAGTATTTTCATGTTCTCAGTGAATAATTTCTTTCTGCCTGAGAGCTACTGTTGTACCCTGGGAAATACTTAGAGGAGAAGATAAAATTATTTAGATTTGCAGCTTCTTGTCATGGGAGGTAAAGGTCTTTTTATTATTATTATTAATGTGATGGGAATATTTCCATCGCATGGTATCTCTGTACAGCACAACCTTTTCATCACGTAAATAATTACAGTTCTGATTTTTTTAATACCTCCTGCCATTACTTGCTTCCCCACCTCAATCACTTTTCATCTGAGTGAGGAGAATGTCTCTCTTCTCAGATAAAGGTTTCCCCAAGTACTGACACTCGGTGGGAGTGGTGGGGGTGGGGAGAAGGGTCGTTTCTCTGCCTCAACACGACCCAGGTCTGAGCTGGCTGGAAAGGAGTGTACCAGGAAACAGGAGCTTTTCTTTTCAAACTAAACTTTTCTTGCATGTAGTAATTGCAGTATTTTTCCAGAGAAAGATTCAGCTTCCGGCCTGGTATCTTTTCCTTTCACATGGGCCTGCTTCCATAACCAGGGCTCCTGGCCTGGTCTCAGAATGGACAGCCCACGTATCCTGCTACTGAGGGCTAGACTGGCCCAGAGTCCCCTTGGTGATAAGTGGTGTCAGGCACCATCCCTGCTCTCGGGCAGTGAATATTCTCACCTTCTCATGAGGGAGAGAGACGACGAACCAGGAAACAGAGAAGTAAAGCAGGTCAGAGAGCAGGGATGCTGTCGAGGTCATGGGGGTGGAGGTGCCCTGAGCGCACACCTCCTCACGGCTCCATTTCTGCGTCTGGAGAACAAGTCACAGGTCAGTCTTCCACAAACCCCCCTTTTCTGTATCATTTTTGCCCCTCAGTGATGACTTCTTCCAGTTTCTCTTAGGTCCTTGGTTGGGCCCTGCCATTATTGAATGGAAAAGGGCAAATTATTCGGTGGTCAAGAGGATAGACAGTCTTCAGATAAAAAAATTGAAGACAGTTGTAGAGGAGAATTTTTTGAAACATCGGATCTAGTCTTTTTGCATTCAAATGAACTTTAGCTTTTGTTGTGAAAAATCTGTACCCTCCTAATACTTGGTGACTTCTGGGTTCTTTCCCTCCTCAGGACCTTTGACCCAGCCATTCCCTCTCCCTGGGGCATTCCCCCTCAGATATCCATTCCTCATGCTTTTTAAGTCTTTGTTTACATGCTATTTTTAAAATGAGGCCCGCCCTTACGGCTCGAACATTGCTCCCTCTCTCTAGCACTCCATAGCACTTATATGATGTAATATTCATGATTATTGTGTCTATTGAATCTCCACTGTCCCTTCTACTCCCAGCCTCCACAAGGCCATTAGATTTCCGCTTATGTGAATTCCTAGTTCTTAGAACAAGGCCTGGCACGTAGTAGGTGCTCAATAAATAGTGTTGCATTACAAACTTTTTTTTTTTAACAACTTATAATCAACTTTCAAAAGTTTGATTTAAGCATCTGCAGCAGTGACTTCAGCCTCCACCGGGGCTCAATGCTGATAGAAGTCACCTTAACAATCTCGGAAGGACCATGTGTATCAGTGAGTCACTGGTGGGTCCTCCTCTGAAAATGACCCCAAGGCTTAGAACCTTCACTACAAGGATTTTTTTTGGGGGTAGAGATTCTCAGAGTCTTCTTAGGCATCTGAACTGGTCCTTTCACTTTGAGATTCTTTCCCTTCACGCCTCTGATCAAATCATCACACACTTTCTCCAAAGATTTTATGTTGCTGCTGTAATTCGGTGAATTGCCACCTCTGGTTCCACATGTGTCTTTCCGGTATCTTTCAAAGACATGCAATGAGGGAGGGGCAGGTGCAGGCAGACCTGCACTCCGCTACACCTCTTCCTCAAAGAGACGAAAGATTAAAAAACCCCAAACACGACGACAACAACAGCAAACTGTAAAATCCCTCAGGAAAACCTCACGAGGGCTGTTTGTTTGGGGGACTTAGGGGTTGGAAGCAAGTGCTAACCCTGCCCTGGCCCAGGTAGGAGAGGGCTCGTTATCCAAGCAGGGTCGGGGGTATGGGTGGAGGTAGGGGGGCAGGGACGCCAGCAGCCCAACCCCAGGCATCTCAAAGGGAAAATGGTAGGAGAGGGAGCTGGCCATTCGCTGGGCTTGCGACCCTCTGACTTCTTCTCCCATCCTGAGAGTAGTCAGGTCTAAGTGTGGACGGAGGGACTCATCCCTCTGTAGTTTGGTTCTGAAGGGCATGAGTGTAAAATAGTGGAACTGAGACACATTAACAATTTACCTTTATTTAACAAGTTGTGTGAAGACATGGTCATAAGTGTTCGGGTTTTGTTTTTTTTTTATCATATTAGAATGTGTTCTGAAGAGACTGCTCCCACAGACTAAACCAACCTTTCTATTTGACCAGCTGACTTTCTTTAAAAGTGTCTGGAAAACCTTTTGTGCTCCCATCCTGAAAGATTTAGTGAGAATGTGATAAGCAGAATAATGGCCCTCCAAAATCCACGTACTAATCCCCGGCATCTGTGAATACGTTATGTTACAGGGCAACAGGGGAGTTAAGGTTGCTAGTGAGCTGACCTTAAAACAGGGAGATGGTCCTCACTTACCTTGGTGGGTCCAGCGGACTCCAAAGGGTCCTTTAAATGTGGAAGAGGGAGGCAGAAGAGTCAGAACCAGAGAGCTGACGTCGTAAGAAAGACTCAGTGATGGGCCATTGCTGGCTTTGAAGGTGGAAGGAGGCCACGAGCCAAGGAATGCAGGTGGCTCCAGGAAGCTGGAAATGGCGAAAAGATGGATTCTCCCCTAGAGTCTGCAGAAAGGAACACAGTCCTGCTAACACCTTGATTTTTTAACCTGGGGAGACACATTTCAGACCCTGACCTCCAGAACTGTAGGGTAACAAAATTGTGTAGTTTTAAGCCATCAAGTTTGTGGTAATTTGTTACAGCTGCAATTGGAAACCAATACAGAAAGAGTAAGGGGAAACCTGTCTTTGTGTTTTTGCCACATGCCTCCTTCCCAATGCTGTGGTATTTTCAGTATTCTTCCGGGGAAAATTAAAAGACAGAGACAGAACCACAAAGCACTTTAGGAGACTGTGATGGCCAAACCTGGCAGTGGCCACTATGAACCTCCCTCAGGGGACTGGAGTCACACCCTCACTTCAGGACAGTGGCCAGAAGCTCACAAAAAGAGACCCACGCTGGCAAGGCCTCAAGCCATGATTCCTCCACCATGGCCTGGG
>NW_006781198.1:432405-486535 GCF_000442215.2 Lipotes vexillifer
GGGAAAGAGATGTATATGGGGAAATATTAAAAGTTAGTGCACAGTGCTAGTCTTGGAATTCTTCATTAGCAGATGTTTAAAAGTCAGCGCTCTAAAATTACTTGCAGAAGCTTATAAATATGAATTTCCTGTAATTCACATTTTATAAGAACTCCTATCAGCTGTATCACAGCTTGAAAAATACCAAAAATGCATTAGAAAAACCTTTCTGTTTAAAACTATATTGATCTCATGTTTACATGGCAAAAGAAGGCCATTACGCAGCAGGCAGTAAAAGCTACATTTCAGAGAGCTTGAGAAAAACCTCAGAATAATTCACTGTTAGACTTCCTTACAAAATAAAATGAAATAACACCACCTGCTGCTTAAAATCTCCAATTAATATTATAAAAAGTACCTTCATTTAAAAAGCCAATGTGTAAATTTCTCCAAGCTGGGTGCAGACATTTCTTCAAATTTACTGTAACCTTTTGCTCCTGTCTGCAGGAGAAAGAGGCTTCCAGATTCCAAACAGAAGCCAGACCTGATTTTCACCTAATTACTTAAGAATGAAACCCCTTTCTGTTCATCGGGTTCAGTTATTTAAGATACTGATAATTCACATATAATCTGCTGCTATGTGTGTTTAGTAGAAATTGTGAAAGAAGATTATCGAAGCTTGCCAACATTCCACCTAGGAACTAAAATCAGGGTGTTTTTGCACGAACCACGGAAGAGAAGGAAGAGGTTGGAAGAAAAAATGAACAGTGATCTTTCTCATCTCACAAGGCTCTTTAAAGACCAAATCAGCAGGTGTGAAAATCACTACCTTTGAGCAGTTTTTAAGCAATGAGAAAGTGCAGGTCTTTTATCTCTCTTTCCCACCCTGATAGTCAGGTTAATGAGAGTTTCTGAGGGGTGAGCCACTGGACATCTTTGAAATGCCCCCTTCTGTTTATCAGATGAATCAAGGGACAGTCAGCTGTGAACACTGGGCAGGAAGGGTCAGCTGAAAAATGGGCAGGAGGGGTCATTTGAAGCCTGTGAGCAAAACCAGCAGGCCGTTTCTGTCATTCTGTTTTCTTGCCCAGCCAGTTATCAGGGCAGAAGCTAGCATGGAAAGAGTTGCCAAGAACCATTCGGGGCTGTTGTGGTCAGTTACTAGTACAGAGTAGGGAGTTCCTGGCAGACAAGACTGGAGACAGATCTATGGCTTAACCTAGGATGGTCCAGCGTCTTTGCTTGCCCCTCAAGGCTCTCCACGGTAGCCCGCTCGACTGGTACCGCTCATCTCCCACCACCCCTCACCATGAATCCAGGAGGACTGGTCTCTTTAATTAGGTCCCTTGATGATCCCTGCCCCTCCAATGCTCTGTTCTTATTTTTAATTCTTGACTGGTGTGTCCCGCCCCACCATATCTCTTTTGCACAGCCTACATTCTCTGAAAGTCCAGGGGAAGTGGTACAGCTTCCCCCAGGGAAGACTTTAGAATCCTCGCTCACACTGATCTTAACCTTTCACGTTTGTGACCTTACTGAGCCACAAAACTGGCATCTTAGATAGAGGTTTGTTCGCAAAAAGGTATCCGTGTTATTTATCGCTTAATTAAATCAGTAGATCAAGCTGATGTTTTGTGGGCACCCTGCTATCTTCTCCACTCCTCTTCCCTTGGCTTTGTGAAAATCCTGTCTGTTGCTTTTCCCTTTCCCTTTCTGTTCCTTCTCAGTCCGAGAAGAAAGGTAACCCCTTTGTCTCCCTATCTCTCTTCAAGTGTAGTGTCCCTCAGAGTTAGGTCACAGGCTCTCTCTTCTTCTGTATCCACATCTCCCTGGAACACGAGTCCTGCATCCCAGCTACCTCCTGCATGCCTTCACTGATATTACAGAATTTTTGAACTTAAATCAGATTCTCAGTTAAACCCGTTCTGCGCGGATCCCCTCCAGTTATGTCTTCCTCACGTATTCTCCTCAGATGCCTAAGTGAGAAACCTCAGAGTCATCTGTCAGCTGTGTTCCTCCCTTGCCGCAACCCACAGGCTGCTGTTTGGTCTATTTCTGACATCTCTGGAGTGAGTTTCTGCCTTTAGACCCCACTGCCGTTCCCTGGGTCACATCCTCTCTACCTATGAGCAGTCCAACCAGTCTTGTTCATTTCTAATCTATTCTTGACAGTCACAAGTTATCATCTGAAATGAAGTCACAAGTTATCATCTGAAATGAAACCACTCTGGTGGTTTCTTGCTCACCAGAGCCCAGCCTGTCTCTTTCACATGCTTGTAAGTCCTGTCGAGTCTGCTCTAGTCTTCATGGCTCGTGCTCAGACAGGGATGGTCCAGCCACTGGGCTCCTGAGAGTGTTGCGAGAGTCTGCTCAGATTTCTTTGTCTCTGTCAAACTGTCACTGAGCCCTCAGTCAAAAATAAGCACTCTTTTTTTTTAGGGTACCATTTGCCCTTCGCACAGACCTTCATTAGGGTACCTATTATATAAAATGTTATTTATCGTGAACATGATCTATTCTAGGGCAGGGACCGTGCCTTTGTTCATCCTTGTATCCTGAATGCTGGCATAATACCTGGATCATAGGGGGTGGGGGGCAGGTATCAACGAAAGTTTGTCAATCAATGGATGTTCACTTCCAGTTAGCATACAGATCCACTACTGGGCAAATATTATGTGTTAAACTTTTTTTATCCTTATACAGTTATGAACACACAGGTGACAAAGAATAAATACTTGTTGGCTAATTTGTGATTAAAGCTGTAAGCAAGTGAAAGTGGAACTGTAGGACGTAGGCATGTGGCTGAAATATTGGATATAAATGTTTCACAGTGATGTGTGGGAGTGTATGGAGACTTGCTGCATTATGCTTTAGAGTGATGTACTCTTTTACTGCTCTGGTATGAATGGGAGCACATGATCTTAAAGCAGGAGACCAGTTGCCAGGATTTAGGGGGAATATTTATTTAGGTGAAATTAGTCAAAAAAGAAAAGGGAGTTTCAGACCCCCCAAAGAGCTGTAGTCTCAGAACATACATATTAGTGTGTGTATGTGTGTAATGGTATAGGCAGAACTTCCTGTTTAAGGCTCTCTTTATGTAATGTGTCAAATATAAGTAAATCAAGGGCTTGCTAACATTAGAAGTTCTATATCATTTACATAAAGAAGTAAGCAGTGACTGAATGACTGGGGCTGGGGGCTGGTTGTGAAGGGAAGCAGGCTAGAATATTCATTGTGGTTGACTGATTTCATAGTCAGGTTGCGACTTCATTTTCTCATGTTCCTTTGTGAACTTTCCATCCATCTTCCTATGAAGAGGTCTATATACATATGTATATATGTGTATCTATTATAATGTATATATGCACACCCGTGTGTGTGTGTGTGTGTGTGTGTGTGTGTGTGTGTGTGTATGTTTATCCAGTTAAGCTTCATGCTTGTCCAGGTCAGGGACAAACTTGCTCATTGACTTGTCTACTGCCTACTCTAGATTGATTACACCTAATAAGTTGTCCAACATGTAGCAGATACTCAACAGTTACTTACTGACAACCTGATTTTCTTTGCATATCTAACGGAAATTATGACATTTAGTTCAGTTTCAGAATTTTTTTTTTTTTTTTTTTTTTTTTGGTATGCGGGCCTCTCACTGCTGTGGCCTCTCCCGCTGCGGAGCACAGGCTCTGGCCACGCAGGCTCAGCGGCCATGGCTCACGGGCCCAGCCGCTCTGCGGCATGTGGGATCCTCCCGGACCGGGGCACGAACGCACGTCCCCTGCATCGGCAGGCGGACTCTCAACCACTGCGCCACCAGGGAGGCCCCCTCAGAATTTTTGAAAAGCACGCAGAGTCCCACAGCAACTCTGCGTTTCCAAATTTTTGTTGGAGCACGGACACAGCAACCATTTATAAAAATCCCCCCTCCCTCGCAGCGCCAAATTGGAGCAGGCCTAAGAGCAGAGAAGGTGTTTAAAAGAAATGTCTTCACTCCCGTGTTCTCTATGCCATCATCTACATGGCTCCAAGAGGAATATTTCAAAGCACATAATCTGGCAGAAACAGTTATCCACACATTTCTTTTTTTATTGATCGATGTCATAACTCTGTTAGAGGCTAAGGATACAAAGATGAACAAGACATGGGCCCCTCCCTCGAGGCATTCGCAGTCAGATGAGTTCGTCTTCACAGTCCAGGAATGGAGGTGGGTGCCACCCATGACAGGGGCAGGGCCAGGGTACTGGGGGATCACAGAAGAGGGACAGCCGAAACCGGACTGAGAGGCCAGGGCGAGCTTCATGGAGGTGGAAGTCTTCGGGAAGGATGCGGGTCAGGTCATTGTCAGCAGCCCCCTGTCATCCTCAGGACCACACTCCTGAGAGGGTCTCATAAGCTCTTTCACCTTCTGGTTTCTATCACCTCCTCATTTTCAAGCATCAATATACAACACACGTGTGTGTACACATGTGTACAGGTGCTTACACACACACACACACACACACTCTCACCGAATGCTCTAATAAGAACTGAGCAGATCATATTAGTCAAGACTCAGATCTCATTGGCTTATGTAAAAGAATACTTCACCCTTGATATCTCTGACTGTTCACCTACAATTCATGCTTCCACCTATTGGAATCATTTTTCAGTTCTCAACCTTCTAATGAAAGCACACTGGCCAAGATTGTCCTTGACCTCTGGAAGGTTAAATCCAATGACCTTTTTACAGCTTCCTTTTACTTGGCCTCTTTGCCCCATGTGGGTGACCCTATCACTTAGCACTGTGTCATCTTGGACAAGTTCATAAATGATCTCTGCCTCGATTTCCTCAATTATAAAATGAGATAATAATATGATTATTATTATCACAACACTATGAGTATTGATTGAGTTGATATATGCAAAGTGCCTGGTATAAAGCAAGCATAGTTAAATGCTACTGTTATTTAACTCTCCTGATCGGTCTCTAGAAAACAATCTCTATGCTGGTAACTTTGACAGCACTCTTGGGTTGTCCCCCCACCTCTTTGTGTCCTTCAGCCTCCTTCATTGACCTCTCTTATTTATTCTGCCTCCCCTTAAATATTAAGGTCTCAGGGTTTGTCCCGACATCCCAGGCTAACACACCGGTCCACCCCCAGGGCTCTCCTGCCTCCCGCTTGCCGCTACAGCAGCTCAAATCTAACCACTTCCCGGGTGGTCTGTGAAACTCAAATCTCAGCATGTTCTTCCGCTGCAGAGTCTCCCCTCTGCAGGACCAAACCCCTTTACTTGGCTTACAAAGCTCCACCAGCTGGCCTCAGCCCACCCTGCAGATCTTACCTCTCACCACCCTGACCCCTCACTTCCAGTGCCTCTAGGCAGTTCCTCATATGTACTGGACAAGTGGGCTCTGTAACTTGCATGGCTTTGCTCATGCTATTCATTCTTTCACACCAGCTTAGGCATGATTCCCTTGGGTATTCTTCTCCCTGGATATTCAACGACTCTCTCCTCTGTGCACCACCGTACCCCAAGCTGTTGCCCATCAGACCTCTAGGACAGCTGCTGTGCTGATTTGCAGTCATTGCCATTTCCCTCAAGGGCAAGGGCTGTCTTATTCTTTGTATCCTCAGCACCTAAAGAGCAGCTGCTGTGGTTGGTACAGAGTTGGCGCTCAGACGATGAACAAATGAATGGGACAAACAAATGGAAGGGCCAATAAACTGTAAAGCTGGACCAGGAGCCCATTCCCAGTGGACTCTGGTGATGCCAGTTCCCTGCTGCCTCTGCCTGTCAGGGAGAGACCTTCCCGAACTCTTTCTTTTTCTCTTTCCTGAGAGGGTTGGTGGGAATCTGGGTGCCTGGTGGGCATCTGCAGATGATCCAGATTGTCTCAATCCTCTGTGTTAAAAGGGAGGTCAAGGGTGAGGTCAAGGTCATTAATGCATTAGGAAAAGCAACTTTTTACCTTTCTTTCCCACTGGTGGGAAAGCTCAGTACAGTGACATTTAAGAACAGTCTCTACTCTTAACCTCTTTCAAATGAATAGTAGTCTTAACCATTTTCTCTCTGTCAGTTTTCCTTTTCTCTGTAAGTGCCAGTTTGGTGGCTACATAGGCAAGGATGGCAACTATTGGCTGCAAATCCCCAGACACAGGATAATTTATAATAAGCCTGGTTGTCATGAGCCCTATGCAATGCAACTTACAGCTTCTTTTTGCAAGCTAATCAATTCAAGGAAGTATGTCAGGTGTGCAACACATTTACAGGGATTGTTTATTTAATGTAAAAATGTCTTTCTTTATGCATTTATTTCTTTAGTTGTTAATTTGCCAATGTGTACCATCTCTAACAATTCAAAGCCCTTTCCAAAGTTAAGGTAAAATTGTTGCAAACGGCATGAATTTTGTAAAACATGCATTGAGAAAGTGAGAGGGGATGCTTGATACACAAAAGGTAGTTTTGCAGATGCTGAGTTAACAGGAACAGTGAAGAACTGTCAGTGGGGTAGAGTTAGCCCAACTCACACAAGGTTGGTATGTACAGAAATATCAACCTTGTCTCTGCTTCCTTTGTGACCACTCAAGACCGTTGCATATGGTTTTATCATCTGGTTTAAAAATGTGCAGTTTAAAATATATTTAAGAACAACGTGTAATACATTTAAATGTAAAATTGGACTGTGTGAATATTCTTAGAATAGCATTCATAAAGAAGTCAGTTCACTTAGGCACAGTTGCAATGATATTATGAGCTCCCTCTTTGCTTAAAAGCTTTTTCCAAAAGTTTTCTGATAGAGGATTGCCAGATTACATTTATACCCAGGGGTGGAATTCATTAATCTCTGCTCAATTCATTTGGCCACAGACTTTTTGAAAAGGAACATATAACAATTTTTTTTATCCACACATCCGCATATGAAAATATACATTTTAGTCAGTCCTTTTTTTTCATGAAAGTTCAGCTTTTGCCCCCCTGCAGAAGAAAATATGTTCAAATAAGCAATTGTGATTGGAAATAAAAATAACTTTGATTATGATGAAACTTAGTGACTTCACTGTTTAAACAGTTATTCAATTTTTTGATTATTTTTATTTTGCATTCTAGTTTGTTCCACTGCCTTATGGATGTACAATTGTTATACCTGTAGCTCAACGCATTATTCTTTCCTTATTTTTAGCTCTTCTTTCAATGAAAAAAAATATACGTAAGCTTTAGGAACATCTAAAGAAAACAGATGGCTTTTCAGAATTTCTTTAACCCTGAAATTAAATCTCTTGCTTTTCACTTTTGAGCTAAGAATAAAATTGTTATGGATGTCCTCAGACCACATATTAATGCCTGTTCCACTCATATTCCACATTAACATTTTTATTTCCACTGGGATTTCTGATATAATCAGGTATTAAACCTGTGGTTATTTTGGCAATTATGCCTTTTATGGAAGGATTCTAACAGCTAAACCCTAAGTTAGGAAAAAATATTGTTTTTACTTCATCTGGAAGAAGAGTTGTCCTAAAAGATGGTTAGAAGATTCAATTGGAGGTTAAAATTTTTAAAGAAAAGCTCACAGAGAGAGTCCTCCACTTTCCATTCATTAAACAAAACACACAGGAAACGTTTTTCTTCCTCCCGCTCTGTCCAAAGCACATGCCAGACTCAAGCTCATGCCTTGAGCTCTATGCCCGAGCCATCAATTTTTAAAAATTGACAGTTCTCCATTATGCCTACAGAGTTTAATTTCTCACACTGTCCTACAATTTTTACTTATTTTAAAGGGTATTGTCTCCCCTTTTCTCATTTGTTTTCCCAGAATAATCTCAAAACTACTCACCCTTCCTCACATGTCCCTCCACTCAGACCTGCTATTTCCATTTTCAATTTTTGAATTTGCTTCTTCTCATCCATAACTTAGAAGGCAGCCTGAATGTTCAAAAGTAAAATAGCTCTCCCCTGTGACTCTTACAGCACTGGCTCAGGTTTGGTCTAATTAGCACGTAGTTCATTACCTTAATGTCGGTGATGCTTCTTCCAAGGTATCATTTAAAAGGCAGAAGCTTGGGAGAGGCAGAGACCTTGGTCCTGGCTCTGTGCAGCCTTAGACAAGTTATTTAATCCTCAGATCCTTTATGAAGTAGGATAAAAACACCTACTTCACAGGGTAATCGTGAGGAATGTGCTTAGCATACATAGTAGGCGTTCAAAAAAACTAGGTCCCTTCTCCCTCTTCTGGCTCCATATTGAGTGCTACGTGTAGCCCAGCCAGGTTGCATGTCATGGGCTTTGGGAGAAATGGGTATGAGACAATCTCAATATCCTTTCTCTGGCAATATCTAAATTGCCTATAATGTGGTACGATTATGGTACAGAGAGTAAGTATAAAAATTTCAGGGCTTCCCTGGTGGCGCAGTAGTTGAGAGTCCACCTGCCGATGCGGGAGACGCGGGTTCGTGCCCCGGTCCGGGAGGATCCCACGTGCCGCGGAGAGGCTGGGCCCGTGAGCCATGGCCGCTGAGCCTGCGCGTCCGGAGCCTGTGCTCTGCAACGGGAGAGGCCACAACAGTGAGAGGCCCGCGTACCCCCCCCAAAAAAAAAAAAATTTCAGAGACTTGAAAGACATTAAGGGAAGGGGCCCTTGAGTTGTGTCCTGAAGGGAAGGATGGACAAGCGCTGTGGCCGGGAGGAGATTGCTTGAGGAGAGGCCTGGAGGTGAGGAGGACAGGGAAGTGAGAGCCATCACGTTCCCCTGGGGGTGACGGGTTTAGTTGCAGAGCTGTGGGGCGTGTTGGAAAGTCAGCCCATAGTGTGATGGTCTTTAGGAATTGAACAGAGGACTTTAGACTTGAAATAGAACATAACAGGGAGCTGGAGTTCAAATAATTGCATTGCCCTCCTTAAATGGATTATCTTCCAGGGTGGCAAGAAGAGAGGGTTTTTATGCCTTTTATTTTCTCCAATATAGTGAAGTGATTTTTAAACTCTCTGTGACTCATCATACAAAAATATTTATATCATGATACAGGACACCTGCATATGCTTATGTTTATTTGTTTCATGATATAAAAGTTTTGTGAAACAGTAGTTACCCTGGTTATGTGTACTGCACAGGGCTGACTATGTAATTTGAAGGTTCTTGTGCAAAATGGAGATGTGGGACCTTTTGTTCAAAATGCAGGTAAAAAGTGTTGTTAAAGGTACTTAAATATATACTTTTTCCTTTCTTCTGTGGTCTCTTTCTTTCTCAGCTTGTCATGGTGTCTTTTATTTTGCTTTTATTGTCATTCTAAGTAAAGAAAATTTAAATTGGAAGTTTAAATTATTAAGATTTAGAAATGAAAAAAAGGAGAAATCACAACTGACACTGAAGAAATGCAAAGGATTATAAGAGACTACTACAAACTATATGCTATATACTATATGCCAATAAAATGGACAACCACGAAGAAAAGGACAAATTCTTGGAAAGGTACAGTTTTCCGAGACTGAGCCAGGAGAATTAGAAAATATAAACAGACCTATCACAAGTAATGAAATTGAAACTGTAATTTAAAATCTTCCAACAAACAAAAGTCCAGGAGCAGATGGTTTCACAGGTGAATTCTACCAAACATTTAGAGAAGAGCTAACACCAATCCTTCTCAAACTCTTCCAAAAAATTGCAGAGGGAGAAACACTCCCAAATTCATTCTCCAGATCCACCATCACCCTGATACCAAAACTGAAAAAAGATATCACAAAAAAAGAGAAAATTATAGACCAATATCAGTGATGAACATAGATGCAAAAATCCTGAACAAATTACTAGCAAACAGAATCCAACAACACATTAAAAGGATCATACACCATGATTGAGTGGGATTTATCCCAGGGATGCAGGGATTTTTCAATATATGCAAATCAGTCAATGTGATACACCACATTAACAAATTAAGGAATAAAAACCATATGATCATCTCAATAGAGGCAGAAAAAGCTTTTGACAAAATTCAACACTGATTTATGATAAAAAACTCTCCAGAAAATGGGTGTAGAGGGAACCTACCTCAACATAATAAAGGCCATATATGACAAACCCACAGCAAGCATCATACTCAGTGGTAAAAAACTGAAAGCATTTCCACTAAGATCAGGAACAAGACAAGGATGTCCACTCTCACCACTCTTATTCAACATAGTTTTGGAAGTCCTAGCCATGGCAATCAGAGAAGAAAAAGACATAAAAGGAATAAAAACTGGAAAAGAAGAAGTAAAACTGTCACTGTTTGCAGATAACATGCTACTATACATAGAGAATCCTAAAGATACCACCAGAAAACTACTATAACTAATCAATGAATTTGGTAAATTTGCAGGATACAAAATTAATGCACAGGAATCTCTGGCATTCCTATACACCAGCAACGAAAAATCAGAAAGAAAAATTAAGGCAACAATCCCATTTACCATTGCAACAAAAAGAATAAAATACCTAGGAATAAACCTGCTTAAGGAGGCAAAAGACTCAGAAAACTATAAAACACTGATGAAAGAAATCAAAGGTGACATAAACAGGTGGCGAAATATACCATGTTCTTGGATTGGAAGAATCAATATTGTGAAAATGACTGTACTACCCAAAGCAATCTGAAGATTCAATGCAATGCCTATCAAACTACCAATGGCATTCTTCACAGAATTAGAACAAAAAATTTTACAATTTGTATGGAAACACAAAAGACCCTGAATAGCCAAAGCAATCTTGAGAAAGAAAAATGGTGTTGGAGGAATCAGGCTCCCCGACTTCATACTATACCACAAAGCTACAGTAATCAAGACAGTATGGTACTGGTGCAAAAACAGAAATACAGATCAATGGTACAGCACAGAATGCCCAGAGATAAACCCACGCACATATGGTCACCTAATTGATGACAAAGGAGGCAAGAACATACAATGGAGAAAAGACAGCCTCTTCAATAGGTGGTGCTGGGAAAACTGGACAGTTACATGTAAAAGAATGAAATTAGAACACTCCCTAACACCATACACAAAAATAAACTCAAAATCGATTAAAGACCTAAATGTAAGGCCAGACACTATAAAACTCTTAGAGGAAAACTTAGGAAAAGCACTCTCTGACATAAACATAAACCACAGCAAGATCTTCTTTGACCCACCTCCTAGAGAAAGGGAAATAAAAACAACAACAAAAAAGGGGACCTAATTAAACTTAAAAGCTTTTGCACAGCAAAGGAAACCATAAACAAGATGAAACGACAACCCTCAGAATGGGAGAAAATATTTGCAAATTAAACGAAAGACAAAGGATTAATCTTCAAAATATACAAACAGCTCATGGAGCTCAATATCAAAAAACCCAAATAATCCAATTAAAAAATGGGTGGAAGACCTAAATAGACATTTCACCAAGGAAGTCATACAGATGGCCAAGAGGCACATGAAAAGATGCTCAACATCACTAATTATTAGAGAAATGCAAATCAAAACTACAATGAGGTATCGCCTCACGCCGGTCAGAATGGCCATTATCAAAAAATCTAAAAACATGTGGTGAAAAGGGAACCCTCCTGCACTGTTGGCGAGAATGTAAATTGATGCAACCACTATGGAAAACAGTATGGAAGTTCCTTAAAAAACTAAAAATAGAACTACCATATGAACCAGCAATCCCACTACTAGGCATATACCCTGAGAAAACCATAATTCAAAAAGAGACATGTACCACAATGCTCATTGCAGCTCTATTTACAATAGCCAGGACATGGAAGCAACCTAAGTGTCCATCGACAAATGAATGGATAAAGATGTGGCACATATATACAATGGAATATTACTCAGCCATAAAAAGGAACAAAACTGAGTTATTTGTAGTGAGGTGGATGGACCTAGAGTCTGTCATACAGAGTGAAGTAAGTCAGAGAAAAACAAGTACTGTATGCTAATGCATATATATGGAATCTAAAAAAAAAAAAATGGTACTGATGAACCTAGTTGCAGGGCAGGAATAAAGATGTAGACATAGACAATGGACTTGAGGAAACGGGGTGGGAGGAGAAAGCTGGGGCGAAGTGAGAGTAGCATCGACATGTATACACTACCAAGTGTAAAATAGCTAGCTAGTGGGAAGCAGCCGCATAGCACAGGGAGATCAGCTCTGTGCTTTGTGACCACCTAGAGGGGTGGGGTAGGGAGGGTGGGAGGGAGGCTCAAGAGGGAGGGGATATGGGGACATATGTATGCCTATGGCTGATTCTCTTTGGAGTATAACAGAAACTAACACAGTATTGTGAAGCAATTATACTCCAATAAAGATCTATTTTAAAAAAAGAAAGCAAACTTTCCTTTCCACCAAAAGAAAAAAATTACTAAGATGAATCATACCATTTTTCTTTATAACATGCAATGCCATAATGTTATAGTATAAGACCACTTAACTCATGTATGGAATCACCAAAATTGCACAATTTGTATTTCTTAGCTCATATTTGCATATGCATTTTGTTCTTATCAGAATAGTGGAAATACTGTATATAAAACTAGCTCAGCTATTTATTTCACTTTTAATATGCACATTCTATCAACGCTCTCTACCTTAGGTGTACTGATGAGTAAGGAAGGGCTGAAAAGAAAAGGGACCATGGGTTGCCTTATGTTTCCCTTTCCTTCTATGTTATCATTTTCAGCAGAAGTGATTGACTGCTACAGAGAAGTAACATGAGTAAGAAAGAGTAGGCTAGGGTTATCCTTGGTCTTTCTTATTTCTTACAATGCCATTAGCTTCTTTCTTCCTTGGAAGCAAGTTCTGGTTTTATTGGAAAGTGTGGCCCCACCACGCCTTTCTCAGATGCAGACGTAACATGCTTATCCTATACTCATTTGAGTCTCGACAGTCGCCCGTGCGATTGATGGGTCCACCCATTGATGAGTCCACCTGAGTTCTGTACTCACCAGCCATCACAAACCCTAAGGCAAGGAACCATTGGCACACACATTATGCATATATCCTTCCCTCATGAATGTGCTCCATTGTCTCACTGGACTTCACTTACGAAACACAAGTTCAAAGATAAAATTATTAAGAACTTCAAGATGGTGGCAGCAGATCATTAAGCCAAGTTGGGGGCTTTTCATAGAATGGGGCCCTATGAGACTGTATAGGTCACATGCCCGTGAAGCTGACCCTGGCGTAACAATCAATATTTTGTTTTCTTCTGTCTTATTAAAAAAAAAAAACATGGTTGCAACCCATTAAATTGATGTCACAATCCACTAATGGGTCATAACTGGCAGATTAGGAAACCCACCATTAAAAACGTAGACTCTAGTGTCAGATTGCTAGGTCTGAATCTTGCTTCACCACTCGCTGCTTACGACCTTTAGGGGACCTCCGTTTTTCATATATAAAATGCAGGAAATATTATTAATTACTTCATAAAGCTGTTATAGTATTGAGTGAGTTAATACATGTAATATGCTGAGAATGATGTATGTCGTATAATAAGCATCCAATAAGTATTAGATGATCATCATCGTTAATATTGTTACCATTATTATTAATTTACATCTTGCTCTAGGTAAATGCTGAAGAAAAAAGTGTTTCTTTACTGAACAGTAAGCATCTACACTTATTCTAAAATAGATATTGGTAAATAGGTTTACCAATACTTGTGTTTTATCTTGACTGCAAGTATGGGAAATATTATATTAAATATTATATTAAATATTAAAATGAAAGTTAATTCTTACCACCCTTAATGCAACGAAAATACTTAAAAATTACAGTTTAATGAAAAATTCAATGAAAGGTTGCTTTATTTCTGTTCCTCCTCTCCAAGATTAAAACAGATAGATTACTGGTATTTGTCAATTATCAGTTAAAAAAGAAGGAAGGATATCTGAAAGATACCATTCCTTAGCTTAAGGAGCCAGAATTATTCCTTTTGTAATGAAATTCTTAGATGATGAACTTCAATCATAGGTTAAAATGCTAGAGGAGAATGTTTTCTATCTTTGCAAACATACAGCAAACATCAGTTTTTGTTATAGACCCAAACTAAATCCCTAAGTCATAACATTAAATGAAGAGTGCAGAATCTGGTGGATATCCCGTCAATACCTGTTGTTGGAACAACATTAAATCAAAGTGAGCAAGATGCTGACTGATTTGCTTTGATCTGTTTTGACTCCTTGATAGTTTCGTAATAAATAGTACTATTTTGTAGCTAATTTGCATATTTCCCATTATCTGAAGCTGTTGAGATCTCTTCCCATTGATGCCTGGACATTTTATGTTTACTTAATTCTCTCAAATTTGGTACTAAGTTTATATCTGTATAAAGTGACAGTCACTTTATATCTGATTGTCTATCAATTGCTGATACATGGACATAAATATATGGGCATATTTATGATTAGATAATCATCTTAACATGGAGTTCAATAGACCCATTTAAATGGATTTATTTCAGGCTATTTTTTTTTTTTTTTTTGCGGTACGCGGGCCTCTCACTGCCGTGGCCTCTTCTGTTACGGAGCACAGGCTCCGGACGCGCAGGCTCAGCGGCCATGGCCCACGGGCCCAGCCACTCCACGGCATGTGGGGTCATCCTGGACCGGGGCATGAACCCGTGTCCCCTGCATCGGCAGGCAGACTCTCAACCACTGCGCCACCAGGGAAGCCCTATTTCAGGCTATTTTAAGTAAAATTTGGGACATAGCAGATACTGCAGAGCAAAATATCTTATGAAAAAATTTGTTTTTATCTACTATTTATAGATTTATAGCAGTTTCTTGAATTGTAGACTTTATGTGTCTTCAAAGATATGCTAAATTGAGTATATTTTAACTTCCCACTTTATGTTAAGATGGAAAATTAACTACCAATCAAAGCTAAGTTATGTCTTTAGCAAGGCATCAGCTCTGATAGCAATTTAGCATCCTCTTCAAAAATTGCTGTGGAGCAGATTAAAACACCTGAAATGCTAAGCATTTAAAGAGATATCACTTTGACTGTCTAAAGCAAATAGAAGCATACGAATCTGTAAAATGCTGAGTTAAATTGAAAACATCTTCACTCAGATTTAAAGAATAATTCAGGTCTATTACCTGTGCCAATTAGGTATGATGAAAAATTATCCAGTTCCTTTATTTAGGATGACTGATTTGTACTGATTTGCACATTTGCACTACCTGTCACTTTACCCTGAGTGAGGAGCACAGTTCACAGAATCACTAGCACCTGTCTCAGGATTAGACTAGCTTTGAAAGTGGTGATACTTGTTTTATACTTCTAGTAGGATTGGCATTGTTAAGCATATTATTTTGTTTTTGTTTTTGTTTTTTTTGCGGTACGCGGGCCTCTCACTGTTGTGGCCTCTCCCGTTGCAGAGCACAGGCTCCGGACGTGCAGGCTCAGCGGCCATGGGTCACGGGCCCAGCCGCCCCACGGCATGTGGGATCTTCCCGGACCGGGGCACGACCCCACGTCCCCTGCATCGGCAGGTGGACTCTCAACCACTGTGCTACCAGGGAAGCCCAAACATATTATTTTAAAGCATATTATTCTAATAAGTTGAAGGAATGTTGGAGCCTTAGATGATGAAAGAGTAATTTAGTAATAATTGAGATTAATAACCAACTTTTTAAAGATGCACGTTAAGTTCATTTTTATTTTCATATTTGAGCTAGGTATTTAATCCCTTAAGTATATGCTGTGTATATAATTTGGAAACAATTTTTAGAGAAGTATCTCAGCCTTCCATCTCAAGTTGATCAACTGCAGATAGATTTTGAAAATTTACAGTCCTGGTTTCTCTTTTAGCCTTTGGTTTTTAGGTTCCTTGCATGAATTCTTAGAAGTTTTCTGAAGCCAAGGTGTCTTTTATTTCTTTGCCTGAAATGATTGTGAATGACCATGCTAATAGAATGCTTTAACTCAGGTGTACAAGTTGAAGGTGCCTTGTTTCCTGGGATGGGTGCCGCCCATAGGCTTCTCTCCTTCTTGCTCTATCTCCCCATATCCCCCTACACCCTGTAGCCACACTACCATGTTGTAATCCATTTAGGATTTTTGGCTAAGGTTCAAACTCCAATAAGTGTCTGTGTAGTAAGGATAATATTTTCATGAAATACAATTCCAGCTGCATTTATATTATCAAGATGAAGATAATCCATTTTGGTTTAACTTGGCCATGCGTGAATGGGGATTGTTTGAGTTTGCAAGAGTGCTTGGATTTCATTAGACATGCTTATGCGTTAGGGACATAAATTTAGCAACAGCTTTGTGGTGCTGACATCTGTGACAAATTCTTTGGAAAGCAGGAGTCAGAAGAGGTGGGATTTAACCCTGTTCAGCCCTTACTACCTCCATGGCATCAGGCCTCTGAGTTGGGTTTTATAGGACTATGGTCTGTCTTCTCCACTTCACAGCCAAACATCTTGAAAGAGTGGTCCATGTTGCCTGTGTTCTGTGATAGGCACCACCCTTTTATACTGCACCCCAATATAATCTGATATTTTATGCTCTGCTAAAATAACTCTCACCTAGTTGACCAGATCATCAGGGTGCTAAAGCCGGCAGACACTTTTTAATACTGATTATTCCTTTGCCTTGACTTTTGCTTTTCCCATGGCTTCCGTAACATCTCACTCTTATTTTTTCTTGTTCTTTCCTTATTTCTTTTCAATCTTTGTGAGTTCCTCTTCTTCCCATCCCTTCAATTTTTTTTTCTAGATTTCTGCCCCCAGCCATCTTCTATTCTCATTCCAAGTTCTCTCCCAGACCCTTGGCTTTATTTACCAACTGTACTCTGACAGTTTCCAAATCAGTATCCTTAACCTAGAACTTCATCCTAGTTAACAGATTTGTATTTCCAACCACTTAATTGACATGTCTTTCAAGATGCCTATCAGGGGACTCAAAGCAGCATATGAAAATCAGAACTCATACTCTCCCTTCTTAACCACACCCACCCCCTTCCTTTTCCGTCCCTTGTCTTGATAAATAGCTCTCCTAACCACTGAGACACCCAAGCCATAAACCTTAGATTCCCCCTTTGACTCTTCCGTCTCTCTCACCTCACACATCCAGGCAGTCACGGAGTCCTGTCAGTACCTTTACGTGTCTCTCATGTCCCCTCCTGTCCATCCCGCTGCCAATGCCTTCATTCAGGACCTGCAATGTCTAGTGTGTCTCCACAGCCCCACAGAACAGTGCCTGTCCCACTACCCCAATGGGGGCTGTGGGTTCTGTGCTTCAGAACCTCATGACCCATCATTCCATACCTTATTTCCCATTCCATTTCTTTGAACTCTCCAGGATACCAGCCTTCTGTCACTTCAGTCTGACCCATATTACAGGCTTTCCTTTCTACAATCCTGGCTAATCTTCTCACTCTGACCCGTTATCTCCACATCAGCAATATCGTACTAGAGACCCTTGAGTAATACCTTCCTTCCTTATCTTCCCCTCCACACCCACCCTGCCATGAATCCGCACTCCCTTCCTCCTAGGCAGCCCTCTTTCCAGGGCACTCCCCCAGCCCGATGCTCCCTGCATCAAGTCCTTCATTTGCTCTTCATCATCTTCAGGCTCAAGTTCAAATTCTTGGTTTTATCAGTCAAGGTTGTCTGAATCATCCCTGCCTCCTTGCTGCAGCCACGCTCATCTGACTGCAGTCCCTGGAACAGACCATGCATTCCAGTGCCTCTGAGTCTTTGCATATACTGATCTTGCTGTCTAGAATGCCCTTCCTCTGCTCCTCAGTAACTAATTCTACTTGTCTTTTGATTTGTAGCTTCCGTCTCTCAGAAGCCTTCTTTGACTGACCACCACACCCACCTGTCACCCTTGCCTACCTCTCTGAACTCTCGACAGCCGGTGTAGCACTAGTTACATTTATCATTCTGTTCTACTGATTTTTCCATTTAAATTTCCTAGTAGACAGTAAGCATCTTGAGACCAGTGCCTTGTTCATCTCTTCCGTGGCTGGTATCCAGCACATGCCTGGGCATGAGGAGGTTTGGTAAATATTGGCACAGTAAATGAATGAATGAATGAATGAATGAACAAAAATTGAGGAATTTAAGAGTACTGTGTATTTCTGTTATATGCAAGTACGCCATTTGTTACCTTGATACATTTTCTAGGGTAGAGAAGTAATTTGAGTATGGCTAGCTCTTTTACAGAATGAAATACACAAGGTCATTTGGAGGTAGTTGGACCAGCCAGAATTAAGAATAGGAATCATGATTTTTCGGCCACTTATTAAGTAACTTCAAGTCACTGGGGTCCATTGAGGAACAATTCAATTATTCTGATAAACTAAAACGAATTTGCAGTGTAATTTTTATAAGGTTACAAAATTAGAAATAAAAAAAAAAATAAAGCTATATATACTTGTTAGGTAAACCAACTCAGAAGTATTTTATTTTTCTCAGGTCCATGTGTCTGTTATGGACTTTATAAAGTATATCAAAATTTATATAGATTATAAAATAATTTTGTCATGAATTCTACATATTATATATATATGTGTGTTTTAGTCTTTGTACTTTGAATATTTCTGATTTTGATGAAAATCTAAAACATCTGTATCTGAAAAGAATAAACTAGAAATGAAGGGATAAGAACAAAATTACCTTTGATCTGGGGAAATCAATGATAATAATCCTACTTTTACTTTCTGTCTACACTTAGAAAATTTTGTTACACCCGTTTAAAGTCAAGGTGAACTAACCATGGTGGTTAAAATCAAGTCTATGCAAAGAGTTAACAGTCAAATTTAAACATCAATTGCATAACAGATGATATTTAATACCTGGAGTGGGAGTCAGGAAATAGAAGGAAGCCAGATACACTTCAAACTGCAGTTAAGTAAACTCAGCCTATCTAAGTGGATGGATAAAGTTATTTTCATGTAATATTCTAAATTGCCAAAGAAAAATATCACTTGTGATATTCTTGTTCCTGTAAAGAGTTTCCATTTGAGTTTATGGGTCAGAATGAAACATATGGAGACAATTAGTGATTAAAAAACATCGGGGTAATATGGCTGTACTAAGTTAGATACACTCAGAATATTAGCTGTTGATTAGTTTTTCATTCTGCCTAATGATAATATTCTTTGGTTCAGGTGAGTGGTGTGAGGAAGATATTGTGCAAGTTGTTATAAGGATCAGAGGAGGGCTGGCCAGCATCCTTTCGTCAGAAAGTGTTATCACATGGGAATCCCTCTTCCTCTCCACCTCCCTACTTGCTAAACTTCACATAGAGTTACCTTCCTGGAAGTGCTTTCTTTCAATTTCATTAAGATGTTGTGATGACAACAGTCTGTATCTAAGAAGGGTTTTATTGGAAATTCAATATATTTCACATATGAATATAGTTCACATTAGCATTAGCTAATGAAAATAATTTGTATGTCACTTTCTTATCAATTTTACTTCAAATTATGCCTCTGGTAACTGATGTGACACAAAGACAGCATAATCTTCCTCTTGAACAGATCTATATACTTTTTTCTTCTTAGAATATTATCTTATATACTGAAAGCCATGAGCTCCTTGTTGCTCACATTTTTTTCTCAGTAATTACTGGATTTAATGAGCTGCTTTTTAAAATTAATATTTTGTTTTTAATTTAACACTTTTATGAGAAAGTCTGAGTAGTAAATCATAGTAAAATGTTTATAGTCACGCTAAACTCTCCTGCTTGCAAAAAGAGCTTCCACTTAATAGATATCTAATATTTCCATAAAGTATTTAAAACTGGGCGTTAACTCTGTTATTTTTCTTTTTATTTATCCTGATAAGTTCCAATCAGTTTCAAACACTGAACACATTCAAATATGGTTTATAGTATTATTTTAAAAGAATTTTTAGTAATTCTGGTGAGAAAGTATCCTTTAAACAAGATCATTGGGCTTAAATACTTATTATTAGCAATTACCTGAATGTATCATTTATTAATTATTTGGTAACTTTTCTTACTTAACATTAAAATTTTAACATATTTAAAATATTTTAATGTTACTAAACTAACACACTGATGTACTGAAACTAGGAAATGCCTTCGTTTCAGCCGTTCTAGTTGCAGAAAGGCTAAAAACGCACAAGCACTAGTTTGCCATTTCTGTAAGGGAAACAGATTCTTATTTATTACGAGCTACACACTAATGACATGACTGCCCTACCTCAGCAGCTCTGCTTTCATTTTTTAGGCAATAAAATTCATAAGGGATAAGTGAAAAAAAATTGAGGAGCATTTTTATTTTTACTAGAGTGTTTGTTATTGCTTTGCTGTGTAATATACACTAAAATGTCTATTCATGATTCAAAGAAAAAAGATTAGAGCTGAATGGCAGTGTAGTGTGCATCCAAGCATTGAATTTGCTCCTCAGTGTAGTAATTGAATGAGAGCAGTATATTTTGTATCAAATTTATCCTTGCTCCTTAGTTTGTTAGCAAATGGCTTTTATTACAAAGGTTTTAGGGTAGGGGAGGACTTAAAAAAATCGAATCCCTTTTCTTCTTTCTGGCAGATGTGGGTATCTGGAGTGGTGTTTTTTGTACATTGCAGGGGAGGGAGAGAAAGAGAGAGGTAATAAATTTAAAGACGGAAAACAGAAGGCAGAGGATTTGCAGGAGGTTTTTGGACCACTGCCTTCACCGCAGGAGGAACAGGGGTGTGTCAGCCGCCTGCCCTCACCCAGCAAGTACCTGAAGGAGTCAGAAAGGGGATTTGCAGGGGCTACTGCCCCAGTATTCTTTCTAGACCATAGTTTTAGGACACAGGGTGTATTAGTTGCCTATTGCTGCTGTAACAAATTACCACAAACATGGTGCCTTAAAACAGCACATGCTTATTATCTTAGTGTTCTGGAGGTCAGAATTCCAAAATGGTCCTCAGTGGGCTGTATTCACAGTGTTGGTGAGGCTTTATTCCTTCTAGAATCTCTAAGAGGAAAGTTTCTATTCTTGCCTTTTTCCAGTTTTTAGAGGTTGTCTGCAATTCCCTCGATTATGGCCCCCTTCCATCTTCAAAGCCAGCAATGGCCAGTCAAGTCCTTCTCACACCACATCACCCTGACACTGATTCCCCTGCCCCTCTCTTTCACTTACAAGGACCTTTGTGGTTGCATTGGGTCCACCTGCATAATCCAGGATAATCTCCCCATCTGAAGGTCAGCTGATTAGCAATTCCATCTGCAACCTTAATTCACCTATGCCATGCAATGTAATATATTCAGTTTCTGAGGATTAGGATGGAGACATCTGTGGGGGGGGCGGGTATTATCTCACTTACCACACATAGCCTAATTTATTGATCCCTGTGTAGGTGTACTCCAGTCTTCTTTCTCTTCACCCCTCTTTATCCTCCTCCTCAGAATGCTGTACTGCCGGGCTTCCCTGGTGGCGCAGTGGTTGGGAGTCCGCCTGCCGATGTGGGGGACGTGGGTTCGTGCCCCAGTCCGGGAGCATCCCACATGCCGTGGAGTGGCTGGGCCCGTGAGCCGTGGCCTCTGAGTCTGCGCGTCCGGAGCCTGTGCTCCGCAGTGGGAGAGGCCACGGCAGTGAGAGGCCCACGTAAAGGCTGTACTGCCAAGTGTGGCCAGATTGGGGCAACACAGAGAATTAATGGACTGGGCTAGTGGCTTTTAAATTGTACTCTCCTTACATTCTATCTCAATGCAGCAAATATTTTTGAGTGCCTGCTGTTTATTCTTTCAACAAACACCTTTTGAACACCTGTGTGCTGAGCTCTATTACATGCTAGCTACAGAGCAGTGAACAATATGGGTGTGGTACCTGCTCTCTTGGAGCCTGCCCTTTGGTGGAGACTGACAAACACTAAAACACCAAATAAACAAGAAAAATATCAGCTAGTAATAAGTGCTAGTGAGAGAGAATTAAAACGGAGCAATGTGAATGACTGGGTGACTACTTGAACTGGACGAGGGTTTCCTGAGATCTGAATGAGAAAGAGCAGCTTACCTTGGGAAAAGGGAGGAAAGAACATTCCAGGTAGAAGGTGTAAAAAGGACAAAGCCATAAGGTAGCAATGAGTTTTCTGTTGGAGAAACAAAATGTACCTGGAGTTTAATGGCAAAGGGAAATTGGTATGAAATGTGGTCTAAGAGGGAGTTCAGGACCAGAACACATTTCTGTAAGCCATGGTAAGGAACTTGGATTCTATGTTATGTTGGAAAGTGTCAGAGTTTCCAAGTAATTTTTATAACCTATTAATATTACTTGGCTTTTGTGTGGTGAATGATTCAGAGGAAAGCAAGAGTAGAAGAGGAACACTAATTTGTAAGCTGTTGTAACATAGCCCATCCAACAGATAGTGGTGATTAAACCAAGCTAATAGTGGAGCTGGAAATAATATTCACGTATTCGGGATATATTTAAAAGGAGATTGAATTGACAGGCCAAGAATGGAATGGATATAGGGAGTGAGAACAAGATGGAAATAAGGATAATTTCCAGATTTGGGGGTTGAGTGGAGGTGCCATGTCATGGGATGAGGAATATAGAGGATGAACAGTTTACAGTGGGGACCTGAAGTTCTCTTATGACCATGTTAAGTTTGAGATGCCCATTAGACATCCAAGGCAAGTTGTCAAGTTAGGCAATAGGATATATGAGCTTGGGCACCTATGAAGAGGCTGGTATATTGAATAGATTAGAGAGTCATTGACATATTAATGGTATTCAAGCCATGATCAGGATGAGATTATCTAAGAAGCGTGTGCAAATAGAGAAGCAGACTCACGATGTAGCTCTGGGGGTACTGCAACACTTAGAAGTTGAACAGAGAAGGATAGGTTGACCAAGAAGACTGAAGAGAAGCATCTGTTGATTCTGCTGAAACCAGAGGGAAATGGAGAAATAGACAGACAAATAGATAGGTAGACAGAAAGAGAGAGAGAAAGATCGCCTGTATTTAAAAGCTGCTAAGAGATCAAGTAAGATGAGAACATAAAGGTGACCATTATGGTCACTGATTTTGACAAGAGCAGTCTTTATGAGATGCTGCTACAGAGGTTGGAC
This sequence comes from Lipotes vexillifer, assembly GCF_000442215.2. NCBI lineage: Eukaryota > Metazoa > Chordata > Mammalia > Artiodactyla > Lipotidae > Lipotes > Lipotes vexillifer. The sequence goes on from NW_006781198.1 coordinate 455,416, forward strand.
TAGGTGTGGGGCTAAGTATGTGGGTAAGGGATGGAGGCAGTGATTTTAGACAGCTTACCATGAGGTGCTCAGCTAGGGTGGGGCATTCTGAGATGAGAAATCATTGCATTATCACTTTTTTCCAAAAACCTACTTTTTCCTACCTATAGAAGAAAAGTTTATTTTTTTATTTTTTATTTTTTTTAATTAATTAATTAATTTATTTTTGCCTGTGTTGGGTCTTCGTTTTATGTGCGAGGGCTTTCTCCAGTTGCAGCAAGTGGGGGCCACTCTTCATCGCGGTGCGCGGGCCTCTCACTGTCGCGGCCTCTCTTGTTGCAGAGCACAAGCTCCAGATGCGCAGGCTCAGTAGCTGTGGCTCACGGGCCTAGCCGCTCCGCGGTATGTGGGATCTTCCCAGACCAGGGCTCGAACCCGTGTCCCCTGCATCGGCAGGTGGACTCTCAACCACTGCGCCACCAGGGAAGCCCCGAAAAGTTTATTTTTATATGATGTACAGGCATTCTATTATTACATTTACAATGTACAATTAAATCTAGAGGAAGCAAAATTGGTAAGACTCAAACAAGAAATAATTTCATGAGCAGTTGAAAATTATGTTAAAGCTTATTATAAGGGGATTAGAAGAAATCTTGAATGTGTGCCAGACGATTATTGGCACACCAAAATTTCACAGATGGGTGGTATATTGCAAAAAGGGGCACTTACCTGTTGACATTGGGATCGAGTAAGACTAAACTTCTGTTTTTATGAAAATCCTGAGGGACGCTAAAACTAATCATTTGTCCCATTAGAGGCTAAACCCCCTACCCTAGCTGGCAACTACCCTTAGTGAGTTGTGGTTATAGAACGTCTGAGCTATTTATAGCAATAACTATACAACCATTGAGCATAACGATTGCTGTTACGATCTAAATTTACTGTGCAAGTTTAAACGAGCAGTTGTAATAAAGGGAAAGTGTAAGGTTTTGAAGTGCTTGCATAATATTGCCCTTGATGAAAAACTGAATATTTTTGTAAAAATTTAAATTTCTTGTGTAATCTATCCTTGCAAGAAGGTGTTTTAAGTTTTTATGTTTCATCTTTACCTTCCTCCGTAGAGTGTGTCTTAACTTGCTTTTTTGTGTGTGATTTTCTTTTTTTAAATTAATTTTTAGTGGAGTATAGTTGATTTACAATGTTGTGTTAGTTTCAGGTATATAGCAAAGTGAATCAGTTATACATATACATATACCCACTCTTTTTTAGATTCTTTTCCCATATAGGGCATTACAGAGTATTGAAGAGTTCCCTGTGCTATACAGCAGGTTCTTATTAGTTACCTATTTTATATTTAGTAGTGTGTATATGTCAATCCCAATCTACCAATTTATCCGCCCCCTCCCGATTTTAGTTGCTTTTTACTGTGACACTGACAGAAGGGGAACATATCGTGTCGTTCAAATTCTTTACCATTGTATTTTGGCCTTGCTGGCAATTCTTTGGTGTTAATTTTAATTTTCTGGGTTTTAGGCCTGCTTTTGAACTTTCACCTTGAGCGTTCACATAACTTTGAACACTCATCATAAATGTTCATCATATTTTTGAACAGTCACATTGGCTCACTGATCTTGGCCCTGGATGAAGTACAGTAGTTCCCCCTTACCTGTGGTTTTGTTTTCTGCAGTCAACTGTGGTTTGAAAATAGTAAATGGAAAATTCCAGAAACAACAGTTCATAAGTTTTATTTTATTTTACTTCTTCAATTTATACATTTTTAGTTTTTTTTTTTTTTTTTTACATCTTTATTGGAGTATAATTGCTACACAATGGTGTATTAGAGGGTGCAAGAGGGTTCCCTTTTCTCCACACCCTCTCCAGCATTTATTGTTTATAGACTTTTTGATGATGGCCATTCTGACCAGTGTGAGGTGATAACTCACTATAGTTTTGATTTGCATTTCTCTAATGATTAGCGATGTTGAGCATCCTTTCATGTGTTTATTGGCAATTTGTATATCTTCTTTGGAGAAATGTCTATTTAGGTCTTCTGCCCATTTTTGGATTGGGTTGTTTGTTTTCTTCATATTGAGCTGCATGTGTTGCTTGTATGTTTTGGAGATTATTCCTTTGTCAGTTGCTTTGTTTGCAAATATTTTCTCCCATTCTGAGAGTTGTCTTTTCATCTTGTTTATGGTTTCCTTTGCTGTGCAAAAGCTTTTAAGTTTCATTAGGTCCCATTTGTTTATTTTTGTGTTTATTTCCATTTCTCTAGGAGGTGGGTCAAAAAGGATCTTGCTGTGATTTATGTCATAGAGTGTTCTGCCTATGTTTTCCTCTAAGAGTTTGTTAGTGTCTGGGCTTAAATTTAGGTCTTTAGTCCATTTTGAGTTTATTTTTGTGTATGGTGTTAGGGAGTGTTCTGATTTCATTCTTTTACATGTAGCTGTCCAGTTTTCCCAGCACCACTTATTGAAGAGGCTGTCTTTTCTCCATGGTATATTCTTGCCTCCTTTATCAAAACTAAGGTGACCATATGTGTGTGGGTTTATCTCTGGGCTTTCTATCCTGTTCCATTGATCTATATTTCTGTTTTTGTGCCAGGACCATACTGTCTTGATTACTGTAGCTTTGTAGTATAGTTTGAAGTCAGGGAGCCTGGTTCCTCCAGTTCCGTATCTCTTTCTCAAGATTGCTTAGGCTATTTGGGGTCTTTTGTGTTTCCATACAAATTGTGAAATTTTTTGTTCTAGTTCTGTGAAAAATGCCATTGGTAGTTTGATAGGGATTGCACTGAATCTGTAGATTGCTTTGGGTAATATAATTATTTTTACATTGGTGATTCTTCCAATCCAAGAACATGCTATATCTCTCCATCTGTTTGTATCATCTTTAATTTCTTTCATCAGTGTCTTATAGTTTTCTGCATACAGGTCTTTTGTCTCCTTAGGTAGGTTTATTCCTAGGTATTTTAATTCTTTTTGTTGCAATGGTAAATGAGAGTGTTTCCTTAATTTCTCTTTCAGATTTTTCATCATTAGCGTGTAGGAATGCAAGAGATTTCTGTGCATTAATTTTGTATCCTGCTACTTTACCAAATTTATTGATTAGTTCTAGTAGTTTTCTGGTAGCATCTTTAGGATTCTCTATGTAGAGTATGATGTCATCTGCTAACAGTGACAGCTTTACTTCTTCACTTCCAATTTGGATTCCTTTTATTTCTTTTTCTTCTCTGATTACTGTGGCTAAAACTTCCAAAACTATGTTGAATAATAGTGGTGAGAGTGGGCACCCTTCTCTTGTTCCTGATGTTAGAGGAAGTGGTTTCAGTTTTTCACCATTGGGAACAATGTTGGCTGTGGGTTTGTCATACATGGCCTTTATTATGTTGACATGTTTTAAATTTCAGGCTGTTCTGAGAAGCGCTGTGAAATCTTGTGCTCTCCCACCTCTTCCCGCCTGGGAGGTGAATCATCCCTTTGTCTGGTGTAGCCCACTCTTTAGATTCTTTAGTCTAAAGACTCTCTTGGTTATTAGATCGACTGTAGAGGTATCGCAGTGCTTGTGTTAGAAGTAACCCTTATTTTACTTAATAATGGCCCCAAAGTGCAAGAGTAGTGATGCTGGCAATTTGGATATTCTCTTACTGTGCCTAATTTAGAAATTAAACTTTATTGTAGTATGTTCATATAGGAAAAAAGATAGTATTTTCAGTGGAAAAAATAAGTCAATAGTCAATCTAAGCAAGAAATGGAGAATTTTATTCGAGCCAATCTGTGGATTATAACCTGGAAGACAGTCTCTGAGAGCTCTGAGAACTGTTCAAAGAGGTAAAGGGGGGAGGCCAGTACATATATATGATTTTGACAAAGGGATACATGCAATCAAGCGCTCATCTTTTTTTTTTTTAATTTAATTTTATTTACTTTTTTATGCAGTAGGCTCTTATTAGTCATCAGTTTTATACACATCAGTGTATACGTGTCAATCCCAATCACCCAATTCAAGCGCTCATCTTGACAGAAGGTTATTGCTAGTTGTGAGGAACAGACATCTTAGATAATGGTTTTAGTGCTTTTCTAAGTATGGGAAGATGCAAGAATCCAGGTTCATTGTCCGTTAATTACAGCATGGTACCACCAATTTATTATGTGTTCAGATAACATTTAATGATGTGGGAAATACTCATGATATGATTTCAAAGTTAAAAAATCTCTTGAAATTATATACACATTAGGATCTCAGTTTTATGAGTGTGTGTGAGAGAGAGAGAGAAGCTCTGGATCAGGAGATTAGGATGTTTATTTTCTTCATCTTCCAAGTTTTCTAAAATGCATGCATGTGTATTAAATAATCTATAATCAGAAAATGCTATTTAAAAATATTTCCCCTGGAAATTCATATTCCCCTATTTTAAATTTTATATAACATTTTAAATAAAAATTCAAGTCCTTTTTCGTATCACAAAGTAACTTTCTTGCCTTTTCTTTTTTCCATCACTGTTTATTTCTATGAATTCCTTTCCAACCTTACTTTCTTGCTCTGTGCTGCTGAAGGAGGTGGCTTACACATCTCCATTCAGTGGTGAACAAATCCTATGCCATGCCTCAACCAAACACTTTTATCTTTGTATTTTCTCTTTTTGTCACTATACTCAATGTTGAGCTTTGTTGATTTGTCTCCTTGCTGTTTATATCATTATCGTTGCCATTTTCCATCTCAGTGCCCCTTCCATTTTATTTGTTATTATTGATCTCATTCTTCTTTTCTTGTGAAATGTTTATCCTAAAACACATCTGCAAGCCATTCAGAGCTCTGCTTGGATACAGTTAAACATTTCATTGAATGTGAGCATTAACAATATATTTCTCTGGTATCTGTAGGTTTCTGTTTGTGGTTCCCTTGAAAGCAGGTGCCATACTTGGATGAGAAAATGTTGTCCAAAAGAGTCATGGACATAGGTCATAGTCTACTGAGACCAGCATCTATCTCTAAAGGTTGACTCCAGGGACACTTTGTGGATGAGTATGATTGTTGTCTTCTAAGGTATTTCAGAAGGTAGAAATGAATGTGAAACACACCTTAACTTTCCTTTTTAAACCATTTTGGAGATAACATTTGATAAAATGTGCAACCCTATTTGAAATTAGTTTATTCTGCCTCTATACATTCTCAGAATTATGGACTCCACATGTGAATAAAGTGGAATTTATTTTTCTGTCATTTAATTAATGTTTTCTACCATCAATGTAATGTTTATTATTTCCTTGAGTTCTGTGTTCCAGAATTTGATGGAGAGACAAACATCAGCTTGCCCTATCCTTGTTGACTCCAATTTTATAGACTTGGATTACTCCCTTTCACTTCTTTTAGGACAGAATAATTGTAAGCTATTTTCCTTGCCCTTTGAAGTGTCCTTCCCTGTACTTTTCTTAGTTCAAAAGGATTGCTTTGTTGAGCTTGTGACCATAACTTTGCATTTACTCCAGGCCACATACATGAGAACATCATCACATATTCTGTTTTGTTTTCTATATTCTTTTTTCTGATATTGCTGAACTGCAGTTTCATTTGCATCCATGCTCTGAGTTATAAGATGCTATGGTGTTAGGACAGAATCGTTAGACCTGCTAGGTGAGCTGTGTCCTTGGGGAGATGGGCTGCAGAGATAACCCAAAATAGCTGCCTATGCAGAAATCATCATTTTGGTGATGATTGTGTAGTGATTCCTGTATATATATATATATATTTTTTTTTTTCAGTTAATATATACACAGGATGATTTAACTGAGAAAACTCTAGTGACTGAAAAATTACCTTGGATTGCTTATGCACACATGAGCTGGTGGAAGGAAAGGATTATTAGGTGACAAGGTTGTTGGCTGAGAGGAAAAACCAGTCTGGGATTAAATTATTGCTGCAGGTAATCCTCAAAATGACAGATGAATGGATAAAGAAGATGTGGTATATATACACAATGGAATGTTAGCCTTAAAAAGAATAATGCCAGTTGCAGCAACATGGATGGACCTAGAGATTATCATATTAAGTGAAGTAAGTTAGAGAAAGACAAATATCATATGATATCATTTATATGTGGAATCTAAAATATGACACAAATGAACTTATTTACGAAACAGAAAGACTCACAGACATAGAAAACAAACTTATGGTTACCAAAGGGGGTAGTGGCAGGAGGGGGCGGGGAGATAAATTAGGAGTTTGGGATTAACATATACACACTACTATACATAAAATAGTTAAACAATAAGGACCTACACTATAGCACAGGGAACTATATTCAATATATTGTAATAGCCTATAATAGAAAAGAATATGAAAAATAGTATATATGTATAACTGAATCACTTTGCTGTATGCTTGAAACTAACACAACATTGTAAATTATACTTCAATAAAAAATGGAATTAATCCATGTAAATTAATCTAACATGTCTAATCAGCTTTGGGGATAGCTCTGTTGTTCCTGGTTTTTGAAAAGGATAGTAGAGAAGTAATTAAAAAGGAAAATTGTTTCTCTGGGAGAAAGAAAAAGGGCTTGAGTTTGGTTATATTTCCTCTCTCTCTTCCTTCCTTTCTTTTTCACTTGGCTGTACCTTCTAAGCTTCCACTAGGGCTCTGCCATAGCCCTTACGCCTCTTACCTCAGGGCACCTTATTAGTGGTGTGTACGTATTTCTGTCTACTCATTGGTCTGTAAGCAACTGGAAAAAAATCTACATCTCATTTATATCCTAGGAGGTCACATTGGCTCATATTGTGCCTTACATATAATTGATCCTCAGTGAAGGTAAAGACATATTTTATGCTTAATTAAGAATGACTTCATAACTTTAACAATATGAAGTATTATCATGTGAAACGTGTTAACTGTGCTCTGGGAAACAAGCTTCCATTTGAGAAATAGAAGGGGTTTTAAGACAAAAGATAAAAACATTTTCTAGACTGTAAGGGTAATCAAATACTGGAATAGCTGATCAGAGAAGGAGGTGAAATCTCCATCCCCAGGGATTTTAAATGATGGGGCAGAGAAGACATCCATGCGAATGACTGAAGCATTAGACCTGTCTTGAGGCAAATAGATGGACAGAATGACAGATGGTCCTGTGATTCTTTGATTACTTGGCCTGGAGAAGAGAAGATGGAGGGAAGACATTAAAACTACTTCAAATATGGAAAACAGCTCTTATTGCTTCCCTTGGGAGAGCAAGTCGAAGGAGCTTAACCTAAAGTCTTAGAAATTTGGGTTACATTTTATAGTTAAGGGTTTTAAGACATAGGTTGTGAAAATACTGTGGACACCTTCAGAGTAAAAGATTGATTGGCGTGAGATGTGGAGTCAGCTCTATGATCCTGTTACAGTAAAAAATATTTTTTTATGTTACTCTGAATAGAGAGAATCATTCCAATACATTATTTCAGCGTATAACATTCTTTTGGGAAAGGCAAACTTCTAAAAGGAGTATTTTCAAGCACCAAGCATCATCACTGTTTCAGGGCTAGGAGGAGAGAGCAGAGATAATAGGTAGGAAATCCTTCCCATCTAAGTACTTGTACGAGGCTGTGTTATTTTTTATTTATTTTTTCCCCAACACTGGCTTATTTTTTTTCAAGCCAACTCTCTTTTATTTATTTATTTTTAATTTTTTTTATTTTTTAACATCTTTATTGGAGTATAATTGCTTTACAATGGTGTGTCAGTTTCTGCTTTATAACAAAGTGAATCAGTTATACATATACATATGTCCCCATATCTCTTCCCTCTTGCATCTCCCTCCCTCCCACCCTCCCTATCCCACCCCTCTAGGTGGTCACAAAGCACGGAGCTGATCTCTCTGTGCTATGCGATTGTTTCCCACTAGCTATCTATTTTACGTTTGGTAGTGTATATATGTCCATGCCACTCTCTCACTTTGTCCCAGCTTCCCCTTCCCCCTCCCCATATCCTCAAGTCCATTCTCTAGTAGGTCTGCATCTTTATTCCCGTCTTGCCCCTAGGTTCTTCTGACCATTTTCTTTCTTTTTTTTTTTCTTTTAGATTCCATGTATATGTGTTAGCATACGGTATTTGTTTTCCTCTTTCTGACTTACTTCACTCTGTATGACAGTCTCTAGGTCCATCCACGTCCCTACAAATAACTCAGTTTTGTTCCTTTTTATGGCTGAGTAATATTCCATTGTATATATGTGCCAAATCTTCTTTATCCATTCATCTGTCGATGGACACTTAGGTTGCTTCCATGTCCTGGCTATTGTAAATAGAGCTGCAATGAACATTGTGGTACATGACTCTTTTTGAATGATGGTTTTCTCAGCCTATATGCCCAGTAGCGGGATTGCTGGGTTGTATGGTAGTTCTATTTTTAGTTTTTTAAGGAACCTCCATACTGTTCTCCATAGTGGCTGTATCAATTTACATTCCCACCAACAGTGCAAGAGGGTTCCCTTTTCTCCACACCCTCTCCAGCATTTATTGTTTCTAGATTTTTTTGATGATGGCCGTTCTGACCGGTGTGAGATGATATCTCATTGTAGTTTTGATTTGCATTTCTCTAACGATTAATGATGTTGAGCATTCTTTGATGTGTTTGTTGGCAATCTGTATATCTTCTTTGGGGAAATGTCTATTTAGATCTTCTGCCCATTTTTGGGTTTGTTTGTTTGTTTTCTTGATATTGAGCTGCATGAGTTGCTTGTATGTTTTGGAGATTAATCCTTTGTCAGTTGCTTCATTTGCAAATATCTTCTCCCATTCTGAGGGTTTCTTTTCATCTTGTTTATGGTTTCCTTTGCTGTGCAAAAGCTTGTAAGTTTCATTAGGTCCCATTTGTTTATTTTTGTTTTTATTTCCATTTCTGTAGGAGGTGGGTCAAAAAGGATTTTGCTGTGATATATGTCATAGAGTGTTCTGCCTATGTTTTCCTCTAAGAGTTTGATGGTGTCTGGCCTTACATTTAGGTCTTTAATCCATTTTGAGTTTATTTTTGTGTATGGTGTTAGGGAGTGTTCTGATTTCATTCTTTTACATGTAGCTGTCCAGTTTTCCCAAGCACTGTGTTATTAACTCAGTAGCCAGGGGGTGAGGAGAGGCTGGGAAATAGCCCTGCTCTTCTGGGTCAGCCTTGTTTTGGTCACTGAACCTTTTCCCAATGAAAATATAGAAGAATTGGGGGCTAGAAAAATCTTGTCAATACAAGGGGAACCAGAATACCTATGAAAAATAATCTTCATTAGGCATTTGACTGTAATTTCAACATTCAGCCACACGATGTCACAATTGGATTTTGATTCTCACTGTGTATTTGTCTCAAATAATAGATGAAGGCGTTTTCAAAGCTGGAGAGGAAAGATCAGAAACGCGGGGGGCTGCAGAAGTCCAAGAAGATGAATATACTCAAGTTGAGATTCCAGTTGACCAGGTAATCTCCATGCCTTAAAAATATGGGTAAACCAAATACTATTTTTCTTTCAAGTTTACCTGCCCTGTGCTGTGCCCTGCCCTGTGTTACCTGCCCTGTGCTGTTCTTATGCAGATGCGAGTTAAATGCTCTCAGGTGCTAGTTATGTGGCTGAACGACCTTAAAAATAAAACAAAACACCTTCAGTTCTTCCTCGTATTCCCACAAAGAGGAGCCATTTGGACAGTCTTTATTGTTACAGACAATGGTATATCTTTAATAAACAGCATTGAAGAATGAGGTGGGCTGGAGTTAGGTATGAGAAACAGAGGGCTAAAGTTTGATACAAAAAAGAGTATTGGCTTGGGCGTTTTTAATCTAGAAAAAAGTCCTCCATTTAGAAAAGCAGTTTAAAAGTGCCATTATTTTTCTCTCCTTTAGGGTCCTTGAAATGGCGATGGTTGGAATTTGTTTTTTGTAAAGGAATTGCTTATATAAATGCAGCTCAAATATTTGCTAAGTGTGTATTGATTTTCTTTTTAGGCCAATGGGACACTGTACTTTTAGGAGTGTGGTGTGTACACACATGTGCTTATAGAAGGAACTAAGTAGTGTTCATTCTGGCTAAATGGTACAAGAAATAAAAGTTGTTTAGGCTTTTTAATAGAATTCAATCAAGTTTCTTACAATTCTAAGTGGAGGATTGGAATTTAGGTGAGGAGGGGGAATTCATAATCCCAGGCTCAAGGGAATACAAAGTCACCAGGAATTGCCACTTGTTTCCTGACTATTATGTGATATTTCCTTTTCAAAGAGGAAATCTCACAATCCAGCAAATTCCATAGTTGATGTTCTCAGCTGTATTTGTCTTAACATTGCAGCAGTGAAATTGCTGCCTGATTATTCCACAGGCATTTTCTGTAAGCATCACCTTCCTGATGAAAAGCTTAATGTGTTAAAAATCACAGATTTCAAAAATCCAAGTTATTATCCAGGATTAGCTGCAACTAACAATTTTTCATAAGCTCCAGTTATAGGTATTTTTTTTCCCCTGAGGGATATTGGAATTTTAAGTCTTCGGTGAAGCTATCATTAAATATTATATTTTAAGACAAGAGAAATCATCACGTATGTACAACACCTAATAGCAGCAGAAAGAAACCAAGACTAATTTATATTCCAAAGTCAAAAATACCAACTATCAAGAGAAAGTCATAGCATCATTACCATAAAGGAGATCTCTTTGTTAATCACTTAGTTTTGAAATCTGTGATCAGTATTTCTTTACTTGTGAGTTTCATGATCACCAGGAAGGGGAGGGCATGAGAGGAATTGATCTCTGATGATACTTGAACAGCCATCCAGAGTGTCTGCAGAGCTTGATTTCTTATTTGATACAAGAGTGCTAGGTTATTAAAATACAAGTATGCAGGAGAGACAGATTAAACAGATTGGTAGGGCTTCCCTGGTGGCGCAGTAGTTGAGGGTCCGCCTGCCGTTGCAGGGGACGCAGGTTCGGGCCCCGGTCTGGGAGGATCCCACATGCTGCGGAGCGGCTGGGCCCGTGAGCCATGGCCGCTGAACCTGTGCGTCCGGAGCCTGTGCTCCACAACGGGAGAGGCCACAAAAGTGAGAGGCCTGCGTACCGAAAAAAACAAAACAAAACAAAACAAAAACCACATTGGAGAAAGCTGGGCAATATCAACAAATTGAGGTCAGTTTGAAGAAAAGAAAACCAGGTAACAAAAGGTCAGAATTGCTTTCTTCTTTGACCCTATTAGTAATAGAGTTAGGATTGTTTAGCTCATGGGGTTGGCATGAGATGCTTATGAAGTCAGGTCTTAGAGTCATTCTCTCTGTGGCCTGGTGGTCTTTTGCTCCATATCCTAAGCAGCTATGTTATAAATATTGTGAAAAACCAAGTGAGAGTGTGGAGAAATTAGTGTAAAGCTCCATTATAGTTAAGAACCAATCTGAGGACCTGTAATAGTAGCAATAACTACTCTATATTCAGCACCTACTGAGTGCCAGGCACTGTACTAGGCACTTTCTCATATAATTGTTATGACAACCCTGTAAGATAGGTCTTATCACCTTCACTTTATGTATGGAAATAAAGTGAGCTCCTATAGGTGGAATTACATGTCCAGGTTTGTACTGTTAAGTAGAGGAATTGGGATTTGAATGCAGGTCTGTCTAACTTCAAAGCACAGGAGTGATCTGGGGAAGAGTATTAAATGCACTCCTCTCCCACAAAAGCCAATTATTAACCCAAGGAGGGGAAAAATTCCTGCCTAAGAAAAGAACTGTCTATTATATACTACTTGGCTCAGCTGTAAATGATACATACATTTCCTTTCGGGCCATACCTACTTAACTTCTTTGAACTTGTTTCCTATCATCTAAATGGTTCATGTTGTAACTTTAGTCAAAGTACCACAAAGAAGGGTGTGTGTGCGTGTAATATCATGTGCAAATTGGCCAAGTACTTTATCTATGCCTGAAAAGCAGATCAAGTTTCAGAAGTAAATATTAAGGCCTCTGTTGAGAGGCAGTTCTCCATGGATCTCTTGTGTTTTGCATGTTTTGTGAGTAGAGGCACAGATTGCCTTTGTTCTGGACTGTTTTTTCAAGGATGTTTGTGTAGTGAACAGCCTCAAAAGACAGAGATAGTGACTTCCTCTGGAGCAGTCATTCTCAGCTGGAGGTGATTTGCCTCCAAGGGGATATTTGGCAATTTCTGGAGACATTTTTCATCATTATAAGTGAAGGAGTGCTACTGACATCTAGTGGGTAGTGGCCAGGGAATCTGCTAAATATCTTGTAATGCACACGACTGTCCTCACAGCAAAAAATTATCCGGTGCAAAATGTCAATAGTGCTGAGACTGAGAAATCCTGGTGTGGAGCAAAGGCTAGGTTTGTTGATGGTCCAGTATAATAAAGATAATGTCTCCCTATAGTGCAAAGGTCAGGCACATTTACTATCCATTATAAAAGATGTGCCATTGAATTGTATACTTAAAACGAGTTAAAATGGTAAAATTTTTTGCTGTGTTTATTTTATCACAATGAAAATATTTGGAGAAAAAAGATTTGGGTTCTCTAAGCATGGGGTCCTTCCCCTGTAATGTAAGCCACCATGTGTATCACCCCCTTCTCATTGCCCTGTGGAAATGGGGCCTCAGGGAGTGGGTGCAAATGCTGATCCTCTGGCTATTGCTATTGCTGTGAGTAATAAAGTCCTTTGTCTCTGACCCAGTAGTCTCTTGTCTTCTGCCAGCGTCCATGAAGAGATGGCAGGCTAATGTGTTAGCTTGTTAAGTATGGAAAAATTTCAGATCTTCCTTAGTCTTTCATAGCCTCTACTGATCCCATCTGGCATTGTGTTTATGTGTTTAAGTGTGTGTAATGGGGCACTGTGGACTAATTTCAGCTAAAAACATGTTTGAACTCTGTCCCAAGGTCTAGACTCTTAATTTTTTAGAGACAAATTAATGATCCTGGATCTAATACTATGTCCAAACCCATGGGAAACTGAAGAATGTCACATTCTTTTATAGGTTTGGGGAGGCCAGAACAAATACCTTTTCTCAGGGGAGAGTTTAGGTCTCATAAGAATAAAGTACTCTTTTAAAAATTAATCTTTTTGCATACACATTCTAAATCAATCTGGTTTCCCATAAGCAGTGAAGCAAGTGCCTGATTAACCAATATCTGTGGCTATACCTGGCACCAATGACTTATGTGTCGTTATGTTCCATTTATAAACTGATGCTTTTCCAAGCTAAGGAGGCAAGAAATGAGACCGTTCCATTATAGTTAAGTAAACTGCCTCTAGTAAGTAAAGATCAGGCAGGAGAAGCCACCATCTCAAAGACACAGGCAAACGCATACCTATAAAATAGGCAAAGAAGCAATTATATTTTGGATTTTGTTCCATTTGAGAGAAGAGAGCAGAAGATGTGGATTGTAACTTCAGCGTGGTTTTTGATTGTTTTATAGCTTTTTCCATCCATCTGTAGTTGATTTTGAGTAGTAATAAAATGAGAATTGCAAGATGTTTTTATGCTAAGTAGTTTCATTAAATAACATTTAAACCAGCATCATGAGCACAGGAGGAGTGAAAGCTTTCTTTTTTGTTTTTAAATTGGAGGTTGTGATATGTATTATTTTCTTATTTGTTGATTGATTTAAAACGTAATAAATCCTTAATAACAAAGTTACACATGTACTCCTTTTAAAAGTCAACCAATCCAATAAAAATTATGACAAAAATAGCAACCACTTGCCCCAGCTTTCCCCACCTGGATTCTTCCTGCTCTACAGACCTAACCAATTTGAGCTATTAGCTGTTTCTCATGGAATAGAGAAATATTCTTGTGTAATATTTTTTCCTCCTCCCTATTTTAGTAATTGCCTATGTTTTTTTCATTTGCTTAGTTTTCTAAGTTTTCATTTGATTAGTTTTCTATTCTATGTAGACATTACCAAGCCATCTCCAAACTCTGCCAGAACTGTTGATCTCCTGATGTACTCAGATGTACACAGTGATAATAAATCTCAATTTCATCTTTTTCTCAAGCCTTTCGATCATCTGCCTCAGGCTGGTTAGTTGTTCTTTGGATCTACTTTTCAGAGTCATCCTGGTATTTTTCTTCACCATTATTTTGGGAATTTCTTTTGCTTCTCCCGTGGATGGATTCCCTGTTTCCTGGGATCTACATCTTCCTCTTTCTTGGTTATACCTTCGTTGTTTTTGTGGAGCTCACCTCTAGCAGCTGCCTCAGAAAAGCTTCATGGGAGGAACTTTTATTTTTTGAGACTCTGCATGTCTGAAAATGTCTTTTTTTTTTCCTCTCTCTAGCAAACTTGACTGTAAGCATGACTAGATATAAAATTCTAGGTTAGATATAATTTCTCTCAGAATTCTGAATGTGTTGCTCAGTTGGCCTTCCCATCCAGATTTGCAGTTGGGACGTTTGATGTCGTTCTGTTTCCTGATCCTTTGTAAATAATCCTTTTTCTCTCTCTGGAAGCTGTTAGGCTTTTTCCTTTGTTCCTGGTGTTCTGAAAATTTCCAGTTATGTGCCTTGGTGCAGGTCTTTTTACTTATTCGACTGGGTACTCAATGGGCTTTTTGTGTTTTTTTTTAAGATTTATTTATTTATTATTTATTTATTTATTTTATTTTTGGCTGCATCAGGTCTCAGTTGCAGCCATGGGATCTTCGTTGAGGCATGTGGGATCTTTCGTTGCAGCGCGTGGGCTTCTCTCTAGTTGTGGTGTGCGGGTTTTCTCTTCTCTAGTTGTGGTACGCAGGCTCCAGGGCACACGGGCTCTGTAGTTTGTGGCACGTGGACTCTCTAGTTGAGGCGCGCGCTCAGTAGTTGTGGCTCGTGGGCTTAGTCGCCCTGCAGCATGTGGGATCTTAGTTCCCTGACGAGGAATCGAACCCACGTCCCCTGCATTGTAAGGCAGATTCTTTACCACTGGACTACCAGGAAAGTCCCTCAATGGGCTTTTTTATTCTGAAAATGTTTGTTTTTCAGTTCTGGAAAAAATTGTTGAATTATGTCTTAGGTAATTTTCTTCTATTTCTTTACTTTCCTTCTGAAACTGCAAGTATTCAGATACAGGAACTCCTAGACTGTTCCTCTACTTATCTCGCCTACTTTCCACCTCTATGGATTTTTTTCCATTTTCTCAACTTTTAAAAAAAATCAACAAGCTTCAGGGTTTATTTTCCATCTATTGATTTTTTTCTAGCCATCATGGTTTTAATTTTTAAGAGCTCTTTCATATTCTCTGAATGTTCCTTTTTATAGCATCCTATTCTTATTTTATGTATGTGGTCTCTTCCCTTATCTCTCCAAGGATTAACCTATTATTTTAAACTTTCTTTTCCAGAACTATGTTTGTTTCTTCTGTTTCTTTTTTCTTTCTATCTTTCTGTCTCCATGATCTCTGTCTCCATGTTAGAGGCTCTCCTTTGTTGTGTGGTTAGATTTTTTTTTAATTGCAATATATTTGACATGTAACATTGTATAAATTTAAGGTGTATGTCTGGTTAGATTTTAGAAGGAAGCATTAAGGAACTCTGTGTGCACAGGCAGAGCTCATCAGGCTGGGGATGTTTCACTGTAGAGTGATTCGTTTTGCCATTTCATTGGCATACGTCCAATTTTCAGTATCTGTGTTGTTCCTTTGGGTTCGTCTATTTCTTTTGAGTGGAGTCTTTCAACCTCTTGCCTTAATGGTGTAAGCCTGGCTGTGAGCACTTTGGGATCTGACTGTGAGAAGGTGGCTTGGAGACCTTAAGTAAAAGACTTTAAGTAGAGAGATGTATCCTTCTGGGTTTCAGTACGGTGCCCTTGTTCTCACTGTGCTTGAGTGCAGCTTCCTTATAGTTCAGTATCTTTAAAGAATAAACCTCATTTATTTCTTCAGGGTCAGCAAGGGGATCTTGGGAGTCTACCTCCTTCATTTAAAGACTCTAAGCCAATCCACCTGTTTTTAGTTATATCAATACCTATGCCCATTTTTCCAGAGACAGATGGTGCCTCCAAACCCCAAGCCTTCTATAGGTTTTTTCAATGTGCAAAGTTTGCTTCTTCGCTTCCCTTCCCTACAGACTCAAATTTTAGCTTACTTGGTTCTGCTGTTATCGGCCCCATGTCCAATGCCTTTACAGTTTCCCAAATTCTGTGGCTGTTTCCCAAATTCCAGTCTTCTGTGTCTCTATAGCTTCATCCCTTTTAAAGTTGCCCTTACCTAAAATTTAGAGGGGAATTGGAAGGAAGCTACAAAAAACCCCCCACACACATTTGTTCAGTCTGCTGTGTTTAACCAGAAATCTCTTTCACACTAATTCATCACTGTGAAAATAAACTGTCTTCATAGAATCTGCAGTAGGGATGATAAACTGGCAGCCTGTGACCAAATCTCCTATGAGAGAATCTTTTTGGCTGGCCCAGGGTTTACAATATGGAATCTCTTTAGTGGACGTGTACTCTTGAGTTTACTGCAGACCTCAGCACTCCCTATTACCTCACACCTGTCCTGAATTACACATTTATGTTATTTGCCCAGCCACTGGGGGCATTTAAGTTTGTGATGATTGATCTACACATATAGAACACAATGCCATTTTAAAGAATCTGCAGCCTAGAGGCTATAACCAGAAGCAGGAGGTTTGAAGTCCAAATATGCCCATTGACATATTTTGTCCCTTCTGGAGAATCAGCAGTCACTGACAGCTTCTCTTATGAAGGGTAAGCTCAATGGAGAGCTTGTTTGTGTTACTTGTTCATGTTCATGTGTAAAATACACAGAAAGATAAAGGAGGCTGCTTCTTTTGACCAGACCCCTAAATCTATTTCAGTGAAATGTATTTATTAAAATAAGAATTAGGAAATGTTCAGAACCAGAAAGGAGGCTGGAATAAACTCCTTGCTTTGCCATTGAAGAAACAAATCCCCATACTGTAGTGGGGAAAGCCTTTTTCCCATAAACACACAGCCTGCTGGGGGTTGGGGAGTCTACACAGGCGCTCAGGGCTCCTGGCTTCCAGTTTGGTGCTCTGTCTCAACACTTCAAGGAAGGGGAGTGGGGAGATTAGGGGCTTCTAATTATCTCACAAACAGAAACAGATTCCATCTGTGTGGAGGGCTACTCGGCCTTCACTGCCTTCCCTGAAATGAAAGGAATTGCATGCAAACAGTATTTTCACCATTCTCTACCGTCAGGTCACCTCCTCTTAGTGACTCATATTCGTGGTTGGTGCTATAAGCATCACACACAGTGGGAAGAGTTAAGATGAGGATGCTCTGGCTTCTTAACTTCCCTGTGCATCATCAACAAGGCCTTCTGTGACATCACCTTTGTTGATTTGTGTTTAATTGTTGGAAATGGTGTTAAACATTAAACATAGCCTTCAGCGATTTCTGATGTAAGCGAAAGAAAATCAACATTTACTTCTAAAGTGAGAAAACTTAATGGGGCAGGTTTTTTTCTAAGATGACTAAATAGCTATAAATATAAGTTTTCAAGGTATTACAGCTTATCCTATGAGTGTTGTGGGAACTTGTGGAGTTCAGCGGGCCTGGGTGAGCCAGCTCTCAGCAGGTGGCTGGCCAAAGCTTCCCTCTCCCTGTGTCCTTAGAGGGTCATGTCTGTAAATAGAACCACCCTTTTTTGTAAGCCATTGTACTTCAAACCACATTGAAACCATTTTTTCCTTTCTGTGAATGTAAGCCTCTGAAAGCTGAAAACGGGAAGCAGTACTTTGCTGTCATGAAAAATTGAAACTGATTATTTCCAAACACCTCATTCAGCTTGGGTAGGAGATGATTTTAGTCTCTATGGGAACAGAAATAAAAACAAGTGTAGTAACTTTCTTTACTTTCAACATCTCTGCCTGAATTCTGCCATCAAATCCACAGAAACACCTTCTATCCAAAGCCTGTAACAAATCCTACTCCCAAATTTCAAAGATAGCAAATGCTTCATGGAGAAATGGACGTTTAAGGTAGTATTTTCATTTGTGTGTGTGTGTGTGTGGGTGTTCTGAGCTCCAGTTTCTAGGTCTAGGGTATTTCAGGGAGGGAGACCTGACAGAGGAGGACAGTTGGGTGGTTAGGTAGGCTCTCTTGCCTAGAAAGTTGTAGCGTGTGCTGTTATCTCAGATAGCGAGGGTTTTAAACATTCAAATATACTCCTCAGGGAATTCTGATATAAATATAAGGAAAAGCAACATTTACTTTCTCTTAAATTTTTTTGAAATATTTTATTTATTTTTGGCTGCATTGGGTCTTTGTTGCTGCACATGGGCTTTCTCTAGTTGCTGTGAGCAGGGGCTACTCATTGCGGTGGCTTCTCTTGTGGAGCACGGGCTCTAGGCGCGTGGGCTTCAGTGGTTGTGGCGCGTGGGCGTAGTTGCTCCGCGGCATGTGGGATCTTCCCTGGCCAGGGCTCAGAACCCACGTCCCCTGCATTGGCAGGTGGATTCTTAACCACTTCACCACCAGGGAAGTCCCAACATTTACTTCTAAAGTGGGTGGGACATCAGCTGTAGTGTCTGTTTAGATGCCTTTTCCCATTTTTAAATTTTGGTGCCGCTGTTACTGTCAAAGGTGTGATGTGAGTTTAAAGTGTAAGTCACTTGAGCAGCCTCATCTGTCTGTGAAAATACCTTCCAAGTAATAGATGCTTCTGATATTTTGTGGCTCATTTCCATACGATTTCCATATTCCATCTTCTTTCCTCTTACCACTCAGGAATCCTGAGTTAACCTTTGTAACTGCATGCATATTCTCTAGAAAACCTGAATACTTATGGTTTCCCCTGAGCCGTCCCTGCTAGGATGCAGACAGCAATAATAACTACCAGACCTTTTCTGTCTTGCCATATAAATCAACCATTTTCCCAGGATGTCCCTTACAAAATAAATAGTAAGATATGCATGTAGGCAAATGCAGGCAAAAAGGCGCTTGGAATATCAATGCTGGTGTCATGTTAAGGAGAAAGTCTGGTGTCACTTTTCTAGTAACAGTATCAAGAGCAATTGCTTATGATAAATAAAGTGCTTTTTAAAAGGTAAAAGTCTCACCTTTCTTATAAACACTTCTACGTTTAAGGGTACATATTATGTGTAATTGTACTTATATGTGTAATATGTCTGTTAATCTGGCTGCACTCCGGACGTTCTTGATGTCAGTGAGGCTTTGAGACTGGAACCATCTAAGTGATTTATGCAATCATTATATACATCAGTTTAGTGAGTATATAGGGGAGAGTATAATGAATACCCTTTCTTGACTCCAGTGAAACGTAAGAATTGTGCTTTATACAGAATATAGTATTACACAATTACTTACAGGAATGAGCTAGTCCTGAAAGTTCAGGATGGAGAAACAGTATCTACCTGAAAACTGGTTCTCTTAAAATTTTAGTCACAAATTGACTAAATTCAACATAAACACCAGGGGAGAAGACCTTTAGGCACAGGTAAAAATATCTTCCTAGTTTATCGCCTTGGCAATGATGTGTTTCTTTTTTATAAAGTGACTCCTAAGAAAGAGTGGCAGGGTGATGTAATTAGAATAAATCTTGTAGAACTGTCTTTATGGCTAAATATCATCTGTCAACAGTCAGTACTATTTTCTCCCAGTTTTCAATAAAATTCATATTTTTTAAGTTAAAATACGACCTTCATCTAACGAGGCATAATTACAGTTAGAAATTTTAACCAAAGATGTCTTTTAGGGGTGGTGGTGTATTTATGACTATAACTGTGTTACATGTGATTTAGAGCCTCACCAAGTGTCACCTGGGGACATCAGTAGCACCTGAGCTGCTGGAAATGCAGAGGCTCAGAACTGCTGACTCAGAATCTGCATTTAACAAGATGCCTGGTGATGGAGAGGCATTGGCTTAGAAGACACGAGGCTGGGAGTAACTATTTAACATCGTGTTGAGTTTGGGATGTTGCTCTGTACGTTATCTTGGGGAAATAGTACAGTCCTGTGGTCAAAAAAGCATTCATATCCCTCTGGGCTTTTGGACAAGTTTACCTAACTCTTTATGCTTCAGTTTGTTTATCTGCAAGTTGGGATGAGAATAGTATTTTCCTCAAATGGTGGTGAGGTTAGTTTAAATACGATTAGACATAAGAGGTGCATGGAACATAGGACCAGGTCCCTGGAGAGCATCCAACAGACATGAGCCTTGTCACCATCATCTGTCCTTTCCTGAAGGCACATACTCTGTTGGCTTTTATCTGTGGGAGGCACATTTGGGTTTAATTCAAGACAATGAATTACAATCCTGTGGGAAATGTGGTGATGGACACAAAGATGAAGAAGAAAGAGCCCTCTCTTCTAGAAACTTCCAGAAGGCCTCCCTAGAGCCAAGGTTATTTCCCCATTATTCCACAATCATTCCAAACATCGTTTGAGGAATCTACGTACTCGATAGCAATTCATGTTCACAATTTTCCTTTTTTTTTTTAAAGATTTTTTTGACGTGAGCCATTTTTAAAGTCTTTATTGAATTTGTTCCAATATTGCTTCTGTTTTATGTTTTGGTTTTTTGGCCGAGAGGCACGTGGGATATTAGCTCCCTGACCAGGGATCAAACCCGCACCCCCTGCATTGGAAGGCGAAGCCTTAACCACTGGACTGCCAGGGAAGTGCCTCACGTTCACTATTTTCATATCAAACATAAGTAGGGGAGAATGGCACACTGTGATTAGAGCCAATATTGCTGTTTTATGTTTTGGTTTTTTGGCCGAGAGGCACGTGGGATATTAGCTCCCTGACCAGGGATCAAACCCGCACCCCCTGCATTGGAAGGCGAAGCCTTAACCACTGGACTGCCAGGGAAGTGCCTCACGTTCACTATTTTCATATCAAACATAAGTAGGGGAGAATGGCACACTGTGATTAGAGTTTGACAGGTGTTCTGAGGGCGCAAATCAGGAGTGACAACTGCCTGAGGGGACCAGGAAGGCTTCGAGAGAAGGTGGGTCTAATGAAGGGAAGGAAGAGCCTTCCGGGTAAAGGTAGGAGAAACAGGATGAATAACTGGCTACTGCCAACCTGTCATTACAACTGAAGACAAAGTCGTGCATCACCTAAATGCATATACTAATTTAAGGAGGTCATCCTTTTTTGGTATTTACTGCTGGCACATTTGTATTACTTTAAAGAGTGAATAGAGTTCAGAAAAAATAAAAGCTATTGGATGGTAAATTTGCTGTGAGAAGTGCATACCAGGGAACTCAGAAGCGAAGAATAAACATAAGTAACTAAAAGCAAGGGTGATTAGTTTATGAAAATCACACCTAACCTTCTCATTGGACCAGAAGTTGAACATCAGCCTGCATGTTAACTGTATTAACTAAAAAGGGCAAGATAATTGCTAAGTGTCTTGATATATTTTGTTTGTTTGTTTTCATGTGAATGAGATTTAGAAGGGAGACTGCTCTAAGTGGCCCACTAGAATACGATTTCATGACTGTAGTGCAAATCCTGTATTATACTATTTCATCAGACAACAACCTCTCAACTCTTTCCATCCAAGGGCAAGAAAAATGGAGTGGTAACAATAATAAACATATATACACACACACACACACACACACATATATATATGTATATATATATTTGTAGCTTTTTCAGTTTATAGTGGTTGAAAGACCACTATATGTGCATGATCTCGTTTGGTCCTTACTGCACTTCTGTGAGGTCATTATTATCCTCAGTTTCCAAAGGGTGAGGTGGGTTCACTAGCCTGAAGCTGCAGCGTGACCCCTGCCTTCCAACAGACCACGGCTGCTTCATTTTGCACAGCTGACATCACCATAGTAGAAAACATCAGCAGGCAGAAATTTTGTCCAGGAACCCCCACCCCTGCCTGGCGAGCTTCTTCAGTTATGAACACAGTCTCTTGGAATCACATGAGAACTGGCTTCTGCAGGAAGGAGAGGCAGCGTCACATGTGGGAGCTCTGCTTCCCTTCAGTGTAAAAGGGACAGTGTGATTGGACCTGGGAAAGAGGGTTCTTCCCTTCCTGCTTCTCTTCCTCCTTCCTCACCCTTTCAAGTTGAACTTGCGATGTCTAACTCTTACCTTTTCCATCCATGTCCCTGTCCCTTTCTCCCCACACCCTCCACCCTCGCCCTTTTGCCTCCTGTGTCCACTTTTCTCTGTCAAAATTGCAATCATCAGAATCTTGTAAGGTTCTTTGAGGTGCGGGTGGAACGTGGGTTCTGTGTACGTCACCCTTGGCTCGCTGCGCTAACGCTGGCGTCTGGCTGGCTGTGACTGTTCCTGCTTAGCTGGGCAATCAGGCAGGGCCAGCTAAATGGGCAGAGGCTGAGAACTACTTGGGAATTTTGAAGAAATTAAACAGTTGCAAAGTTTTGTTTTGTTTTGTTTTTTGGTGGGGTGGAGTGGGAACACATTATTCAAATATAGTGTGACTATCTAATAATGGACACCCACTCTCTTATAGAAGGAGTGCTGTTTTTTTTTTTTTTTACTTCTTTGTAGGCCCTTACCATGGTATAGATTTTATCTGTGTGCGTGTGTATGGGTGTAAAACTCAGTGTTCCTTCTGGGGACGATTTGATTGATTTATACACTAGAAACATCTTTAATAATTTAATGCTTGCTTCAAAGGAGATTACACCAAAAAGCGCATTGCTTTTCATTTATTCATTACAGATCTGTCATAGAAGCATTTTTTTGTTTCTTTTTTGGTCCTGAATTGTGTTGTAGTAATAATAAATTTCGTACTACACTCAGGATATTTTAAAGGATTATAAGCCTTTTAACTAATGTTACCATCTTATTTAAATTGATTAAATTGGTATTTCAGCCCCACAATCCAGCATTTCTTAAAGTTGAGCCAACCAGATATGGCTTCGTTTGATGACTACTAAAATAGCTGTGCTGGGAAAGTCTAATAGAAATAATGGGATGAAAGCATAATACTGCTTGTTAGTAGTGCTGGTAATAACAGCGAAGAGAACAGAGCTGAATTTAGGGCTAGGTGTCTCCATCCTTAAAAAGAGATTAGGGTATATCCCAGCCCAGCTCTTTTCATTAAAGGGGAAAAAAATGTATATGCGTTTGGGGATTGGGAGCAAAGAAAGGGGTAGGATGAGAGACTTAAAACTAACAACTAGAAACCAACACTCTATCGTTCTGTAACTTTTGGGTATAAATCCAGATATCAGTAAAGGAAAACAGACTTTTTCCCATTTAGACAGCCGTAGTCACCTTAGCAGACTTTAGCAAGCTCTTGTAATAGATTCTCAGAGGCAAGGGACATATCTAGATTCCTGAATGGTTACACTAAAATTTGAATTTTCTGGTATCATTATTAAAGATTTTGTATTAAAAATGCTGTATAACTTCTCTTTAAAACCAAAACCCAAAGTTGCTTTGAATAAGGCAACAATAGGCACAGTAAGGATTACAATTTCTAGAAGTGCGGTACACGATTATCCACTTTTCAGAGGTAACTTGCACAGAAATCTTTTTGCTCTCATTGGCCATTAGCACTGTAGTATTTCTGGATTTTCGTTATGTCCTGCTTCAAGTACTCTGCCTAACAATGTTTATAATGTTCCTTCCCTAGATCTACCAGTCTTTAATAGAAATCCAGAAATGTTTTGTTCTCAGGTCAGTAATTCTTTAAACAATAAAAGTCATGTTGCCTACTGCAGACGTCATATTTTCTGGCCATTGAAAGTATACTTGAGTGTGCTTGCAGCAGTGCTAGATACATTAGCAACTGCTTGTGTTATTTCTCGGAGAAAGAATATAGGACTTTGGGACAAGACCACCTTGGGTTCCATCTTAACCCTGTTTGTTCACCTGCGGTGTGATGCAGGCAGTGTTGAGGGATTTCTCATTTTCCTCATTCATATAATGGGCATCAGAAGCCTGTTTCGTAGGGTTCTTGTGAGGGTTTTAGGAAATGATGAATGTCTGAATGCTGAGAGTGACATTCGGGTGACGGGTGCTTGCTGTATTTGCTGCCTGTCCTTTGCTCTCCACCTATGAACACCATTCACGCAGTGCTGTAGAAACCTCAGTGCCCAGACTGTGTGGGATGTGGCCCCAGCCTGCCACACCCCACCCTGAGTTACTGCCCTTTCCTCCTGCCCCACGATCACGTGATGTGCTGCTGTACTGCTCTGGGCTCGTTGATGTCACAGTCGTATTTGTCTCTGAATGCCTGGCATCTAGCCCAGCACAAACAGCTGCTCCAGGCCCATTAGCTCGAGTCATGGTGCCTGAGAGCCCTCCAGTGTCTCTTAGAGTCCCCCTGTGAGTATCCCCTAAAAAATCTCTCAGAGTCACCAGCAAGGGAACTTGCTGTCTCTTGGTCCAAGACCCCTGAGCCTTTTCATGGCCTCTTCTGATAGGTTAGTGGGGAGCCACCCGCTGTGTTTCTCTGAGTTGGCTCTTTTTTGTTTTTTTCCCTCTGTAAATTATTTTTTAACATCTTTATTGGAGTATAATTGCTTTACAATGGTGTGTTATTTTCTGCTTTATAACAAAGTGAATCAGCTATACATATACATATATCCCCATATCCCCTCCCTCCCACCCTCCCTATCCCACCCCTCTAGGTGGACACAAAGCATGGAGCTGATCTCCCTGTGCTATGTGGCTCCTTCCCACTAGCTATCTATTTTACATATGGCTCTTTATTCTAACTCTCTCCCGCCCAGAGTCCCCTCTCTGTCCCAGTGTCTTATTGAGGAAGCCTCTGGACCTCCTGGTGCTGCCGGTTCCTTCCCTGGGTCCCTCAGAAGCCCTTTCTCCTCAGTGACATAAATGTCATCTTTGGCCCCAGACATTTCCTCTGCTCTGTTTTCACAATGACAGTGCCCACCCTGTCCCTCGCCACACTCTCCTGTCATCACTTCTAGTGCGTCTGCGTCAATGCTTTGCCGTCTTTGTTCTCTGCATTGAGAGAGGGTGCGACAAGCCTGTGGAGATGGGAACATAGTGTTTTCTCCTTTGGAAATTGAAAAATTTTCTCACCTTCACTCATTTAGGTCTTATGCATAAAAACCAGAAATCCTTACCAAGCGCTGTGGGTTTCATTTTATAAATCTCTTGCCTTTTCTTTCCACATCGTCTGGCAGATCTATCCCCTCCCACCTTTAGTTTCTGTCCAGCATTTGGCCTTCCTAAGGGCCTCTCCCTGGGCAGCATGCTTAAGGGTCACTAGGGCTCTACGCAGTTTGATGTTAAGCAACTGAATGGAAATTTGAAAGATGCAGAAGCACTGTACTATTATTTAATTTGTATGATGACAAAGATGATGGTTATTGGAATATTTTAAGAATTCATTTTTTTAACCTTCATTTTTTTAAAGGGCATCTTTGATATCATGTAATCAAATCTGAGACTTTATGTTGGACAGAGTATAAGAATTCATGGTTCTGCCTCTTTCCTCTTCGAAATAATGTTGTGTTGAATTTTATCCTGAGTTTTTTTAGTCTACTCTGCTCCATTTCCTTCCTTCTTTACTTCCTAAACTGGGAGCATTATGATAACTTTTATAAGAAGACCATTAATAGGCCCATAATAAGAATTTGGGTAGTTAGAGGAGAATGGACTTCCAGAGTTGGAAGGGAGGTCAGAGTTAATTGCACCTCAAACCTTTGTTTTACAGATACCAGGGGATTAACTGACCTGTCCAGTGTCAGATGACTAGAAAGAGGCAGGAGTGGGGTCCTAACATAAAACAAATTCTGTTTCTACCCTATCCTTTAAAAAACTCATATTTTATTAAGGCCAATGAAGAAATATGGTAGGTCCAGGAAAGAATGTATTATAACAAACGGGAAGATATTTTAATTTTTTTTTTTTTTTTAGGGTCATGATGTGCCAGGTGCTTTGCTAGGCACTGTATGTAACTTATTTAATCTCCGTGGAAGTTTTATTATATTCTCATTTTACAAGTGGGGAATATGAAGTTCAAAGAAGTTAGGTAACAGCCAGTAAGTGCCCGGCCAGGACTTGAACCTGGGTCTTTCTCTCTCCAAAGTCTTGGCTCTGGAACTTGGCCTCCTTTTCTCTTTTAAAACATACTTACATGTATCTAAATAACAGTAAAAATGCCTAGTTTATAAAATACTTGAGCGTTTATTATTTTTA
Source organism: Lipotes vexillifer (assembly GCF_000442215.2). NCBI lineage: Eukaryota > Metazoa > Chordata > Mammalia > Artiodactyla > Lipotidae > Lipotes > Lipotes vexillifer. The sequence continues at coordinate 481,500 of NW_006781198.1, forward strand.
TAGAAAGAATATATAGTTTCTTGGCCTTGGATCTGCACGACAATCACTTTTTTTTTTTTTTTTTTGCGGTACGCGGGCCTCTTACTGCTGTGGCTTCTCCCATTGCGGAGCACAGGCTCCGGACGCGCAGGCTCAGCGGCCATGGCTCACGGGCCTAGCTGCTCCGCGGCAATGTGAGATCTTCCCGGACCGGGGCACGAACCCGTGTCCCCTGCATCGGCAGGTGGAGTCAACCACTGCGCCACCAGAGAAGCCCTCGACAATCACTTTTTGCATTTAGAGATATACAGTCAACTCTCTTAGGCATTGTGTGGAAAGCTGTCCATGTTTATTTTTAGAAAACCAGGGTTCACATCCTGGCCATCGCCATTGCCCTTTTTCATACGTAGGGATTTAAATACATAGCAGACGCTAGTGGTGGGGATGATAATCTCTCCACAAAGAATTTTTTTTACCTCCTCCTCTGGGCCACTAGACATTGGCCAAGTATCCTGCAGTTTAGTTTTCTCTTTGCCATGGGGATTAAGAACATTGATTTGGGAGTCACATGCTTCATCTTCATTCTGGCTGTTCCACTTACAAAGAGTGGAATCTTGGGCTAGATACTTGGTCTCCCTAGACCTTAGTTTTCTCACCTGTAAAACGGGAATAATACCAACCTCACAGGATGATTGTGAGAATTAAATGAGAAAATATTTGTGAAGAATGGTATATTTGTAAAGGTTAACACAAGATATACTCTGCATATGCAAATGTAAGGAAGTTTTACTTGACAGTAATATTATAATTATTACATTATTATAATGTGCCATGGAGAATCTCTGTTATACTTCCTATTTTTATCCATTATTCCTTTTGATCCATCAGAGGCCAGCAGAAATAGTAGATGAGGAAGATAGAGAGAAAGAAAATAAGGAAGTGGGACAGAAGGAAGACTTTTCAGGAATGAATGGTGGAGTTGAAGAGGAAGGAGGCGGGGAGGCTACCAAAGCTCCAGAGCAAGCAGAGATCCTGGATCACAGGGAGGAGCAGGCAGGTCCTGCTCGTGTGAGCAGAGGCACCAATGAAGAAAATGGCGAGGAACCGGACCAGGTTAATAATGAGCTCCAAGAAGCAGTGGACGAGGAAATAAAGTCTCAAGGAGCTGGCAGTGGATGTGAAGAGGTATTTCTATTGCTTTTGCTCACTTGTGTGCATGCATGAAGTGTGTGTGTGTGTGTGTGCATGAGTGTGCATCTGTGCTTACACTTAGGGAATTATTCAAGCACTTAGGACTTGAAAGCTATGGCACTTCCAGGATTCCATGGAACAGAGTTTGAAAACCAGCTAATTCTAATCTTACCCCCTTAGTTTTCAGTCCAGTGGGTAAAAGACAAACTGTAATGAGATATCATTAATGTATGAGAAATCCAAGGGGCAGGGATGCTGTTCCAGAAGCTGCCTTTATGTTTTCATTTTCTGTCCTGCTCTTATCTACTTGATGGTGCTTGGTACCATAGTCACAAAGAATTTGTGAATTCTAGTAGAAAACTAATAAAAGACATCTGGTATGGGGCTGGATTATTAATGTGACACGAGAGGAGAACTGCTGCATTTTACTCTTCCCTTTTCTCTGAAAATGCTAAAATGAAAAGTATAGGTATGTTGTTGAAAAGAAAAGCTCAAAAGGAAATAAAGAAAAAAATTGAGAAAAATAACACCTGAAGCTCAAGAGGTGAGTCTGTGCCCTTTAAGCACATGGTGGATTATGGTCCCAGAAGGGGCTTCTGAACAAGTAAAGTTTGAGATTGTCATGTCCACTGGGTGATGATAGACTAAACAACATAGGGAACCCAAGGAGCTATTTTTAGTTGAATATTTATAAGATTAAAGGCAATAGTGAGTCATTTTTCCTTTGTAAATTTTATTGCCTCTGTAACTAAAGAGCTAAATATCTTTGTTTTCATCTGTTTTCCTTCAGGCTGACTTGGACCCTCAAAGACCACCAAAGCCAGAAGTAAAAATCACCAGCTCACAAGAAAATGATAACAGTGAACAAAACAAGGATAATCTGTCATAGCGTGGATGATTTTAAAAAAGAGATTATATTGAGTTTAAGAAAAATTAAGGGTTATAATACTCGAATAATAAGCATATAGTTATTGCTAAACATAATGTGACAATATGGTTGAATACTACCTACTGAAATTTAAAATTAGAGGCCAAACTAATGGGAAACACTAGATAACTTTGAATAGCTACTAAAGCAGAGTGACTTTTTATGAGATGTGTTTTAAAAAGTCATTTAGAAAAATTAAACAAGAGTAATAGAGGGGAATTTGCACTGGAAGACAATTGGCCACTTGTCTTTGTAAAGATGAAAAAGAACGAGATCATTACTGTTCTTGGTAAGTGAGATTATTAGATGGCAGCTTATGCTAAAGCACTTATCTAAGAGGCACAGAATTAAAAAAAAATATAATAGGAAAGCATGTACTATTTCTTTTAAAGCAATAAACTCTTGAATAAACAAATTGCAATTTAGTTTCAGAGATAATTTGAAGATGGCAATAGACTGAAATGTTTCTGTGTCTTGTTGACACTCCTTTCTTTCTTCCTCCTTAGCCAAAATCCACCTTAAGAGAACAAAAAGGAAAATGCAAGGTATTCATTTTGGAAGGAGGAAGTATTCATTCAGTGTATTCCTGACAAATATTGTCATGCCCCTCCCTTAACTGCTGCAGGTTTTAATCCTTATGGCTTTAATGACACATATTCATGAAGGAATTATAAAGGAACACCCAATTATATCACTGAGCCTGGCTGGGTGTTTTGCAAATTCTGGTATCCTATGGATTTTCGTTGATCCAGTCTCTACCATTACCAATAATACTCCTCTCTTCTCCTTTGCATTATTGTTCAATATTAGAAAATTCAATATTGGCTATTCCAAAGATTGAATTTTCTCCAAACAGTTTTTTAACAAAAAGAACAAGATAGCATAGTAGAAAAAAAGTAGGCTACATGAAGAGTTTGTTACTCCTCAATTTCTCTTGCTTTTTGCCTTATTTCTATTAGGACCGCCTTGTCATATTTTTTCCCTTAGGGGTATCAGCAAATATTTATTTTCATGGTCAGTTATATTTAGACTTTCAAGCAGATTCCTTTCTATATAATTAGAAGCTATAGGATAGAAATTGTTGAAAAAAGATTAAAAACTGTCATAATGAAACCAGTTCCTGATTGCAGTTTTAGGGGTTAATTAACTCAAATTGCCTTGTTAGGTATATACGGAGAAAAAAATAATCGTATTAGTTTTTTGAATTCTTAAGAGATGATGCAGTTCTTCCTTAAATATAGAAATATGTTTTTCTCATATTAAAGAATATTTTTGTTAATCATGTATGTTATAAATTTGAAATTTTAACTTCTTGTGCTTTCATAGAATTCATTATTAATGATAAGTTTAAAAGATTTTTTTCCCCTCCAGGTTTCATAACAAATCACTTGGAATCAAAGTAGTTACATAAAGCACTTAATAATACTATAGAAAACTGGTGTATTTTTCCTAGAAGCTATTTTAATATTTTCCACAAATAGGAAGTATATGCAGAGAATATAATGTAACAGTATTGGAAAGAGATACTGACATAAGGGTATAGTAATCTGGGAGGATGATTATAAATGGGGTCCTATATTTCTAATATAAGCTCTAGATGGTGCTTTCTATTAATAGGCTTATTTTTTCAAATGGGGCGACGTAAAACATTGCAGACTATAAGCAACAATCTTAATAATTCTTGTTGCTAGGGAAATAGACTACCTGGTCTTTTAAATTCCCACACTATTACTGGGCCTGGGGTTAATGATTGCAAATAGTTTATAAAAATGTGGGATTACATATAAGAAATTACAACTGATTATCAAGGTGATTCTTTTTTCTTTCTTTAATGAGGATTTTATCTCTCTCTCTCTTTTCCTTCTTCAATAAAGATATTCTGTCTCTTTTTTTTCCCTGTTCTTTGCTTCATCATACTTAATATTTAGGTTTTCAGGAACTTTTTAAGAGTCATCTTAGTGAAGCACAATGTTACTTTAAATGAAAAACAAAGTTTGGTATGTTAAGTATACTTCAAGAAGGTGATAGGCCACAATACCTGTAGCAAAAAATTTAAAAATTGGGACGTAATACTTTTATGGCATATTTCACCACCTGTCTGTAGGATATAACTGTGACTTAACTTGAGGGATGAACAGTCACTAATAACTTTAAAACACTTTGCAAGCATATGTTACTAAAAAACAAAAACAAAAACAAAAAACTATGTCGTCCAACCAAGGAAGAAATCACTGACAGATGATTAAAATTGTAAATGTCATTTTGGAGATGACTTTAACACACATGATGAAAGTTAATTCACCTTCCAAATGTGGACATTTTCCTTGTGGGAATGGTGGCCTCCGTGGCAGAGTAGCTCCACAAATGAAGTGAGACTCACTGACAGATTTGGAGAACATTTATGTGAGTGAGCAGAAGAGATCTTGGTTAGGCTTCAGGTATTGTTTTATAGAGGGTGTTAGTAAGAAAAACTCGTGGAGCTTTTATGTGGTAACCAATCACAGAATGCTTTCATCTGTTCTTTGTGATAGATTTTCATAGTTTTAATGAAATGCTTTTCTTAAATTTCATTGGGTTTTAACACATTTATCAGCAACTGGTTTGTTAGTTGAAATGGAACATTAGGAGTTTTGCAGCGCAAATAAAGAAGATTTTTAACTAAAGTCATTTTCATGCAAAGGACATATTACCTGGTTTAGCTTCTGTTAAAATTGCATTTGAGCATCCATGGATTTCTAATTATAAAACAAGATACTCTGGCCTTAAGATAACTTTTTACTCATTATATTTCTCTATGGACATAGGATGACTTTTTGTTTATTAAGACATTTTGGGGGGGAATATTAGAGAGCCAGACTCATAGGAAGAGTATGATACCCTCTCGTGCCTCCCGTTTTATGAGAGTGTTGATTCCTGGTGTCGTCTGTAAGCACAGACA
>NW_006781198.1:486805-508844 GCF_000442215.2 Lipotes vexillifer
TGTAAGCACACCCATCCTATATATATGTGGCTCAGAGTCAGTCAGATCTCTCTGTAGGCTCACGATCGTGAAGCCATATAAATGTGAGCTTATTCATGTTAACTCTTCCAGTCATAGCTCAAAAACCAACATCCTCGAAAATTTCACTAAATAAGTTACCTTCTACGCAAAGGATAAAGCTAATTCACCTAGTTAAAATTGTGGCCACAGGACAACAGGAAGGCTTCTTTATCTGTTAACTGACTCTCCTAAAGAATTAGCTCTATCCTTTCATTTTTTGCTCAACAAGGAGCCAAGGCAAAAGTTTATAAAGTAGATCAATTGCTAAGCAGAAAGCATCACATCTGAACTGTTGCCAATCTGAACAGAAATAGACTATGTAGATATACACAGACACATAACAAACACTCACACAGATGCATTCACACACTTTAAAATGTTATTAGTGGAATAAGGCTCTTTTGAGAGGAGCAATGGACAAAAACTGTTGGTAAGGAAATGCTAAGAAATGATGTATATCAATGGTACTTTAAAACATGGTTCCCGAAGACTAGTTTAAAATTCTTCTCAAAATAAAAAAAGCTACCAGCATTTTAATGGAAAATTTATTCTAGGGAGGGGTGAGATATATATCAATATATAAAATCTTTTTTTCTGAAGTAACTACAGAATACAGTTCTTTAGTTCTTTGTCATCAGTCTTAAGTACCATATACTTTGGCTCAGAATATTTTGTACCAACCAAACACAGGCTCTGTCAAAAGGTCATTACTGCTTGTGAACATGTGTGTGATTTCCATGAACATGTAGAGAGGACTCTTTTCGGTACCAAGTAGCCAAGTTCACCACAAACAGAATAAAAGTATGACTTATTAGTCTATTTATCTAATGTTCAAGTTCAGTGCAGAAGCTTTTTAGCTTCCTTGTATGAGTGTAATAACCTGGAATGGAAGGATTTTTTTTTTAAGGTTAGTCTGTTTTTCTAAGGTGATGAGCACATACAATTCTTCATTATTAAATATCATTTTTGTAAATAGTGTACGATTTTTGCTTTTCAGAAACTAGCCTGGTATTTAGATGGGTCTGATTTTTGTTCTTACCACATGAAATTTGTGTATTTCCTACCATGAAGTCTAAGTGACTTGGAGAATGAATATGTGCCCCTACATGTTGATGAGGAAGAAAAATATTATTTTTGAAGAGGCATAGCATACTGTAGGAGATGGGGAATTAAAAAATGTCTGGATAACAATAAAGCATTTATAAAATCAGGAGGTAACTAATGGAGCTCCGCTGACTTAAGCCAACAACGACTTAGCTTTAATCTATGAATGGAACCAGATGTGTTCTCTGTTGCTTAATCCACTTAAACCACATAGTTTAGTTGAGGGGTTGAGTTACTGTCACAAATGTAATGGCATATGGGAAGAAGGAATGACAGTAGTCAATTTTAGAAGAAGATTGAAGAAAACCTATTCTGTTTTTTTTTGCTTCAGTGTTTTTCTTGTGTCTTAAATCCTTAATATGTACAATGATAATGGGTGATTATTGAAGTTGTAGGTAAAGATTAAGTTGAGCTCATCATTTTTGTATGATTTATGTTTAGAACTCTTCTTTGTAAGGACAATTATTTGTTTTGATCAAATTACGAGCTTTTAGGTTTTTACTTCTGTATCAGTGCTCACTCTGTAAGTTTGCTGTATTTTTTTTAGCAAATAGATCTGTGTTTTATATAATTAAAATGTGTTTGGATAGTTTATTTATGATGTTGGGTTGCTAATATTTCATGTATTGTTTTTATGACATTTTTTCACAAGCATAATAGATACTTTTGATTTAAACCATGTGGAAATTCAGCACATTAAAAGATATTTCTGTTTCTATTCAGCACAGATATTAAACTTCATTATGTAAAGAACATTTTGTTTTTACAGCTTCATATACATGTTGTTTAGTTGATAAAAATTTGAGGGATATTTTTAAAAAACTCACTGTTTTTTCTTTTATGAAATGGTATTAGAGAAACACAGGTTCAGAATTTTTGTTATGATAAAGGTAAAAACAGAACAAATTATGCACATTTAGTGTAGATATAGCTATAGGAATAAATTCACAGTTTTACAAAGAGATTGGTTAAAATTCTGCTTCAGTTTGTAAGATATTCACTGCCTTCATTCTATTGAATTAAAATAGTTTTGTGTTTTCCTTTCATGTCTGAGAAGCAAAAACAGTTAAGCAAAAGCATTTTGCCTTCTTAATATGTAATGACAAAATGTGTGTGATTCAGGTACCATCACTGAGAACTCATTAATGCATCTCTTGTACAGCTGACCCCTGTATCTTTGTTATTCCATAGGCAAACCTGGGCAACTGAGGAGGCATCTAGATTGCCAAAGTCAAATCTCTTTAGACCACGTGGCTAACTGACATTAGAAACTTCCCATAACCAACAAGGACTGTAATTTCTACAAGGTGCTGTAAAATGGCTAGCATGCATTGGTTATCAAACTCTTATTTATGAGACTAAACATACAGCTTTTCTGCAGGTTTCTAAGTGTTTTTTCTCCCCGGAATGTGGCCTTAATCTATTAAATCATCGTACAGGTCTCTCAAATGCCCTCACAAACTCAATCTTCCATTAAAGAGACAATGATGCAAGGATGTCCCGCAGTTCTCTTTTCGTTTATTATGGGTTTAGTAATAACAAAAATGATTTTAAATTGCAAAAAATACCCACAGAGTTTAAAATTCAATGAGATACTCCCCTTGGTTTCACTGTATTTGTTCCCGAGGCCGCCGGGTCCCGCGAACTTCGACCCGTGGAGACCGCGGCCACCGTCAGGTCGTGGAGGCGGGGATGGGGGATAGGGTAGCCGCCGCCTCAAGGCCTGGGCCCTGGCCAGAGGGTGGCCGTGGTGAGGGCTCTGGAGCTCTGCAGGAACACAGCTCCCAGTCTGTCCCTGGGCCCCCCAGCTCACTCGCCGGCCCGAGGCCAGAGAGCCTGGAGGGCTCCGGAGAGAGGGCCGCACTCCACCTCTCACCGGGAGGACCCCTGCCCCGCTGACCACTGGCGGAGCAGGACCTCGACCTGCCCTGCTCCCGGTCTCGCGCAGACAGTCTCGCGGTATCCAGGTCTGAAGGTCGAGCGCGAAAGGCGCGCTGCGCGGCCGCCCACCCCGCCCGCCATTACACTGCCGGCGTTTACTAAACATGCAGTTTTCCCCCATTAATTTGTGGGGGAAATTCTTATGTGTTTTAGGGAAATTCTTGGCCCAAGATTGGAGGACAATCTTATTATGGACTGAATCACATTCCTCCAAATTTGTAGGTTGAAGCTCCCAACCCACAGTGTGACTGTATTTGGGGACAGGGCCTTTATGGAGGAAATTCAGGTTAAATGTCGTCATGAGGGTGGGGTTCTATTCTATAAGAATATGCTGATAAGGATGTCCTTATAAGAAGAGGAAGAGACACCGGAAGAGCTCGCTCTGGACCGGCACAAAGGAAAGGCTCTGGGAGGACACAGCACGAAGGTAGGCATCTGTAAGCCAAGAAGAGAGGCCTCACCAGAAACGAAATCTGCCAGCACCTTGATTATGGACGTCTAGCTCCAGAACTGTGAGAAAAATAATTGCCTGTTGTTTAAGCTACTCAGTCTGTGGTATTTTGTTACGGCGGCTGAGCCGACTAATATAAATCCCTTTTCTTTGCCGAGTCCTAAATTATGTAATGGGATTTTTTTTTTTTTGTCAGTGAATATACATGAGAAGATATTAGTTTAGAAGTGTTTTTTTTTAACAAATTCTGTTTATTTTATACTCAAGATAACATTAAGTTTTTATCTTCTGCTAGTGAGTGCCCTTCCTTAGAAGGAAGAATCTTGTAAAATTGTCTCAGCCTGGTGTTGTGTTTGTATGTTTGAAGTGTTTTAAAAGATTCGATTTCTTTTAAGGTTATATGTCTATTCAGGTTTTCTGTTTATCGAATCAAATTGGCAACTTACATTTATCTAGAAAGTTGTTCATTTCTTTCATGTTTTCAAATTTATTTGCCAAAATTATTTATAGTATTTTAGAACTTTAAAAAACTCTTGTCTACATCTAGTCATAGTCTCTCTTTTTTCATTTCTAACATGGTTTATATGTGTTTTTCTTTTTTGTTCAATATTGCCAGATATTTGTTTTTATTAATGTTTTAAAAATACTCAATTTCTTTGATTCTCTGCATAATTTTTTCTATTTCATTATTGCTCTCTCTTATTATCACTAATATTTCTTTCCTTCTCCTTTCTGTGTGTTTTCTGTAACTCCTTAAGTTGAATGTGTTGCTAATATATTTTGGCTTTATTCATTTCTAACATATGCCTTTGAGGCTATACATTTACCAGTATGTATCACATTAGCTATAACCACAGGTTTGGAGACATATTGTTTCTTTTTGTCATTTGGCTTATAATTTTCTCTGTTTCTTCATTGACTCTTGGGTAAATGGGTGATGCTATTGGTGCCCCATCCAGATCCCATTTTACTTGGCCAGGGCACCCTTCCACCAAATGCTATGAGTGCTGACTTCCTTCAGAGAATTCCCCGCAGCCAAACAGTAGCTGCATTTCCCAGGAGGTTACATTCTCACGCTGGTAGCTTACAGTGAATGACTGACTGACATGGGAGGAAAAAATGTCCACCTTTCTTTTTCAAGGTAGGGCTAACTCCGTGGTGCAGTTTGAGCTGCAGGACTCCCTGTGGGATCAGCCTACTTTTTAGCTGAGGTATATCCTTGCTCTCCTTTCCCCACTGCCCTCCCCTCTTTTCCCCATTCCTCTTATTCTAAGAACCCTCCCTCAATAAATCATATAAAAATCCCCATCTCAGGTCCTGCATCTAGGGGACATAACCCAAGACAGGGGTCCTGTAATAGCATAGGCTTTGGAAATCGACTTTTAGGATGGAATTCTGGAGGTGGATAACTCATCAGCCAGATAGCAATACCCCATCACTGGGGTAGGTGGAGTTTTGATGGTCTCTGGCATATTATGTCACTTGTGGTAAATTGGGACAGTATATAAATGGAAGGGGATGCAATAAATGCAGTGTCTCTGGGATTTGAGAGGTATGTGGGGAAATCGTTACCCTAAGGAGGGCTATGGAATTAGCTTGCTCTTGCTAAGTATCCTTTGAACATTGAAGAAAGAAAATGACAGGTTCGGATCTATTAATCAAGAATTTAAAGCTGAGTGTGAAATACAGAGGGCCTCATTGGCAGCATTTAAAAGAATTATTTTTTCTTACATTCAAAGGCAGATAGAGCTGAAGGCCAAACCTAGGTCGAAGAACTCAAAGAAGGCTGAATTCTCAGCCTAGGCAAGTGCCCTGTGGCAATGTCAGGTCCTCAGTGGGGAAGAACTGGGACCCCAAGACTTGGTGTAGGACTATCTCTGGATTCTTTACTTTGTATGAGACACAGATGCCATGAACAGACAAGTATGAGCTTGGCTTTTTACATGCTGTCCTGAGCCATAATCCCTCATACGTGGAGGTGCTGGATGACCAGGGCTTGTCCCCCTCCTGCTGCCTCCTCTACTCCCTTCCTCTTGGGTCACTTCCACTGTCCCTCGTGCTTAAATACCCAGGCTTCAGCACCAGGCAGACCTGGTTTGAGTTTTGTCTTTCAACACTTACTGTGTGACTTAGGCAACTTTTTCAACCTCTCTGAGCCTCAGTTTGCTTATTTATGCAAAAGAGAAAATAATAGTAGCTACCTTGTCGACCTGGGAGGCCATAAAGAGAGAACGCATGTACAGTAGTCAGCACAGAGTAAGCATTCCGCAGCTGTTAGATATTAGGATTATTAGCTTTCTGACTGGTTTTTGGCGTCTTCTTTTGAGACTCCTGCCAACTTTCTCTGGCTTCTTACCGCCTCTTTACTATCCACCTTTTTTTTTTTTTTTTTTTTTTTTTTTGTCACTCTTCATCGCGGTGTGCAGGCCTCTCACTATCGCGGCCTCTGTTGTTGCGGAGCACAGGCTCCAGACGCGCAGGCTCAGTAATTGTGGCTCACGGGCCCAGTTGCTCCATGGCATGTGGGATTTTCCCAGACCAGGGCTCGAACCTGTGTTGTCTGCATTGGCAGGCAGATTCTCAACCACTGCGCCACCAGGGAAGCCCTACTATCCATCTTTGAGCCAGAATTGATTCTTTATTGGTGCTTTTCCATTATTGACAAAAATACTCTCCAAAGCTCATACTTTCGGTCTTGCTGTACCTATATTAGCTTGGACCGGCTAGGTTCACAACTTTTGTCTGTTACTAAAGTTGCTGATTAATCTTAAGGGGGAGATGGTATTGATGGTGATGCTGGTGTGTATGTGTATGGATGACAGTGGGGTGGATCAAACCCATACTGCTTGACGTTTTATCATCTTGGCATTAGTTTTGGTAAGTTTTACATTGATCACACAAGCTGTTTACGTGTAAAATTCAGGGATTTCGTCTTTGTATTTACCTTAGAGCCTTAATTACTGTTAATCCCAACCCACGCAGCCCAAGTGAAAAGCCACAGATAATCTGGATGCATATTGGAAAGTTTCTGTTATGTGAATGTGAAATGACCAAAGTGGTAGACTTTCTATGAAATACTAGTAGGTAACCAGATACTGGTTTGGACATCACGTTAGTGTGAAGTTTTAAAAATTATCATCTTCATCATTAATTAAATGTTTATTTTTATTTATTTATCCTTTTCAGTGTGTTTACTATATACAGATAAAGATACAGATATAAATTACGATGTTGCTCAAGGAGTTTTGTTTTAATGGTGTAAGGATTAATCACAAGGTTAATATTTAAATGAAATGTTTATTGAGCAGTGGAATACAAAGTAACTATAAGGGACAAAAATAACGCAGGCATATGCACATGCACCATTGGGGCAGATTATGAACAATAAGATAGAAAAAGGCCAAAAACCAACTGCCACTTCTGAGGTGTGGGGAGCGAAAAACGGTCCTGTGCATGCTCCCTGCACACAGTACCACCAAGGGGGTGGGCAGACTGCCTGTGCCACCCCTGCAGCCCCACCCAGCTATCTGCCCCCACCCTCACCCCATTTGAGGGACCAGCTTGCCCTCCTTGGGGAGTGAGCAAGCTCACCTGTTACTTGTTTCCACTCCCTCATGCTGCAGCCTGAGTCCCAATAAAGCCTTTCCTGAATTCGTCTGCCTTCTTACCAATTTCTATTGATTAAAGTGTCCAAGGCCCCTACGTTGGTAACACCTGCACTTTTAGCACCATGCCTCCAGGCTCTGCATCCTGGCCTCTCTGCTCATGTACACGTAAGTGACCCTGACACGGTGAGGGTGTCGCCAGGGGGCCCACCCACTTGCCAACTTGCAGCATCAGATCCTTCTTTGCGTTTATGAAAGGCAGTCTCCAATTAGAAAATTAACCGTAATTGTGATGACAATTTGGGCTATTCAGATGAAGTGGAACTTTGCCCTTCATTTCTAGGAGTGAAACTTTTAAGTCCACTGAGATTATTTCAAGGTCCATGTGCATTATATCCATTTTCTGAAGAAAATGTCCTAGGAAGAGTGTCTGGTTACTTTTGCCACGGAAATTGCTTTACTCTCCTTGGCTGGAGACCATCATCCTCAAACTAATTTCCTGTTTAGTGTTCAATATTTGAAAGCAGGAAATTGTCATAATAAATAGGAAGCTTGAGAAGATTGTGGAAATGCATTCAGAAATTTGGTTGCTAGGGAAATCATTTTTGCCTACTTTATTAAAAACCCAGACCTTATTTGGCATTTTCTCCCCTCATTCTTATCCTCATCAATAGCCATTATCAAAAGAAGTTTATTAAATATCTATCTCTGCTTGGCACTATGACTGGGTGATCTGACCCCTGCCCACTGCTAGCAGCTTGTAACAACAATAACAGCAGCAAAACTGCAGCAACAAAAATGATAGTATTAATTTGATACATAACTGTCGATAAACACTCTTCTGAGCATCTTATTTGGTTTTTAAAAAATTTAGTACAACAGCCGTATGAGGAAGGTACTGTTATGACTTTCATGCTTTTGACAAAGTGTGTGAGACATGAATTAAATAATTTGCTCAAAGTCACACAACTAGTAAAAAGAAGTGTCTGGATTCCTCCCTTCTCAGCTCACATTATTAACCATTATGTTTTACTGCTTCTAATCTAGCCAGAAAACACTAGAAAGAGCAGAGAGGAAGCATACATCCACGAACAATGTAAGCGGGGATTTATTATTGTACACTTGAGTTATGCACATTTTGTGAGATGGAGGTGAGAAAGAAATTTCAGGAGTTGTGTATCGAAGAGAATTTCTGCTGTCTTCAAAAAAAAAAAAAACAGAAGACATCTGCAACTTGACAGAAGAGGTAGGGTGAGGCAGCTGGGGTGGTTTTATTGTAGAAATGGACACAGTCTGATGGGCTAAATGGAGAGTGGGGTGAGTTAGCTTGAGTTTGATGGGCTCAGATAGTTGGTCTTCAGGAAGCAAGGTCAGCACATCACAGAGACCCGGCTCCTTGGAACCAGGTTCCTCTGGCCAGTGCAACACTCCATAGCAAGGAGAAGCAGGAGAAGGTTCTAGCCTGACGTGGCCTCACCATGACACATCCACAGCCTTCTGCATGTTACCAGAGGCAGGTGAGTTTTAATCAAGCACCACACTTGTTTAAGCTTTTGATACTCACGTTGGAGAAACATGGTCTAGTGACGCAAATACCAGCCTAGGAAGTCAACATGGTCGGAATCTATTCTTGGTCTTTCCTGGGAGAAGTCGCTGGCTGGAAAGAGCAGTCATTTTGAGCAGCTGAAAATAACAAGACATTTTAATGAGTTAATAAATGTTTCTCACTGAACTACATGGAAAGACATGAAACATTCATGTTAGCTCCTCACCAACCTTAATTAAACTTGATGTTGAAAAGGTCAGTGCCCTGTCTGGCGTGTTCCAAATCACTTCAGTAGGGGTGATTGTAGGGGTGTCTGCAGATGTGTGCAGGAGACCCCTGCCTTCTGTTGTAGCCTTAAGTGGTGCCTTTTAAATGAGCCACACCCTGTAAATAACAACTAGCTTTTATTAAGTGCCAGCTCTGTGTAAGTCACTGCTGCGAATTGCTTTAGCTGCATTAACTCATTTAATCCTCAACAACAACCCTTGTGGATGCATGCTGTTATCATTCTTGATAGTGGAGGAAACTGAGGCACAGAGATTTGTAGTGTTTTGCCAGAGTTCTGTAGTCTACAAAGTGACAGGGCCAAGATTTGACAAGGTCTGACTCCAGAGCCTGTGTCCAGAACCTTCAGAACCTGTAGGCTCTGCTGCCTCCGTCAATTAAGGGTTGGGCCGTGCTCACATAGTTAAAAATGCACAAGCCTCCTGTGAGTTTTGAGGCACTGATACCTTCTGGGAGTTCCAGCAAACGCATTTTAGGACTGATCAAACAATGCGAGGTACTTGGGTGCTGCAGGGGAAACATGATTCTTACCAATGCCATCTGGAGTGGTGGAGGTCACCAGGAGGTTGGGTTGGAGAGAATAATATTTGCAGTTTTTTTGAACTAAAACATGTAGCTTCAGCAAACATAATTATTGAGTTTCTACTGGGAACCAGATACTGTGCTAGGTGTTGGGGAGAAATACAAGTAAGACAAGGTGTTGACCTCAGGGAGCTCACAGGTTAGCAGATTTTCCCTTTATCAAATTTCTGGGAAAACTGAAATAGCAATCTGGACTGATTTTTTGGTAAACTTTGCACTTGAGATCAGAGGGAGTCTTGCCTTGCACTGGTTTAGGCTGAATTCCCATGTAGTGGTAACATACGTATGTAATATTTCCTGCCCATTTTTTTTTTTTTTTTTTTTTTTTTTGCAATACGCGGGCCTCTCGCTGTTGTGGCCTCTCCCGTTGCGGAGCACAGGCTCCGGACGCACAGGCTCAGCAGCCATGGCTCACGGGTCCAGCCGCTCCGCGGCATGTGGGATCTTCCCGGACCGGGGCACGAACCCGTGTCCCCTGCATCGGCAGGCGGACTCTTAACCACTGCGCCACCAGGGAAGCCCTCCTGCCCATTTTTTAATGCTCCATAGAAGTTCAGAGCTCTGTGATAAAGGACATGTTTAATCTGGGACATTTTGAACAGAGACGAGATGCACCTACTTTCTCATCCTTTCCAGAAGAATCTGTTCATAGGGAGGGAGATCATTGAAGTGCTACCTGAGAGTAAATGCTGGTTTGATCACTTTCTGGCTGCATGTTCTTGGGTGAATTATCAATGCTTCATCTTTCTCAGCCTGGACTTTCTCATCTGTAAAATGGAAGAATTAGTAGTCGTCAGCCTTAGGATTCTTTCAAGAATAGATTATATAAAATGCAGAAATGCATAAGAATTTTGTCACATCGCATGCAACAGAGAAAGCTCTCGATAAGCATAAGCTGTTTTCATTATTTTCTGGGCATTGTTTCATTTCTGAGTTCCATGGCATCATGCAGTACTCTGGAAGAGGCTGTCTAGCAAAACAAAGATGATAGATTCTTTCTTCTGTTTTTACCCCCTAGAGCAGATAGTAAATTTATCCAGGGGCAAGATATGGGAGTGAGAAGCTCAGAGTTTCTTCCTGGGATTTTTCATTTCTCAGAAGGCAAAGGAAGTGACAAGGGAGTGATTCCTCCGGACTAGACTCTGAGGTTGGGGATGTGCTGGAGACAGGGACCTGGAGAGGAAGCCAGAGCACTCAAGCACTGGGGCACCGGGCATGTCCTCTCCTCCATCAGCTCTGTATTCACTTCTGATTGACTCCCAGCTGCTGTCCCCACAGTGGCTGCTCTCGGCGGTCCTCTGCTATCCTCAAGCTTCTCTCTTTCCTCTGGCCTAATCGTTGTCTTCTGTAGAAAACCTTACCCTGCACTACTGCTCACCTTCATCGTCCATACAGCCTGTTGCACAGCTCTAGGGGATGTTGTTCATGTTGGAGGTCGGGGTCGTGCGGCTGGGTGGCCTTGGCATCCCAGACACTCATCCCAGATGCCTTGGCATCCCAGACGCGCTTCCCAGGGCGTGTGGTCGCTTCATCTAGAAGGTACTAAATACAGTTCCTTCACCGTGCCATGCTCACTCTTGGCTCTGTGAGTTTGTAGGTGCCGTTGCCTCTGCCTTGAAAGCTCATCTCTCTTCCCATAGTCCACTGCCCCCGCCCCCCAACACCAGAAGAACAAATTTCTCCTTAGGCCAAGATCACTCTGGTTAACTTCTACTCATATTTCAAGACACAGATTAACATGATTACTTCAGAGAGTCCTTCCCAGAACCTTAATCTAGGAAAAATCCCTTTGTTTAAGCAAGATCCCTTGATACTCCTTTTTGTAGCTTCTAATACAACAGTGATTTGCTTACAGTCTATGTAAAGACCACAGGGGCAGGAACTGCATCTGTCTTGTCTTCATTATGTGAATAAATACAGTCTGACCTTACCCCTGGCCTCCCCCAGCCTTTCTCAGGGCAACCTCTTTTAATGTTTCCTGTTTGAAATTCTTCTAGTGACTTCTTCCATGACCCTAAATAATGTACTTATTTATAATATCTTGATTTATTAACTGACACAGTAATGATTGATTTCCTGTAATGAAAGATGAGGGATTAATTTACTCTCTCTACATCTCATGTTATTTTATCTCTCCTTTCCAGTGTTTATGTTTCATTTTTTAGTTCTTTAGTTGGGTTATCTTTATAATTGCAAATTATAAACTTGGGCCATTATTTCTTTCCATAAACATTCAACAGTTACTCTTGACTTCTCACTAGATTAGGTGAGGACATTAGTATTCCTACCATTATCTCCTATTACCTTTTCGCTTCTGCGTACAGTTTTGCTAGCTTTACCTTTACTCTAACATCATCAGATTTATCACATATGCAGTCAGTTTCATAATCATAATTTAGACTTTTGCCTATAGTTTGATTCTGAAAGTTGAAAACAAGTAAACAGTTTGCATTATTTTGGCTTTGTAAATTTCTAAATTTTCCTTCTGGAGTTTCTATTGCTTCTTTTCCCCCTTGTTGATAAGAGTAAATGTATTTTCCATAGACTAAAAGTTACCTTATCATCTGTTGCATGAAATCACAGCCCTTCTCTTTTCCCAGTCTGATTTTAATTTTTTTATAGATGTTGGTTGTTTTCTCTGGAAGCTTCTTGGATCCTTTTTATCTTTTCTGTCCTAAAATTTCACAAAAACATGGGACCTTTTTTAACCGTTCACACTGCTGGATCTTCGGCAGGTACTTGCAGTCTGAAGATTTTTGTATTCTGTAGCCTTGAGAAATTTTCTTCTGTTATTTAAAACTTCTAATCTTTTTTCCTGTATTTTTCTCTTTGATTAAGTTTCTGTATCTTTTACCTTTTGTCTCATTTAAAAAAATTTTTTAAAAGGGTGAGAGGGAGACTTTACATTCTGAAAAACTTCAACTTCTTCTTTTATTCATTTGTTATTTTAAAACTATATGATGTTCCCTTTCATAGTTTTCTATTTTTATCCTACAGGTGCAGTTTCTTCCTGAGGACTAATTGGATTTTTTTTAGAATTCTCCTGTGATTTCTGAAATACTTATGTTTCCTATGAAGTCTATTATACATATATACTCTTTCAAGGTGCTGGTTTTCCCTCAGATATCTGATGATTCTGATTTTACTTTCATATTTAAGGATGAAGATCTGGTTGTTTATTTAGGACTGCTGGAGACAGCTTCCTTTGCTCATGACTAGGCAGGTTTATCTCTTCCATCAGTTTCTTCCAGGACTGGGAAGTACAGCTGGTAGCTCTGCTCCCCAGAGCAGGGCTGGTTGGCTGGAGAATTTTGCTTTCACATATAGTAATGGCCAGCTAGCCATTAGACCAGGCTCCCCCAACCCCAAATGTTAGATTGAGGAGAGCTTTGCTCAGGGGTACTCAAATCTATACTCTCAGTCTTAAGTCCTCTCCAAAAATCCATTTTTTTACCCATACACACACACACACACACACACACACACACACACACTCACACACGTTAGATATGAAATAACTTTAGTGCTCCTGTTAATCATCTCTTTGTTTTCTCTAGTGCCAGCACAATGCCTGGCTCTAAGTAAAAATGCAATAATTGTTTTAAATGACCATATAATAGCACATAGCTTTTTATATATTCATTTCTGAGGGTTCACCGCTCATTAAGATACACTCCCTGTACCCAAGCAGCTAATAGTCTAGCTTCTAATGGAAGAAACAGATATGGAAACAAATCACTATGGTAAGTGCAATAGGATATGTTTGTACAACATGCTGGCACTTGAGGAAGAGACATTAAGTCTGAACCATGGGGAGAGTAAGAGAGAGAGAG
Organism: Lipotes vexillifer; assembly: GCF_000442215.2. NCBI lineage: Eukaryota > Metazoa > Chordata > Mammalia > Artiodactyla > Lipotidae > Lipotes > Lipotes vexillifer. Next base: position 500,213 of record NW_006781198.1, read on the forward strand.
AAGAGAATATTGGATGAAAGTGTAGCCTGCAGCCCCTGGAGCCAGGCTGCCTAGATTTGAATCCTGCTTCTGTCACTTACTAGTTCTCCTTGGACAAGTTATCCTCTCTTTGCCTGTTTTCTCCCCTGTATCATGGGCGTATGATAATAGTCCCAACCTCATAGGGTTTTTGTGAGTGTTGCAGGAAGAGGGACCCCTTCTAGGGCCCGAGAGTGGGCTCTTGTCTAACACTTGGAAATGAATTGTCTGAGGAGACACATGTGCTGAAAAGCAAGAGACTTTATTGGGAAGGGGCAGCCAGATGGAGAGCAGGAGGGTAAGGGAACCCAGGAGGACTGCTCTGCCATGTGGCTCGCAGTCTTGGGTTTTATGGTGATGGGATTAGTTTCCGGGTTGTCTCTGGCCAATCATTCTGACTCAGGGTCCTTTCGGGTGGTGAGCAGAACCGCTCAGCCAAGATGGATTCCAACAAGGAGGATTCTAGGAGGTTGGTAAGACATGTGGAGTGGTGTCTCCTCTCTCCTTTTGACCTTTCCTGTATTCTTCCGCTTGATGGTGGCTTGTTAGTTCCGTGTTCTTTACCAGGATCTCCTGTCATAAAATAACTCATGCAAATTGTTACTGTCTTTGCCTGGCCAGGGCGGGCCGTTTCAGTCAGTGTTTCCCCTAACATGAGGGTTGAATGAATTACTATACACAAAATGCTTCAGTGGTGCTTCCCATTCAGTACATACTAGTTCTTCCCTTTATTGCTATCATATCTTGATGTGGCCTTGAATGAAGAGTTCAACAGGCAGAGAATGGGCAGATGGTTATTGCTGGTAAAATAAGCATGGTGAGTGAAGGCGCGGTGGCATGAAAGTGCAGGCACATGTAGAGAGGAGAGTGGTTGAGTACAAGTAGGATGCAGGGTTCCGGGGAATGTGTCAGAATAAAACTAGAAAGGGGGCCTCCCTGGTGGCGCGGTGGTTGGGAGTCCGCCTGCCGATGCAGGGGATACGGGTTCGTGCCCCGGTCCGGGAGGATCCCACATGCCGCGGAGCGGCTGGGCCCGTGAGCCATGGCCGCTGAGCTTGCACGTCCGGCAACGGGAAAGGCCACGACAGTGAGAGGCCCACATATCCCAAAAAAAAAAAAAAAAAAAAAAAAAAAAAACTAGAAAGGAGCTGGAGCAGATGACAGGAGGCCTTGGAAGCACACGGAGTTGCTGCTTACACAGTCAGCTTTCTGGCTTGAGGTACTGTGTACACAGTAAGCAAGGCAATGAATGAAGTCAGGGAATCTACAACCTACGTCAAATTGAAGACTTCTAGGGACTCCATTTAATAGGTGGCATGTGAAGCTGAATCCGGCCTCTGTACCCCAACACTGAATTAAATCTCAGTTTTGGGTGAGGTGGAAATGAATAGCTTTATTGCTTTGCCAGGCAAAGGGGGCCACAGTGGGCTAATGCTCTCAAAACTGTGTCCCAACTTGGAAGGGGTAGAGAGAAGTTTTATGGCAAGGGTTCAAAGAGGGTGTGATCAGCTCATGGATATTCTTCTGACTGGTTGGTGGTGAGGTAAGTGGGAGTCAGCATCATCAACCTTCTGGTTCCAACTGGTCTGGGGTCTACCTGCTAGTGGGTGGCATACTGTTAACTTCTCCCACCTGGTGGGGGCTTCAGTATCTGCAAAACAGCTCTAAGAGGTTGTGATGTGTATCCCTTGAGGGGGAACCAGGACCCTGCCCCCAAGGCTATGCTATTGTTTTTTGACTGTTCCTCCCTTATCTCTGCATTTCCTCCTTTCTCTGATTAAAACTGTTTGAAACTGCCCTTTGGAACAGTTTGCCCTTTGGAAGGGGACACAGGAAGGCTCTTGTGTCCAGGAGCCCCACAGGGTCCTGCTCAGTTTCACATGGACAAACGGGGAACATTGAGATTTTATAGAAATGTCTCCCTGAAGAAGATAATCAAAGAGGTGACAGGATTGAAAATAATTGAATGGAAACGTTTGTAGCCTGGGGTGGTGGTGATGGACTGGAGGTTAGGTGGTCCTTTGTAAGAGGGGTTAGGCTTGTGGTAACCTTGAATTAGAGAATTTGGCCCAAGACGTGGAAGGGTTAGAAAGCAGATTTTGGGAAGATGTGAAGATAAGCTTTCTAACCATCTAGAGCCATCAGAAGATGTAGTGGCTTGTCCTGTGAGGAAGGAGGGCTTCAGTCACTGGCAGTGCCTGAGCAAATGGAGGTTGCTAGATCAGAGCTGATGTGGGGTGGGTGTGGGGTTTTCTGCCTGGGTTGGTCCTACATCATTCGAGGTTTTATTGACTCCACGTGCCTCAGCTTACGTGATCTCTAGGCCAGAACTCATTTCCGAGTTTCTTCTGTTGCAGTCCCAGCATCTTCTGTCCACCTCTTTCCCCAACTGTAGGGGTGTGGTTTTACTTTGCTTTAGAAGTTTCAGTACTGAAGGGATGGATTGGTTCAGTGCCAGCAAGCAGGCTGAGACAAGGCTCTAGGACTGTTGCAGTTTGCCATACCCCTGACATCTGCCCAGACAGGCCTGAGAATGGCTTTGTGAAGTCTTTAGTTGGCTGCTCCCCACCCTCTGATTACACAGGCCTGTACTCTTTGCAAAGATCAAGCTGTATTTCCTAATACCATTCAGCCTCTTTCCTCTGCTTTCCTTCAATATCCCTCAATCCCTGCTCCACAGACTGGGAGGTTCCTTACAAGTACCTGTTGCCACAAAGCTTAGGCAGGACAGGAAAGACAGGGCATGCTGAATCCCTCTTTCAGACTCAGCTCTTCCTCCATCTCTGTTCCTTTGAGGCCTTTGTCTGAGGCACAGAGCTGATTTTTTTATGGCTGCTCGCATGCCTGCACCTAAATATTCCCAAGCCCTACAGTCATTATTTTTCATTCTGGAGGCTTCTGAAAGTCATCTCATCCTCAAAGATTTCTTGGTACACACATAAGCCAACATGGAAAGCCTCACGATGTTGCCTTGAACAGGTGCCTGGGGACTTGAATAAGGTTTCAAAGAACAAAAGTAAAATGGCATTGCCACAGGAAGGTAAGAACCTGAGGAAATTAGAACAATTTCTCCCGAACCTAGCTAATGATCCTTGTTAAGGATGCTGATTTGCCCCGTGTTTTATGCTGGACGATGCAAAACAAACCATGTGCACAAAAGCACTAATTGCTTCATTTATTCTTCCATTTTGTCAGGGGACCAGCAGAGCTCACTTAGCCTCAGAATGGAAAATTACATGTTGGAGAGAAAACAGCCACACCAAAGGAATGACAATGCAATTGGAGTTCTGCTTGTTCACATATTTTATTTATCCAGTGAAGGAAAGGGGAAAAAAAAAAAAAAAAAAAGCCAGACTTTGAAGGTGGCACAGATTCTGAGAGGATACCAAGGTCATGTGTTCCATTTCCCTCAGGCTAGTTTAAATCCACAGATTAAATAAAAGTGTAAAGGGATGAGATGAACATTTTACTGGAGAAGAAAATGTCTTCTTTGAGAAAGAAAACCCTCTTTAAGGTTAATATCTACTCAGGGGTTTCTTATTGGAGGATGGCTTACTTTTGTTTTTATAAAAATATGACTGCATTGTATAAACTGCTGGAGTTGGATATTTAGAAGTAGGTGGCATCGAGGCTACTGATTTGGTGACTTTCTGGGAGTCCAGGTCTGGAAGAATCCCACTGTGGTGAGAGCCACAAGAACACTGTAAACATCCTTGGTCATGGACACACAATGATGCATGGCAAAAATGGAATCTCAGACATCACAGACCAGGATTCCCGTTCTACAGGTGGGGAAACTGAGGCCTGGGAGCTTAACTGCTTTCCGCAAGATCACACAGCTAGTTGGTAATAGGAACTCAAATTTCTTGGCTTCTAATTCAGTGCTTTTGTACACTGCATAAATAGATTCTCCTAATATTAATTTATTTCCCAAGATTCTAAAGTTGGCAGTTTGAGCTCTTTAAGTGGGAAAAAACTAGAGAAAACAGAAAAAGACTTATGGAGAATTCTGATACGTTTGTGTCTGATTTCAAGAACCTCATGTTAAGTTAGAGTTAAAAGACCAAAGTTTGGGTCAAAATCAGGGAACTTGACTTTTCTGTGAACACACGACAATATCTTACATGTAGTGAGACAAGGAATGGAAGGCAGCACCACACAGGAAAGATTAGAAAAACCAATACTAGAAAGTAAAACGGACCACGTCAGCCATTGGTAGGCTGGTCTAAACTGTTCAGCGCTTTCCAAGAACACGGAAAATGACACAAAGTCACACTATATGAGAGGGGAGTTCCAGAGAGCTCCTGGTGGGCACCCAGCAGCACCTCTTTAAGCAGCTGGGTGCATGTGCCCAGGCTGACCCATGGCATCAACGGTTCCCAGGGCCACTGAATGGAATGAGTGTGAGCTCACACACCACAATGCCCACAGCCCAGCATAGCCCTGGGGCAGGTCAACACCAAATCTGTATCATTTCCCAAACTGGCCTGCTCCCTTGTAACACTGGGCATAAATTACAGAGGGGAGGACCGGGCTGGAAAATGTTTCAGGTTGCCGCTATGGGCTGAACATTTTGAACCCTGGACAAAGTGACTGGTATCTTTGTTTCTCCCGGGCCTGGAGCTCTTGTTATGGGCTGGGTGTGGGCCTTGATGTCTGCGATTCGCTCTTTAAACTTTTGCTGAAGGAATTTCTCTTCTTTGGAGTAGCTTTTTGCGAACACTGACATCAGCAGGCACCCTGCCATGGACGTGCCCCCGATGCAGAAGAGCACGGCGCCCGCCAGCTTGCACATGTCAAGGGCGCCATTAAACTGGACAGCGTGCGTGTCCACCATCACGAAATTGGCCTCACCAAAGGCTTCAATTTTGGGGGGCACAAGAAAGCCCACTGCCAGGACAGTCAGTCCAAGAATCACGAAGACTGTGCCCAAGATGAGTCCAACCTAGCGAAAGACACAGTGAAATAAGACAGAGTAAACCTGGTACTTCAGGTCTCCAGGGCAGGACTGGCCTTGTTTTCTGAGAGAAGAGACTTTCCCCAGTCACCTCTAATTTGTATGAGAAGCCTGCATAATTTTGTAGTTAAAAAAGAAGGTGAAGGTGGACTTTTCTGATTTTGATGCCAACCAGGAACTGCAGCACTGCCTTGATTTTTCCTTTGAGCTTCCTGTTTGTCCAATGCTTTGCAATCAACAGCACCCCCTTTGGCTTACATTGTCTTGTTTGGTCTTGAGCAAGAGAAAAGCAGCCCGGATACCCAGGGGCTGGCCTTACTCTATCCACTAGGCTTTGATGTTCTTAGAAGCTGGCCTGGGGCCCCCATTGATACCATGTTGTTTTGTGGGCACAATCAATCTTGCAGAACCTCAACGTCAGACAGGCTCATTCTGCACCCATGATGAAGTGTGACAAACCAAGGCCACTTCATAATTTTGTCTAAGCGCAGACAAAAACAAGGTCATTGTGCAAACCACAAGATTCTGCACACCTCCCACCCCACCCAATATAAATGGCTGCTGCTTGTTTACAGTCACAGTCTTAGTCTCACTCTAGTCCGCCCTCTGTATAGATAAGATTTATTGAGATACCCAATCATAGGATCATTCCTGATAATCCAGAGTGAACTCTGGCTCCTGTAGACTTCCCAAACCCCTGCAACCCCAAGTCACCCCACATCCTATAATACATCCTTTCTTGCACTCTTACTGAAATGCCCAGGAGCCCCTATGGTGTCATTCTGTCTCACTGTGATGAGTAATATACTCAACTTGTTCAACATAGAGGTGACTTTGGCGTGTGGCCATCGACAGTCTGTGTAACTACTCAGCCCTTCCCCAAGCAAGTGAAGAAGGAACCATCATTACCAGTTTATAGGCGAGGAAATGTAGCCTCGTGGAGGGTAGGTCACTGCCCCAAAGATAGACAACTGGCAAGTAGCAGAGGATGGGCTAGAAGCCACAGATCTGACATCCAGGCCAGTGCTCTTTCTCTTCTAACATGTAGCTGTTTGGGCTTTACTTGTGCAGATGTTGAGAAATGTTAAGAGCAGCAGATGGAGATGAAACTGCATTAGCGCAAGTTCTAATAAAATGTAACCCACTGAAAATGGAAAGTAATATACCATTTGGCAGTTTAAGCTCAGAGGTTTGGAATTAACAGACTCAGGCTTGGATCCTAGCACTGCCAACTAGTACTTGAATCATAGAAGGAAAGTTACTTAAATACTCTCGTTAATTTTCCCATTTATAAAATGATAAATGATAATAGTACCTACCTCATAAAGCTGTGAGGACAAAACGAGACCATGCATGAGAGCACTCAGCCCTGTGCCTGCCTAAGTCATACACTGTAATAAGTAGATATTATTATTATTATTCGGAAATGTGCCTCTTGTAAAATTATGCTGCATTGGCAAGAGCATTGCAACAGTCACTCAGTACTTGGAATAAAGAACAGCTAATACAGCATATTTTTTAAACACATTTTTCATTTCGTCCTGTTCCTAATTGCTTTTAGTTAAAATAACAAGGTTGGAAAAATAACCAAATGTATAACACCATTTAATCTTGAACATCTAAAGTATATTTATCTACTTATTTACAATGTTTAAGGGTAATACACTTTATTAGATACTTCTTTAGTAGAAGGTTTGGATAATAGAAAACATTTGCAAATCCATCACTCTAACAAAGGGGGGAAGAGAGCTCATATTATTGATCATCGATTATGACCTAGGCACTGTGCTTTTCACTTAATCCTCACCAGCATCTTATGAGATGTAGATATTTTTATCCCCATTTCACCTATAAGAAACTGAGGTTTATTGGATTGAAGAAACATAGTTCAAAGTCCACTCTTTAAGCACGTGGTCTCTAGCCCAGGTCTGCATGACTTCTAAGCCCCACTCCCCACTTTCATTCTCCCATGATACTTCACCGATTACTATTTTGTACATTACCTCTATAATTAAAAAAAATTACAATAAAGTTTTAGTCACCATGTACGAACAAATTTCCATTATGTAATAGTGTAAAGAAACTGAAAAACCAACAAAAAGAGTCAGTATAATGTCTTCTGAAAAAAAAAAAAAGAAAAACTACTGTACATAAGTACTGCAGAAAAAATTGGGTTGTAAAATCACACTTTGGATGGCTTTCTACATTTTTTGAAGAATGGTGTCAAATTCACCTTCAAAGACTAACCGTTATAATATTTAAAAGATGACTCACGTTGGAATATTCTGAATGCACAAACTAAATTAACTTAAATATCCATGGTGACATGCTTCATATGTCACTAAATTACCTCCCTCCTCAAGAACTGGTACAGATTCTCAAAAATTGAGGGCAGCAAAAATGTATCCATCTTTGTTTCTAAGGTTCTTAAGAGCAAGGGAGGCCAGGGTGCTCCATCTTCTATTTCTGTCTTTCTCTCCACGGCAGTCAGTCCAGCCTGTGTCCAATATATATTCCTGACTGACTAACTTAAACCACCAGACTGCTGAATCCAGAGCCAGGTGATTGATTCTCAGAGCAGTCTGTTCCTCAGTTGAGCAGTGCTTTATAGATTAAAATCCACTCTTGGAATATCACTCAGAAGCTAAAAGGCAAACCCTGCCTTGCAGATGGCAGAACTCCTGCTCATTTCAAGAACTGGAAAGTGGCTGGCCTCCCCAAGCCTTCTCCCTATTCCCTGTTAAATCAGAGGATCAGAGAGAGGCCCACCATCTGTGGAGGGGAGCATGATGTAATGAATAGTATGTAATGGCCCGGATTCTGAGGGTGCCATCAATGCAAGTCTAATGAGGATCTCCAAAAATGTGCCCAGAGAGGGACTCCAAACCTGTTCAAACATGTCAGAGCGTGGGATGGTAGGCATGAAGGGAAAATGCTGGGAATACTTCCCTGAGTGTAGTAGTGGTGAGGAGGGATGCTGGGATATATCAGCTTAATCCTGGTGCCATCTTGGAGTACTGAATGGAATAAAAATTTTGGGAGTGATGCCATATGGTATCATAAACTTTGGACACAGCTCTAAGTTGAAGTGGTCCCAGGTCTAAGAGAAAAGGGGCTCTATTAAATAGAGAGAGTTTAAGAAATGCAACACAGAGGTTTTTTAAAGGTTCTACGAGAGCAAACCAGCTCTGTTTGGAGCCATGCAAAGAGTTGCAGTGCTGCTGGGTGAGGGGCTTCCCAGAGTAGCCTGGTGGTGTGGGATGTTAGATCAGCACCAATAGGGAGAGAGAAGGGCCTCTCCAGGTGATGAAAAGCAAACTTTAAAGAGAGCAGCAAGAGCAGTTTTTGTGCTGTGACTTACGATGACTCTCTTGACTGTGCGAAGGATGGGTGAAAACCCAGTCCCTGCTGTTGGAAAGGAGGATTGCACAGGGGGGAGAGCTTGGATTCCAGAAATTCTGCTTCTGGGGACCACAAGCCAGAAGCTGCTGTTTTTTGACCAGCATCCCCTTCGTGGTCTGTCTGTGAGCTGATGAGATCTGAAAATGCAGTTCACTCCAATAAGCGGAGCTGGCAGCAGGAGCAGCACAGCTGTTCTGGCAGAGAGGAGGCGGTAATGACGGGGGGGGGCAAGAACCAGCATGGCAGGGAAGAGCG
>NW_006781198.1:508893-520811 GCF_000442215.2 Lipotes vexillifer
AGTGAAGAGCGGCATGTGGGGGGAGATTGCTGGATGGAGCTAAAAGGGAAAGAAGCCTTCTGGGTTAGAGGTAAAATTCAGAAGAAGCGCAGCAAGAGTGAAGACTGGCTTTTCTTCTTCTCCATCAGCCCTGAGGGCTGCTGCCCACCGCTCCTGAGCAGGACCTGAGCTTAGAGTGCTGTCACCTGCCAGAGTGATGGCAGATTCTAACTCACCTGTCCTGACCCTCTTGCCTGACCTGCTTGTAGGGACACTGAGCTTTGCAAAGCAATGACCAGTGCCGGGCTGGGATCAGGTCCTTCCACATATGCGTCACCTGGTACAGTCTCCACAGCCCTCCTTCACCTGGGTAGCAGGATCCCGCGTTGGCTCCGCTGCCTTACAGAGGCTCTGTCCCTCCAGCCTGTCAGCACATTCAATCGCTTCCATCTTCAAAACCTATTCTAGAGCCCTGTGTCCTCCACTAGCTACTGCTTGAACTCATTCCTACCCTTGGTAGCCAAGCCTAGTCCTCCACCATTTCACTGAAACCCCTCTCTCTGAGGTCACTGATGACCTCCTAATTGTCAAATCCAGTTTTTCTTTTCTTCATTTGCATATTCTGCAGTCATTGATTTTAAGTACTTAGGCGTTCTTAAAACCCTCACCAATGGTTATCGCTGACACAACTCTCTTCCACTTCTGTCTTTAACAATTCACTCTTAACCTGCTTTGCCAGACACTCTTAAATTATTGGTGTCCCCCAGGGCTCCAGCCCTGACTCACATCTCTTACTCAATATGTTCTCTCTATGGTTTAATTTGTGGCCGCAGTTTCAATTCGCATCTATATACCAGTGACTTCCAAATGTCCAACTCCAGCCTAGATTTCTCTCCTGGGCTGTAGCCCCACATTTATGACAGCCAATGGGAGGATCTACACAAAAATGTCCCAAAGGCTCTGCAAAACCCAAATATTGAAAATGGTGTTCCTTTCTTCTTTCCTTCCCAGTTTTTCTGCCTTCCTGCCACCTGCCCATTCACTGAGTCCTTCCTCACATTCGTAGTCAATGGATAATTAAATCTTATTGATTCTGTCTCATAGAATTCTCTTGAATCTTGTCTCTCCATCACTACAGCTACTCTAACGGTAACAGAGCATTATTAACTCTTGCCCAGATCATTGCAACAGCATTCTGATGGTCTCCATGGCTAGTCTCATCCTTTGTCCATTTTTCAAGTGTCATCTGAGAAATTTTTTTTTAAATAATACTACATGGTTTCTCCTCTTAAGGGACTTCCTTATTCATTTCTAGAATAAAACCATCTCCTTAATATCTAGCAAGACTTTGAAGAGAAATCCAAGATGTAAGTTTAACTCTGACTTAGCTTAAGAGGGAAACTGGAGAGATTGGGACAGCTAGGAGGAGGGTCTTGAGAGAAAAGAGAGGTACCAGCATCATTTTCACTTTTAGTAAGTCTGTGGAGGAAGTGGTCTTGCCTTGTACCTGGCTGTTGCTATTTAACACCCTTTGGGAGATTTCTGATATTGGTTGAGGGAAAGGTAAGGAGGAGGATAACCCTGGGGTGAGGAAAGAACGACTGGGGTAAGAAGACTCTGCTCCCATTAGTTCATACCTGCCGTACTTCAGCTGTCTGCTGCACCATCAAGTAGCAACAGTCTTAGTCAAGGTCAAGTGCAAGGGTGAGAAAGAAAAACTCCACCACAGCCTGTTAGGCCCTTGGGCAGAGGCAGTGGGTGGCGGGGGGTAGGTGGGACTGTGTCACATAGATTTTTGCAGATGGCAGCAGTTGCAGGTAAATTAGCAGTGGCGGAGGCCACCATGCAGTAATCCAGAAGCTGTGAGGCACAGAGAATGTGTATAATACTGTGTGTGTGTGTGTGTGTGTGTGTGTGTGTGTGTAGGGGCTGTTTACACCTGATTGTGAGACAACCTTCCCAAGAAAGCCTAGCTTTATTATCTTACCTACTCAACTGTACTCAATCAAGCAGGAAGGTTCTGGAGAAATTTCTACTTCACAGCCTTGCTGAGTCTCTGTGATCTGGCTCTTGTATACATTACCGTGTTCATCTCTTGGCCTTTGTCCTCCATGCCTAACTCTTACCCCAGCCACAGTGAACTGTTAGCATCTCCTGAGCATGCCATCTTCTCTCATGACGCAGCTTCTGCGATGCTCTTCTTTCTATAGTGCTTTTCTGTTCCTGTGAACTCTTCTGTGGGGTCACTTCCTCCCCAGGCTGCATCAGGTCTGTCCAGTAAGTACTGCAACGACTGGCACGGTGGATTGTAACAATCTCTGTATACATCTACCTTCCTTATTTGACTGTGAACTCCATCAGGTGAAGAACAATGTTGTGTTCACAACTGAATCCCGGAGCCCACCACAGAGGCTTGTGCACAGTGGACATATAAACATGTGTAGAAAGAACAGCATTGTGAGAGCAAGGTTACATCGGTCCATGTGGTAGAGCAAAGTTTCTGGCTCAGGCCCATTTGATTCCGATCCCTGTTCTCACTAAGCCCCTCCTTGCTGCCCACTGCTAAGGAGCTGGCTCAGCGGCAGAGTCCTCCTGAGGCTCTGTGAGCGTGGCCCACAGTGAGAGACGCACGTGGCCTCAGCAATGCTATAGTGGAAGAGAGGGAAGGAGGAGCCCACATCTTGAACCACTTACAAGATGCAGATTGAAATGAAAGAAAAAACATAAAGTATCATAATAGAAACATGTGCATAATCAGTGCTTCTCTCTGTGTTGATTCAAAGCACTTCATATGCTCGTTGGCATGAGTTCCCTTATATTCCCTAGGAGGAAACCCAAGAATGGTTGGTTTATTTCCTTGGTAGGGGTGAGGTCTCTAAGACAGTGAATTCTTTGGTTTTTCAGGTTGACTGTAGGCTTCTGAGTGCCCAGTCTAGTGTTTTATGGTTAGGATGTAAGCCTAAGATTTGGATTTTGCTGGAATATAATCTCTGTGAGGCCATGGACTTTTGCCTGGTTTTATTCTCTGAAGTAGGTCCAGCACAACAGGGAACAAATACTTTTGGATCTTGTTTGCGTAAAACAGAAGAGAGAAAATACTGAAATCTGAATTCTAGGCTTGGTAATTTACTGAGAGTTCTTTATTGTAAATCCGTACCCATGTATTATTTGATGGATTTATAGCTTCACAACTTACATCACTACTAGTGCTTTGGAACCACTAGCATTTGCAGTATTCTGTATGTCAGTGGCATTTTAGGCTCTTGGCACAATAGACCTGTGAGGCAAATATTTGTTTTTTTGACATATAGAGAAGCAACCACCCACTTACCTGGGTAAATACAAGACGTGCCAAGCTTCACTATGTATTTCATTGGTCCAGGCCAGTATGGAGTCATCAGAGGTGACACTTGTACAGAATAAGTAGGCTGGCTTGACCAATTCTAATACAGAGTGTCTGACACTAGTAAGATTTTGAATCAACACAGGTCTTGGGTAATCCATAGTGACAAACCATATTACCAATATTTTATTTATTAACTAGATTTCCAGTTTTATTTCTATTTCAGAACTCAATGTTCCATATGACATCTGGTACTAGGAGCTAATATATTAAGTGCTTATGGAGTGCCTACCAGACATTGTTCTAAGCTCTTTGCATCTATTATCTTATTTAATTCTCACAACTTATGTGGTAGGTACTATAAGTATCACCGTTAGAGGCTCATTTAAGGTCAATTAAATTACCCAAGGTTACAGAGCTGAGATTTGAACCCATGTAATCTGAGGACAGAGTCCGTGCTCATAATCATCACTATGTTACATTGCCTCTTGTTAAACTCTATTGCTAGTACACTGTAAATTTATGTCGGTATCAATGTCAAAGTTTCTGGGATCTTTCGGGAGAAAGTTGGGGATGATCAGAAACCTCCAAAACACAGAATATTAGACCTGGAGGGAATCCGAGGCATCATCTAAAGCTGTGCCTTCTCAGTAGCCCTTCCTACATCCTTGTCCTTTTCTTGATTTCTAAATGTTGGAACATTCGATGCCCTCTTCTCTCTTATGTCTATACTCTCTTCCTAGGTGATCTTGTCTAGTCTGGTACCTTATATACACTGTATATATCAGCGACTCCCAATTCATGAGCTGAAGTATATTTAAATTGCTACTAGAGATCTCCACTTGCATGTTTAATAGGCATCTCCAATGTAGCAATGCCAAAATCAAACTCTTGGCTCCCCACCCATCCCACTGCTCTCCTGGTGTTCTCCATCCCAGTGAATTATAACATCATCCACTAAAGAGCTCAGGCTGCGAGTCTCTGAGTCATGCTTGACTCTTCTTTTTTTCGTTTCTAATTTGCCAACATGTCCTGACAGCTTGGCCTTCAAACTTTATGCTAAATCTGACTACTTCTCGCCATCTCCATTAACACCACCGTAATCTAAGCCACCATTATTCTTGCCTGGATACTTTAACAGCCTCTTAAATAATCTAGCTGCTTCTATCCTTGCCTTCCTATGATTTATTTTCCATACTGTAGCCAGAATGATCTTATTAAAATACTGGTCGGGTCATGTCACTCATCTGCTTGAAATGTTCAGGTGGCTTCCCATGGATCTCAAGGTAAAAGCCGAAGTCCTCACTGTCATCTACAAGGCTCCACACAAATCATCTGTGTCCTGTTATTTTTCTGAATCCATCACCTGTTCTTTCCCCTCTCTCATTCCTCTCCAACCAGATTGGATCTCTTGCTATTTTTCAAACACACCAGTGTTCCCATTTCAGAGCTTTTGGACTTGCTGTTTTCCCAGCCTACAGTGACCTTCAGCCAGGTAATTTTATGGTTTACTCCCTGGTATTTGCTCAAAGGTCATCTCCTCTGAAAGGCTTTCTGTGATCAGCATAACTAAATACCAGTTCTCCATCCTTCCCTATCCTCTTATTCTGATTTATTTCTCTTCATAGCACTTGCCACTACCATTCTGTTGTGTGGTTTATTTGTTTATGGTCTGTTTCCCACGATAGATTGTAAGTTCCTTGAGGGCAAGGGACTTTTTCTCTCCCATTTACCACTTTAACTTCTGGTACTTTGCAACTTCTTGGCACAGAGTAGGTGCTCACTAATTATATGCTGAATGACTGAACTTATTGTCTAGTGAGGCTCCTTCCACTTGAGGAAGCTGAAGCTCATAAAGCCTCATGACCACATATCCAGGAGAGGCAGAGCTGGCAGACTGACCACTGTATTATGTCTCAGTATTAACTCTCTCTAGTATCCAACTATTTCTTCTAATAATTATTGTAATTTGTCAAATGACACTTACCAAACCTTAAGGGAGGCTGAAAGCATATTTTGCCTTTGGATATGGCTGTCATAGTTGGTGAATTTAGTGGCACATTAATAACAATAGCAAAGATAATAATTAACGATGGAAATTATATCTATTTATGTTTAACCTGCAAATCAACAGTTGTGCTGTGTGTAGAGGCTTTCTTCAGACCAAGGGTTATAGTCTCCTTTCCTAAGGAAGAAAACTGCACTTAGTGTCACTGAGGGGGATGTACACACAGAGTCCCAGACTTCTCAGTTCTCTATAGCTGAATTATTTCCTACATCAAATGACTTCTCCACTTCCTGAGTTAAACACATGCTCTTTACTTACCTTCCAGAATACTGAGCTCCACCTGTTAGGTGATCTCTGGATCTGGAAATCATCCTCATACTCCCAGATCGAGGTGGTACAGTCCTCATAAAACTGGTGCAGGTAGGACCGGACTCCATAGCGCTGGTACCCGCCCTCGGTAGCAGCCTGTGCCTGCTTGGACCCACAGACGTTGCTGCAAGAACTCATCCTTCCCAGCTGGAATGACAGCACCCACAGGCATCAACCACATGAGCTCTGGCCTCAGGATCAAAAGGCAAATTAAAGGTAAGAACCAGGCTGAATAATGTCAGCCTGTTTGAACAGTGCTCTTTTCTGGCAAGAAAAGACACATTTAAAGACCTGCCTTTTTAACCCAAGCTGCTCTTCTCTACTGAATGCAAAACTATCCCAAACACTCAATGACTAGAACTGGTTCTCCATAAATGAAACGAGACATAACAGTACAGCTCACTTAGATGATGCAAAAATTTAAGCAGGAAGCACATGAGAAATGGCAACAAAGAAGCTGAGATTTTCAGCATCTTGACAAGAAATCTTTAATCTCTTAGAATCCAGTAGTCTTTACACTTCCATGTTAAAGGATTAGAAAGGCTCTCTCACTTGGTACAGATGGAATTTGTCCTGGACTGTCCTCTTCAATGCTTAACCATGTTCCCTTGTGGAAGCTACATGGTGTTACGTAGCTATTTGAAATTTTGCCTTTGGATCTCATGTATCTTGCTCTAACAATTGTCAAGTTGTACAGAAGCTTTATTAAAAAGTTGCTTCATGCTTTATCACAAATGGCTTGACCAGTAATTGATACCTCACTGACTCTAACTCCAGATATTTCAGGCATTATTTGTGGATACATCTGTCCACGTGGGATGCTAGAGCATAATGCAGAGGGTAGACCTGCCTTTTATTATTTCCCATTAAGTGTCTACTATAAATAAAAAATTCAGAGAATTGTTTAATGAAACTAAGCTCTGGGTGGGTTGTTTGGGACTCTGCCTTCTTCAGATGGTAGTTTCAACTTGATCTGATCTAATTTGACCTTAGAGGCATGTGGTTAATAATTTATGGTTAAAAAAAAAAAAGGAATTACTGAAGGACAGAAATTTTGGTGAGTAAGAGAATGCTCAGTTATTCTGTTTGTTCTTTGGTTTTCTGATCTCCATATAAGCAGATAAATAGGTAGCTAGAAATGTGAAGTACTTTTTTAGATTGTTCAATTATCCTCTAGATGGTTTTCCCTGTGTGGACATAGTTTTAAACTCTAGAGAGTTTTCCCTGTCTCAACATGACAAAACAAGGAACAATATAGAAGGAGAATAATTTTCTCACTGACCCAGGTTCTCAGGACCTGTGCTATAATCCAGGCAATAAGAAGACATATTAAATGTATTAAATTACTTGCCAAGAAACCAAGTAGTAATGTTTACCTACAAGAAAAACTTAATCTAAAATTCTAGCAAGTGTTCCTCTATGGCCACTTAGTTTGGTTGTATAGAATCATGGGGCTAAAGTCAAAGTTGAACCCAGGGACTCACTGTCCCATGGCCACAAAGTGAACCCTTAAGAATATCTTGTAAATGTGTGCCTTCAGCCACAAGTGGGTTTTGGTTAGAACATGTGGTCAAATTCAGGAAAATATGGCCCTGACCTTAGAAAAATGATGCAAACAGGTATAACTGATGGTGACTGATAACCTCATCTTTTAAAGTGTTGGTCAATGTTACATTTAGTGCCTACCTCCTAGTGACTTCTTCCAGTCTCAGGTCCAGCTGCCATCTAAAGAAATCACCCAGGAGGAGAGATCAGGGAAGGAAATTTTTTTTTGTTTTTTTGCTTTTTAACATTTCAGAAGGATATTATTTCATAAAAAAATCAAGATTTCAGAAGGGACTTTGCCTGATTAGAGCTGCAATGTCTGATGGACCAAATTCTTTTGTTAACCTAGTTTTCATATTTTAAATGCTAGGATGATCTTTTCAGTACCTTTTATTTAATGCTTACACAAAGAAGATGATTAATAAGGGCCCATTACTAGTGATATCCAAGTAGAATAATTTTAAAGGCACTTTCTTTTAAGACATTCTAATAAACTTTCAGTCAAGGGGAAATGGGATTAGTATTACTAAGTCTGCTTTGTCACTGAAGAAACTGAGGCAAAGAAAAATCATCTGCTAAAGGTTATATCATGAGTCAGGGAGCAGATGAAAGATGACAATACAGTAAACAGGAGTATAGATTGAATCATATATTTGCATAATCAGAACCAACTCATACAAATATATATGTTCAGGTTTTCAATAAAGCATTGGAGACTTTAACATGAAAAAAGGACAAAAATAGGAATAAAAACAATCCCTCATAGCAACAGTAAGAGTTATCTTCCTTAGATGCTAAAATCATTCTTTCTCAGGATTTAGCTTTGGTGTAGAGCAGGACCTTGTGACATATTGTAGTCAATCCCTGCACTGCTTGTTTCCAGCACACTAGGTTAAATGTTTCTGCTTTATAGGATGAGACTCAGTAGTCCAACTTGGTTTAACACAATATAGGTAAAATCATAAAAGAGATAGAAAATGTCATAAAACAAATGCTTTTGAGCCTGAGTGATAGATGGCTCTACTCTAAGTCAGAATGGATTTTTAGTGATGTTAGATACATTCCAGAAGAGAAATCCCAACAAATCTAATTCTCTCCTCCAGGCGTACAAAGTACAAGAACACAGCCTGCGCTGTGATAACCACACAGAGCAGAGAATGGGCTTTAATGCTAGTTCTTGATCTGCAGCTTACTGGTTTTGACATCTCAGGTAAGCTCAGTAACCTCTCTGGGCTATGGTTGCATCATCCTTAAATAAGATAGCTGGACCAGATAACCTCTAATTCCTTCTAGACATAGATTTTTCAAGAGTCTTTGGCCATGAATTTACAGAATGAGTCGATTATTTTTGTTTGATAAACAGCTGGGTTTAGGGATTTCCCATCTCCCATCCTCTCAATGATTGATTGTCAGATTGCTTTATTATAGTGTGCATGAAGCTTTAGTTTAAAAGAGTATATAAGCTACTAGTTAGGTTAGTTACTTGGTATTCAGTAGACTGAATGGTTGTGTATTGTTTATTTGTTCAATAAGTTATTTTAGTATAGTGTTTGTTGCCTAAAATAGTAGTCCCTGGGGGGTCTTAGAGGTTTCATACATCTTTCCAAACATATAATTTGTTGGAATTCACTGTTAGAGGAGACAGATCACTTGGTAGAACATGTATTTTAAAATATAACATTTTAGAGTAGAAATTTTGCACTTGCAAAAACTCAACAGAGTTACATTCCTCATAGGTAACTTTTTGTCCCAATATAGAAAATGTTACAGTTATTTGGAATCTACCTGGTTGATTGACACCTCCAGTATCATAAAGAGGATACATGAGGTCATTTCATAAAGTCACTTTAAAAGCTGGGCAATGAGTATATGATAAACCAGGGTTGAGAAGAAAGGGAAGGTATGTGCAAAGGCATTTCAGCTTGCCTCAGCATTTATTTAATGAGTAAGGTTTCATGAGAATTGCGGTGTTTGTGTTTCAATAGGTGTAGTAGTGGCAGCAAAAACAGTAATGTTAAATCTATGGCTGCTGTTAGTGATGGATCCTGAAGGGGCTCCTTTTTTTTTTTTTGCGGTACGCGGGCCTCTCACTGCTGTGGCCTCTCCCGTTGCAGAGCACAGGCTCCGGACATGCAGGCTCAGCGGCCATGGCTCACGGGCCCAGCCGCTCCGTGGCATGTGGGATCTTCCCGGACTGGGGCACGAACCCATGTCCTCTGTGGCAGGTGGACTCTCAACCACTGCGCCACCAGGGAAGCCCGAGGGCTCCTTTCTTGAGAGAAAGACTTAACATCGTAGGAAGTACATGCATAGGGGGAGGTGAGTGAACATATTCTCCAGTATTGTATTTAAACGAGTCCTTGTGAGTTTTCATTTTATAAACCCTCTGGTGGAGCCTGTTGCATCTTCACTGCCAGCATGGCCATCGTGATGGAGCACAAGCAGCATAAGTGTCTGGTTACTTGGTCATCTATGAAGGGGGAATTGTTTTCATTTTTCCTGAAGGACCTTATGGGTACTGATAAGTGAGGATCCATCCATAGTTTTCTTCTTTTTATTATTTGTTTATGGTATCTAAACCGCGTGCACAGTTATACATTAAATGGATATTCAAACCCCCACACTCTTCTGAGAGGCTTTCTACAATGAGCATAATAAATATCAGCCCTCTATCACTCTATCCCCTTGTCTAGATTTGTTCCCCTTCATAGAACTTGTTATTACCTGATCCTCTGTTATGTGGTTTACTTGATGGTCTGATAGACCTTGTACATGATAAACTGTAAACTTCACCAGGGCAAGGACATTTTCTGTCCTGTTTACCACTTTGAAATTTCTTGGTACAGAGTTCCAGATGGGTTGGTGTGGATGATGGCCTGAGTGGTCCTTGATTTTTCATTCCTCCCTTCCTTCGGTGTTTTTAAACCACTGGTTATATGCCATATTACATGAGACGGTGCTTACAAAGATGAGTGCTCTCAGTTGACTCTTGGGTTAGAAGAAGAAACACTTGTGAAGCAGTAAGTGCACGAGGTATTTGCAGCAGGAAGAAGTATAAATGCTGAGAATCCCTTGAATGATTATTACTCTGTTCAGCAAACAAACCCATGTGTGTGTTACCATGATCTATATGTGTACTACTACACTAAAGTATCAGTTTGTTGGAAATTTGAATTTCAGTCTAATAGAAGCAGTTACTCTTTATTTTACTTGAAAAATGTTCATAGCCATGGAAATAGAAATAAGGCTTTATGCCTCATGAAACCTTAAGAATACCAGAGATTTTACAGTATTTGTCTTCATGGTCTCCTTGAGAGAAGAGAGGCAGAAAACTGAGGCACAAAAAGGATGAGTGTTTTCTCATGGCTCTATGTGTAAGTCAGTTGTGAAGCCAGGCACAGGCCCTGTTCTATTTATTCTCTTTGAAAGATCACTCAAGTTTTCATACTGCTTTTCTCTCGCATAAAATCATTCTGAGATAATGAGAGTGAAGTTCCCATTAGAGACACTTTTCCACAGGGCCAGTGCTGCAAGGTATAGGCGCATAGCTGATTTAGACCATTTATCCAACACTACACCAAAAGGTCAATTCGCTTAAAAGAATCAGTTAGACTCAAGAGTGGATGCAGAAAGGCATGAAAGCCTGCTAACAGCTTTTTCATATTTAAATCAGGCATTCTGGAATTATATAAGCATAACCTTAAAACCTGAAAATGTATTTCTACCAATGAACCATTTCAGAGATATTTTATTGTCCTGGAATAGTGGTAGAGATTGTGGCTCTGCACTGTGAGTTTTTATTTCCTCTAAGTCAGTGGCTATGCAGCCACTTTTTAATTTTTAAAAAAGGGGGTAATGATATGCAATTATCTTATTACTTTGCTCCTTTGAGATGTACTTTTTTTTTTTTTGAGATGTACTTTTAAGTAAGGTAAAATAAAGTCCAAAACCGCAATGAGAAGAGAAAGAGAACCCATATTCTCTTTAAACCTCTTCTTTATCGATGTGCAGACCAGAAGGTGCTTATGAATTTACATGTGACAAGGTTTGAGTCTTACCTTTGAAATCCTCCTCTTCCTCTTCTTGTTGTTTACTCTTTGACCTTTCCTTTTAATGGCTCATTCTTCAAACCTATTTAAGAACAAAAATCTCTGCAGAATGTGATCCAGATAAAAGTCTAAACTTCATAAGTCATTTTTATAACTTGTAAAGAATCATTTAATATTGACAAAAACATTGACAAAGGACTTCCTGTTCAAGAGCAAAGATAGTTTTTTCTTTTTTTACAAAAGTATAACATATTTTATAACTTTTTAATGGGCTCTCATAAGAGTTTATAGAGTCAATGAGACAATATAAATGAAAAAGGCTATGTAAACTATAACACATTATACAGATATATTCTCATTTTTATATAATTCTATTCCATGTAGTCAATAATACCAACTAGACTGACCAATTTGTGTTTTACAAATTGTAAAGAAAAAGATGACTTGCTTCCCAGATACTCCAGACTTGATCTCTTTGGTGCCTGTCCTATTATAGTGTAAAATAAATTAATCTTATAGCTATTGTATTTTATGATCCATTTACATGCATTTTAGACTTACTAAGGCTCTTTGGATGATTTACTCATTAGGTTGATTTTTACTCCTATATCCATTTTCTTCCGAT
>NW_006781198.1:520821-526492 GCF_000442215.2 Lipotes vexillifer
CATCTGCCTAAGAAAAGCAGGTGCCCATGCAAGATTTAATTAAAAAGCCATTGCCAGCTATAGAGCTTTTGGTTTCCTACATTACTGTAGTCATGTGAAATAAAATAACTGGGGCTATATTTTTCAAGAGGCATTAAGAATTCTTTCTGATGAACAGTTCCCCATCCATATGCAGGAGAATCTCAAAGACTTGAGGTGTGTAAGCCTAGTTGAGCCCTGAAAAACTGTTTTCAGTATTTTCCAGGTTCAGTCTGTATGTACCATGGCCAAGCCAACCTTCTTCAAGACTCATTTATTTGTCCTGAAATTTTATTTTGTGGGTGGTATGTGAGCAGATTTGGGCAAAGAAGCAAATTATATTAGGATTCTGGGTCTGGATAAGTAAAAGAAAACAAGTCTGTCTGTCTCTCATCTATGCCTGTCTCTCTCATTAAATGTCCCTTCTTTTTATCTGTCGCCTTCCCCCTTTTCTCTGAGGGAATTGACTCCACACATGCCCTTCACTAAAGGCTGGCTTGGTCTGGAGCCAAAGGAGCTCTTCAAGGTGCTGAAAACATTTCTGCTACAGAGCCAGGAACCAATTAAGTAAACATAAGCTGTTCACCTCCAGCTCTGTTTTCTTTGAGGTCATCAGCTTTGGTAGGACCCCCACCCAAGCCCCCTTTCTAACAACACAAAGAAGTAGGTGCTGAGATCATATCAAAAACTCAGACGTCTTTAGATACGGCAGAGGAGTGGGGAAGGCAAAGAGGGGGTAAATTCAGCCTGGAAAAGAAATCAAATCAGTTTTGCAAACTCCAAATACATACATTTTTACTCTTATCTAATATTACAACTTTTCTTGTCTCACAGGAAAGAAACTCCTGAGTTTTCCCTGTATACCTCCCAAATTCTTACATAACACAAACCACAAACCGCCAAAGCATGGAGTTAGCTACTCCTAATTTGTACGTGTTTGTGGATTTTAATACGCATGGGTTTTGTAGAGATTTGTGTCCATATAATAAACGTGAACGAGTTAGGGGTGTGTGGTGGTGGTGGTGGTGTGTGTGTGTTTGTGTGTGTGTGTGTGTTTGTGTGTATGCGACTGGGAGAGAGAGAGAATATGAATATTTGTGCGTGTGGAGAGAGGAAGGAAAGAAAAAGGAGCGGGAGAAGGACACATAGAGCCTAGAAAACCTCACCCCTGGGCTCCGCAAGGCTTTACCTGCCCCCTGCGATCCCCTGACCCGTGGAGCAAATGCAGCCAGCTAGCCGCAGATCTCTCGCTGGGGTCCCATCGCCGCCACCACCGCCGCCGCCGCCGCCGCCGCCGCCGCCGCCGCCGCCGCCGCCGCCGCTCCAGCCTAGCTGAGCTCAACCTGCGCGTGATTGACAGCTGGGCGTCCCGCGTGCCCGCGCATCCGAGGCCCGCGCAGCCGCCGCTGAAGGGGCCGGGTCGGCGCTGCGCGGACGTGAGGCGAGTGGGCGGGGCCCGGGTTGGCCAGCCCCGCTTCCGGCGACCCGAGTCTGGTGGTCCGCACAGGAGGGTGGCCGGCCTTCTGGGAGACGGGTTACTTTGCTCTTCGGAAGCTCCACGGGGACGGGCATCTTCTCTGCCTTCTGCCATGTCCAGTTTTCTTCTCCTGCCCAGCACAATATCTGACCGTAGCAAGCTTCATACACGTATTTTTTAGATGGATGGAGAAGGCAGACGGACCTGTTTCTTCCACACCCCCCACCCCGCCCCAGCCCCCCATTTGTAAAGGCTTATCCGGACCCTGTTTTTTGTCCTTGACGAGACCCGAGGTGAGGAACTTCGGCTGGCAGAGCGGTGCCCAACTGAAAGAACCTTCTCACTTATGTCAGCGTTGGGCACTTTCAGTGTCTCCCCTCACCCCCGATCCCAGGGTCATTTAGACTTACATGGGTGAGATGGAAGAATGATGGAGAAAATGAATTAAATGCTGATATTCAAGAAAAACACACAAATGCACGAAGGCAAGAACATACTAGAAAATTACCTGTGAACACCGCAGAAAAATGTATGTAGGTGTGGGCAGGTTAGCATATAAATACAACGATCCCTGCTTCAGGAGACTTTCTGCAGACCCCTGGTAAGTGGCATAATGCTGAAAATGATTACTAAAATAATTAATATTTGCACAGCCATTCTACACATAACAACATCCAATATTTAGGTGGTGTTTACTATGTCTCAGGCATTGCTTTCAGTATTGTACATATATATATTCATTATATGCATATTAAATCATTAAATCCTCACATCAGCCCTGTGTGTGGGGGTTATTCTTTATTATTCCAATTTTACAAATGAGGGGGCTGAGGCATAGAGAGAAGTGACCTGCCCCCATGGTGATACAGGCTCACAACTGCACGTCACGGGTCACACAGCTGCTAAATGGTGGAGGGGCACTGGAATCTACTCCTGGAGAGGATTTAGGGTATAAGTGATATTTTGCTTTTAAAAAACTAAGAAACAACTCTGTTTTTATTAAACAGTGGATATATCAAAGCAAATGTCGAGCAAATGCTTCGAGGAGAACCAAAAGATGGCTGTGCCTTCCATGATCCTCTGGTTCGCAACTCATGTCTCAGTTTCAACACCACTTAAGCCTGTGGGTGTCACTTATTTCTTTCTCCCTTCCCAGTCTTCATGAAAGTGCATCTTTCAGGAGTTTTGACATGTGGCTTGTTAGCTTGCTTTTTTCCCATATTCAGTGTGTGGATCCGGTGAAGATTTATTTATTCTTAGATTGTGACATGGCTACTGTGTTTTCCTATCCTTGAAAGTCCAAAAGAATCAGCACATGTGGAAAAATTCAGGGGCTCAGAGTTGTACATCTATCAGAGGTTAGTCTTTGGGAAGGGCGTGGCTGACTTCTTTTTGGTTTCTGCTAAGTGTAATGGTCTCTTTTGACAATGCACGAAGAATCTATCATCCATTAATCCAGAGAGTTAGTCTAAATAGGGCTTGGAATCAGACAGACATGGGTTGAATCCTGGCTTCTACAACCTCCTGCTGTTTAACCTGGTTAAGTTGCTTCACCACTGTAGGCCCCATTTTCTCCATCTAAAAAATGGTTATAGTAATATCTACTTCATATGGTAGTTATGAGAATTAAATAAAGTTATATTTATAAAGCATTTATCACAATGCTTGGTTCTTAGAAATTACTCAGTAAATGATAGCCATGGTGATGATGATGATGATGATGTTGATGATTTAGTTAAACCATTTGGGAGCCTATGAGTATTTTCAGCTTGGAGTCTCAAGCCTTCTAAGTTTCCTAGGCACTATCCACTTGCTTCATCTCCTTTTACCAGATGTTTCCAACCTGTGGCATCTCTGGCCTTTCTGTAAGTTTCTGATGAAGTAACACAGGGATGGACATACCTATCCAGGAACCTGGGGGCAATACGGGTCTTCCATATTCACTAGTGCATCTGCCTTTGGTTTTCTTTCTATCTGAAGTAACATGAATTAGTGAGATAAAGTAAGATATCAGTTACACACCCAAAGATGCCCTTAAAATGTGAGTTATCACCATTATCTTGCATTTTACAAATCATAGTTTTTATTTATGAGTTTTGCAAACATTAGGGAACAGAGAAGATCACTTTGAAGGCGTTAAGTTTTCACTTCAAACACACTGCACATTTTCCCTGAGTTATATTACATAGAAATATTTACCAGCGAATGTCTTATTAATTCATTATTCAACACACATTTATTTAGTGTCTGCCATTTAGAGCACAAAGGGTGAGATACAAACAGAAGCATTTTGGAAAGTCACAGAGAAGAGAGGTCAGGAGAGATTGCCAATTCCTGAGTTGCTTTCCAGAGGGATGCTGTTCCCCTTCCAAGTTCATTTCTCATCGCACTGAACATATTCGGTGTTTTTCAAACACAGCTTGTACTTTCTTCCTTGCCTTTATTTACTTCAGTGGTTCTCTATGCTTCTTCCCTCATATCTGTGTCTGCAAGTGCTGGCTGTTTGGTCCTAGCATGGCGAGTATCTTTTCCATAAAGCCTTCTTTGATATGCTTGAATATGATTCATTGTTCTTTATTTTGAATATATATGTACATATACATATATGTGAATATATCTGTCCTTACTTGTCTTGTACTGCCACTTTTATTTTTGCCTTGTATTGGCGTTATTTATATATCTATTTACTCTCCCTTGTTAGGCTTGTAAACATCGTGAAGGAAGGATTTACCTACAATTCACTGTGTAATCTATACAATGATTAGTACATCAGTTTGTAAAAATTAAGTGCTCATTTATGGTAAATGAATAAATTAGTAAATGAATGATGGGATCTGGAGAGACAGGTGGATAAGTTTTGGATAAAAGGAAGAGAGAAGAGAGTATTAGGACAGGCTTAGGGAATAAAAAAGCACAAGATTCAGCTTGCAGGCTCAGTTCTCAGATTTGTTCCTGGAATTTAGGGTCCCTAAGAGGAGGATGGAGAAGGGTCTCCATGTTACTCATTTACTCACTGTTGAGAGGCAGAGCCTTCAGCCACTGGACACTTTGGTGGTGGCCTCGATTGCTCCTGGGATTACTGCAGCCTGGTCAGCCTCTGCCTGCCTGGCTGTGAGCTTGCCATGCCAAGGCCACAGTGTTCTGTACCAGGCAGTAGCTTGTGATTAGTATGCTCTCTGTGTTCCTGGACAGAACAGATGTCTGTCTGCTTTTTTCTGCTTCATGATGGTAGCAGGTTCCCAATGATCAAGATCCAATTTCACATTTTCTGAAATCCTGGGCTGAGAAATTCTGTTTGGTCAGTTCTGAGGCCCAGCCTCCCTCTTTGCAGGAAATCTTTGCTTTGCAGATTAGTGTGGACAGAGGGTGTGGTGGGCAGGAGCGGCAGCGGCACTTAGCCTTGCTCGGGTGGAGCAGGCGACTACAGGGAGTACTTCTTTCTCCTTCAGATATTACACTGTTAGCACACAGCCACACTGGAGATACTGTGGATTTGGTTCCAGCCTGCCACAACAAAGCGAGTATTGCAATAGTGGGAATCATATGAATTCTTTGGTTTCTCAGTGCATATAAAAGTTACTGTAATTTATTAAGTACCTTATACTGTAATGTATAAAGTGTGCAATATCATTATGTCTAAAAAATGTACATACCTTAATTTAAAAATGCTTTATTGCTGAAAAATTCTAGCCATCATTTGAGCCTTCAGCAAGTTATAAGCTTTTTGTAATGGTAACATCAAAGATCACTGATAACAGATCACCATAACACATATAATAATAATGAAAAAGTTTGAAATATTGCAAGAATTACCAAAATGTGACACAGAGACACCAAGTGAGCAAATGTTGGAAAATGGTGCTGATAGACTTGCTTGATGCAGGGTGGCCACAGACCTTCAGTTTGTAAAAAATGTAATGTCTGTGAAGTGCAATAAAGCAGAGTACGACAAAATGAGTGGTATACCTATATACAAACACAACTAACTTTTGTGTGTTAATTTTGTCTCCTAAAACTGTACTGAATTTACTGATTAGTTCTTTTTTTTTTGATGGAGTATTTAGGACTTTATATAAGATCATATCATTCAGAAACAAAGACAACTTTACTTCTTCCTTTCCAATTTGGATACCCTTTCTCCCTCCCTCCCTCCCTCCCTCCCTTCCTCCCTCCCTC
>NW_006781198.1:528512-532939 GCF_000442215.2 Lipotes vexillifer
TCCTCCCTCCCTCCCTCCCTCCCTCCCTCCCTTCCTTCCCTGATTATTTTGGCTAAGCCTTCCAGTACTATGTAGATTAGAAGTGGTGAGTGGGCACCCTTGTCTTATTCCTGATCTTAGAGGAAAAGCTTTCAACCTTTCACCATTGAGTATGATGTTAGCTTTGGGCTTGTCATGTATGGCCTTTATCATGCTGAGGTACATTCCTTCAGTACCTAATTTATTGAAATTTTTATCATGAAATGATGTTGAATTTTGTCAAAAGCTTTTTCTGCATCTGTTGAGATGGTCATATCATTTTTGTCTTTTATTCTGTTGATGTTGTACATCACATTTACTGATTTGCATTTGTTGAACCATTCTTGAGTCCCAGTGCTAACAATCCCACTTGATCAATTTGTATGATCCTTTTAATGTGCTGTTGAATTTAGTTTCGTAATATTTTATTGAGAATTTTTGCATCTCTATGCATCAGAGATACTGCTCTGTAGTTTTTTTCTTGTGCTTTGGAATCAGGGTAATGCTGGCCTCATAGAATGAGTTTAGGAGTGTTCTCTTCAATTTTTTGAACGTTTGAGGACTGGTGTTAATTCTTTAAAAGTTTGGTAGAATTCACCAGTGGAACCATCTGGTCATGGACTTTTCTTTGTTGGGAAGTTTTTGAACACTAATTCAGTCTTACTCATATTGGTCTGTTCAGGTTTTCTATTTCTTCATGATTCAGTCTTGGTAAGTTTTTTTTTTAATTAATTAATTTATTTATGGCTGTGTTGGGTCTTCGTTTCTGTGTGAGGGCTTTCTCTAGCTGTGGCAAGCGGGGGCCACTCTTCATCGCGGTGCACAGGCCTCTCACTATCGCGGCCTCTCTTGTTGCGGAGCACAGGCTCCAGACGCGCAGGCTCAGTAATTGTGGCTCACGGGCCCAGTTGCTCCGCGGCATGTGGGATCTTCCCAGACCAGGGCTCGAACCCGTGTCCCCTGCATTGGCAGGCAGATTCTTAACCACTGTGCCACCAGGGAAGCCCCAGTCTTGGTAAGTTTTATGTTTCTAGGAATTTATCCATTTATTCTGGATTGTCCAATTTGTTGGCTTATAATTGTTCACAGTAGTCTCTTAAGATCCTTTGTATTTCTGCTGTATTAGTTGTAATGTCTCCTCTTTAACTTTTGATCTTATTTATTTGAGTCTTCTTTTTTTTTTCTTGATTATTCTAGGTAAAGTTTTGTCAATTTTGTTTATCTTTTCAAAAACCAGCTCTTAGTTTTGTTGATCTTTTCTGTTTTTTGTTGTTGTTGTTTCTATTTTATTTATTCAGCTATGATCTTTATTTCCTTCCTTCTGCTAACTTCCGTCTTATTTTGTCATTCTTTCTCTATTCTTTGAGATAATTAAGTTGTTTATATGAGATCTTTCTTTTTTCTTAATGTAAGAATTTATCACTATAAGCTTCTTTTTTAGAACTGCTTTTGCTGCATTCCAGTTTTTATGTTGTTTCCAGTTTTGTTTGTTTCAAGGTGTTTTTTGATTGTCCTTTTTGTTTTCTTCTTTGACTCATATTTTCAGAAGTGTGATACTTAATTTCCATATATTTGTGCATTTTCAAGCTTTTCTCTTGATTTCTAGTTTCATATTTATTATTATTAATAATAATTTAATAATAATATTAAATTATTGATTTCTAGTTTTATACCATTTCAGTCAGAAAAGATACTTGGTATGATTTCAGTCTTCCTAAATTTCCAAGACTTTTTTTGTGGTCTAACATATGATCTATCCTGGAGAATGTTCCATGTGTGCTTGAAAAGAATGTGTAGTCTGCTGTTGTTGGGTAGAATGTTCTGTACATGTCTGTTAGGTTTATCTGGTCTAAAGTATAGTTTAAGTCTATTGTTTCCTTATTGTTTTTGCTCTGGATGATCTATCCATTGATGAAAGTGGGGTATTGAAGTCCCCTACTATTATTGTATTGTTGTTTATACTCCTTTCAGATCTGTTACCATTTGCTTAAAATATTTAGGTGCTCTGATGTTGGGTGCATGTATACTTAAGATTGTTGTATCTTTTTTATGAATTGACCCCTTGTCAATGTATAATGACCTTCTTTGTCTCTTGTTACAGTTCTTGACTTAACAGCTATTTAGTCTAATAAAGGTATAGCTACTCCTGCTTTCTTTTGGTTTCCACTTGTATGGAATATCTTTTACCATCCCTTCACTTTGAGCCTATGTGTGTCCTTAAAGCTGAAGTGAGTCTCTTGCAGGCATCATAGAGTTGGATCTTATTTTTGAATGCATCCAGCCACTTGCTGTCTTTCGAGAGACAGTTCGATCTGTTTACATTTAGAGTAATTATTGGAAAGTAAGGACTAACTAATGCCATCTTATTATTTTCTGGCTGTTTTGTATTCCCTCATTCAGTTCTTGCTTTCATGCTGCATTCCTTTGTGAATTGATAATTTTCCAGAGTGGTATGCTTTGATTCCCTTCTCTATTTTTGTGAATCTACTATACGTTTTTGCTTTGTGGTTGTCATGAGGCTTACATAAAACATTTTATAGATATAATAGTCTATTACATGCTGATAACTTAAATCTGATTACACACGAAATCTATCCTTTGCCTCCTCTCCTTGTATGTCCTATTTCCCCTCCTATTTCATGTCACAATTCACCTCTTTTTTGTATTGTGTATTCATTAACAACTTAGTATAGCTATAGTTATTTGTAACACTTTTGTCTGTTAACCTTTGTACTAGAGTTAAGTGGTTAACACTCCACCATACTACATTATTATAGTTTTCTGACTATATACTTACCTTTACCAGTGTGTTTCATATTTTCATGTTATCAATTAGTGTCCTTCCATTTCAGCTTGAAGAGCTCCTTCAGCATTTCTTGTAAAGTAGGTCTGCGGGTGACAAATTTTCCCAGGTTTTGTTTGTCTGGGAATGTTTTTAATCTCTTTAATCGCTTTAATGTTTCTGAAGGACAGCTTTGCCAGGTAAGGTATCCTTGGTTGGCAGTTTCTTTCAACACTTTGACTATATTATCCCATCTCTCTTGTCCTGTAAGATTTCTGCTGAAAAATTTCCTGATAGCCTTATGGGGGTTCCCCTGTAAGCTTTCTCTTGCTGCTTTTAAGATTCTCTCTTTGTCTTTGATTTTTGATAGTTCTATTATAATGTGTCTTGGAGAGGATCTCTGTAAGTTGATTTTGTTTGGTGAGCTTTGAGCTTCATGAATTTGAATATCCAATCTGTCCCCAGATTTGGGAGGTTCTCAGCTGTTATTTCTTCAAGTGTGCTTTCTGCCCCCTCCTCCCTCTCCTCTCCTCTCCTTCTAGACTACCTTTTGTAGTGTTTTGGAGAAGCAAGTCAAGGGGAGGATCTTAAAGGGGTAGCCAGAAACTTTGTTATTGCTTAATTTTATTTGGGTCCCCAAAGTAACTGATTTGTGGGACATAGAAATTAAGCTGTGTGTTGCAGTGCATGGCTTGTGGGCTTTCCCTTCAGATTACACCTCTCCTGCCCCACGTCATCCTACTCCTCCCCTACACTCGCCCCACACTCCCACCTGACTCTGTTGTTCGCTGCCTTCTGGACACATGCAGCTCCACTGTCATGGGCACATGCAGCCAGTACAGTTACACAGGGCTCTGTGCTTGAAAGCTGCTCTGTGGTTGCCATCTTGAACTTCTTAATAATTTTATATTTTGATTTGTGTTTTGTAAGTGAAGTCTCATGGGAAAATGGAGCATGTGCTGGGGGTTTGGAGCCTTGGTTTACATGTGGTCCCACCTCCTGCTGCTCCCCCACCCACCTTCTCAGGACAGATTCCCAGCCACTCATTCAGCTCTCTCTGGCCTGGGCTTGGTGGGGACACTGGGAGAATTGAGGTCATATGTATATAACTGGGGCCCTGGACTCCTACAAGGGTATGTACTTGCTCTGTGATTATCTTGTGCTCAAGGACGCACAACATTAAATAGCAAATAAAGAACACACGACAGGTTGGGAGAGAGATCCCACAAGAAAGGAAGAAGACTTTTTCCTGCTTTTTGGACCAAAGGCTCTTCACTTTTATTTTATGCCACGTTCTGCAAATTATGTAGCCAACACAGAACATACCAAAGATCTGCTCCTAAGCCATTCTGTGATTTCATTTTCATGCTCAGAGTGACCTCCCAAAACTCTGCTTATTCAGCTCCTTATTTTTTCAACATTGAGGTCTGGTTCAACTTCTTTTAAAAAGTCCAGTCACTGAGAACTCATTGCTGTGAATTCTGTTCTGTAGAACTCAGTTTATCGTATGCTAAATTAGCATCAATGTATTGGGGAGAGCAGTAAGACATTTGTTTCTTGTCAGAGCCCTGTAAGTCACTATTTTATGCTTGTGGTGATATTCAAAACATTAATAACTGGTTCAGCA
>NW_006781198.1:532988-558537 GCF_000442215.2 Lipotes vexillifer
TGGAACAATCCAGATGGATGTCAGCAGCAGAACTAGCAGTGTCTTGGAAGTCCCTTGCTCTGCTGGTTAGCACTTTTGTAGATGCTGGATGAGGGACCCAGGAGATTCCAAGGGATATTCTGGAACAGCTGGAAGAGCAGGAGGCCACTTGGGATCAGTAGTTACTTATGAACTGACACAGATGTCTTTCAATATTCTGGCATCCTGTAAGGTCGTACTGGAGCTTCCCAGTTGAACACCAGTCCTGGTAGTGAGACCCTGGACAAGATATTTAATAGTTTCTCTAGTTCTTACTTCTTTAAACTGTCAAATGAGCAGGTTACAATGAATGATTCACTCCTCAAACATATATTACCTATTATGGCCAATGTTCTGTACTAGGTTATGTTGAGGTTCACAGATATGTAAGATTCTGTTTCCCAGAGGTTTCTAATCTAATCAGGCCCTGGAAATAAGACATGTACATAAATAATTGTGATGCAAGGTAGAAGGCACCCTAGGAGAGAAATAGATAAGCTGCTGTTGGAGTTAAAAGAGCTGAGAAATTACTTCTGATATGTGGATAAATGGGATAGATCTGGGAAGCCTTTGAGAAAAGTATGGTCAATGGTCAATGACCTGGATCTTTTTTTTTTTTTTTTAACATGGAGTATAATTGCTTTACAATGGTGTGATAGTTTCTGCTTTATAACAAAGTGAATCAACTATACATATACATATATCCCCATATCTCCTCCCTCTTGCGTCTCCCTCCCACCCCTCTAGGTGGTCACAAAGCACAGAGCTGATCTCCCTGTGCTATGCGGCTGCTTCCCACTAGCTATCTGGTTTTTTTTATTTTTTATTTTTTTTTGCGGTACGCGGGCCTCTCACTGTTGTGGCCTCTCCCATTGTGGAGCACAGGCTCCGGACGCACAGGCTCAGCGGCCATGGCTCACGGGCCTAGCCGCTCCGCGGCATGTGGGATCTTCCTGGACTGGGGCACGAACCCGTGTTGCCTGCATCGGCAGGCGGACTCTCAACCACTGTGCCACCAGGGAAGCCCTAGCTATCTGTTTTACGTTTGATAGTGTATATATGTCCATGCCACTCTCTCACTTCATCCCAGCTTACCCCCCGTCCCTGTGTCCTCAAGTCCATTCTCTATGTCTGTGAATGACCTGGATCTTGAAACATAAGTGAGATTTTCAAACTCGTGACTATAGGGAGGAAATTCAGAGATGAGACTGGTGAGATGCCCACTGTGGACCCTCATAGCTCTAGAAATTTAAGTGTTTTTACTTCTGGGTTCTTTTTTTTTTTTCTTTTTCTGCGTATGTCCTACCTCTTCCAATTTGATTTGAAGCTTCTTAGATTTTTATAATTCCTGTTCCTAGCACATGCTCAATAAATGCTTGGCAATCATGATGATAGCTGCCTTCTGAAGTTTTATGTTCTGTAGGTTAAAGCTGGATGACTTCCCTCTTTGTTGTCATGGCAAATATAAATACCATCAGTAACAATATTAGTGTATTTATACTATTTTGTAAGATGAATAGAGTAGATCAAAGAATTTGATGATGTCTCTGCCTCTTGTGGAGTAAGACTACAGATTTCGTCCATTCTGGGTTCTAATAGTATAACCTGGTAGTCTAATGAATGCCTTGAATTCTTGAAGAAATGGAAGCATGATTTTATAATGTAAAATGACTGTGTGCAATTGCTTCTTTCTCCTAGCTTACCTTGGCTCCAGCTTTGCTGGTTGCACGCACACGCCCTAAAAAATTCCATCTAACTAAATGGCGGACCTCGTATGAAGTAGCTTCTCTAAGTTCCAGAGGAATCAGTGCCGAAGGCTTTCTCTGTTTTAAATTGCTGTCATGGAGACAAAGAAGCATAAGCTGGGTTTTTCTCAGCAGGTATCCAAGTACCTGGGTAGAGTACTTCGTTCTCCAAAATATTCAGACAATGAAAATATAAAACCTATTTCACAATAAATAGCAATTCAATTAGATTGGGGGGACTAGTCAAGAGTCAGTAATATTAAAGTTTAATGGGGACACATTTTAAAGAGGAGGTCATCAATGATGCCACGAGGGACTTTTGTAAGAGTTCATCACTAGCTAGAGACAAAACTTTAAGACCCACGCCTCCTGATTCACAGTCTTTTTCTATTTCCACTGCTTCCTGGTGTGGTGTCTGATTCATTTATGCCACACTGAAGGAGGAGGGGGTGTCATTAGTCATCTTTTGTCCAAGGTCCCCTTGAACCTGATGTAATAACAACAGTACAGGAGAGTTATGTGTCATGTGTTATGATGCCCGTATGCCCACCAAGACCATAATGGACAGATAGGACTTTGGAGGAATGTTTCTTCTATCAGGAAGCAGCAAATTTGAAGAGCAGTGTGATTTGCACAAGTTAGAAACAGTGTTGTTAACTTGGCCTGTCAGAAATAATGCATGTGGATACATAATGCAATCCAGACAGGGTCCTCTGATTTCACAGGCTCAGAACTTGAACACTCTAGTTTTGAAATAATGAAGAAAGAATATTGTGGTTTTTAAAAAATGCTTTGAAATTCTATCAACCTAATTTTCCCAGTACTGAGGAGTTATTTCAGCTGCTGTAACTACCATTCCAACTTTTGCCAGATGGCTCAGAATGTGGGCATAAGGGCCACATCTTTGGGAGGGGTATTTAAATAGTCTTACAGTTGCCTAGTCAAACATGAGTCAAAGTAATATTGCTGTATGCTGCCTAGAACCTTGACATTAGAGTGAATGTAAGAGGCCTGTTTATCCTTCTACAAAATTTAGGTATCCTTAAGTGGTGGCTTCTAGAAATCCATCTAAACCTCAGATTCATCCCTTCTAGACCTAAGATTCTATGCTCTTTAACATCTTTTAATTAATTCTCCTTTATTCTCAGTTCTAATTTTCCTTCCTTGCACTAATATTTTCCTTTCTGTGTCTTCCTTTTCACGTTTATTCTTTCTGCCTATTAACCCTCTTCCTTCTACTATCCTTCCACTCAAGGTTAGCTTAACTCAATTTGAAAGCATTTATTAAACAACAGTGTCTATAAATCGTTTATGCAGATTGTGTGGAAAGATATTAAGGAATTAAAGATGCAATCTCTAGCTTATCCTATAAGATCAGAGCTAAGGCAAGCTACATTAAACATCCATATAACATTTCTGAAGCATGGATGATCTACTGTAGGGGTGGGATTAACGCAGATACTGAATCTTAACAAAGTGCCCCAAATTCTATAGATACTCAGTGTGCTTGACGAATGAGAGAAAGACTGGTTGGACTGAAAGTAAGGAAGAAACCACAGTACAATGTTTGTGCTCATTATTGGTGAAGGGCTAATTTGGAAAAACGCTTTGCAACTTTTTGCAAGTTTCCATTGGGTCCTCTCTCCATCTTATGCTCCAGCCATACCAGGCTAATTACAGTTTTCCAAAGACTTGCTTGTGCACCATCTTGTGCTGGTTCCTGAATCATTTCCCCTTCCCATTTGATGAAATTATAGTCACCTTTCAAGGCTCAATTAAAAGGTCACCTCATACGAGAGACCTTGTCTAAACTGCTCCAACTACTATTCCATAAGGGTATCCTGATTATTTCTGTACCTCTCTCTACATGTCCCTCCATCCTGTGCCAATTTGGGGCTGAAGATGTTCAGATTAAGCTTTTGACAATCTTTCAAAAACAAAAACAAAAAAAAACATTGACTATATTGAGCATGTACCATGCAAGGTACAAGCTAGGAAGATACACAATTAAAACAATCATGTCCCTGAACTTAAGAGCTCATAGTCTGGTATGGAAACCCATACATGTACGTAAAACCATGCTTGTACATAAAACAACACATAAAGGCTATAAGAGAATCAGGGTTTATACTCGATAGCTACTTTGAGTAGTCCCAATTTGAGACTCATTATTTTGGGATTAAAAAAGATAATAGGGGGCTTCCCTGGTGGCACAGTGGTTGAGAGTCCGCCTGCCGATGCAGGGGACACGGGTTCGTGCCCTGGTCCGGGAAGATCCCATATACCGCAGAGCGGCTGGGTCCATGAGCCATGGCCGCTGAGCCCGGGCGTCCGGAGCCTATGCTCCGCAACGGGAGAGGCCACGACAGTGAGAGGCCTGCGTACTGCAAAAAAAAAAAAAATAATAATAATAAAAAGATAATAGGTTACTTGTGAAAAATTATACAGTAATGACTGCAGATTATATTTAGAAATCTCTACATATTAGCAAGGTGAATAGTTTGAAGCTACTTAGTAAGCAACTGATGCCATAAAGTGCGTCCTGTTAAATGATCATGCCCTGCCCCCCTATCAACAGCCTTGCCCTGTGGCCAGCCTCCTCTGGAGAGGGAGAGAGTCTGAGGCTTGCTGTAGATGGGGAGAGGCATGGAGGGAGGAGGGCAAGTCTGCAGATTCTCATGCCTGTGAATTCCCACCTCACAGTCTTGGGTTTTGAGAGTGGAGGGCTTGGGTGAGGAAGGAAAGGGACAGGAGGGAATATGCATCTTGCCCAGTTGGACCCATCTTAAATTCCAAGGAAGGTCAGCCAAAAGCTTGACAACAGTAAGAGTCCGATCAGGCAATTGATGCAATGTTTAATGTTCCTAAGCTATTGTACTTGTACTAATTCTGTAGTCCTGAAACAGGAAATGTGTTTGAAACACTGGGAGTAATTGAAGCTAAATAATTTTGCATTAAATCTGTTC
This sequence comes from Lipotes vexillifer, assembly GCF_000442215.2. NCBI lineage: Eukaryota > Metazoa > Chordata > Mammalia > Artiodactyla > Lipotidae > Lipotes > Lipotes vexillifer. The sequence continues at coordinate 537,718 of NW_006781198.1, forward strand.
TGTGCCAAAGAAGAAGCTCAGGTCAGTGGCCAGACCAACTGTTGGAAGGGAACTAAGGGGCAATGGAGGGGAGATCTTTAACCCTCACAGCATTGAGTTCCTGCTCTGAGTAGGGCAAAGGAGACTCAAGGGGACTGGCCAAGCGGTCAGTCCCGGAGCACCCAGAGCTGACTAATTCTCAACCTCAAGAATTACCTTTCCTGGGGCTTCCCTGGTGGTGCAGTGGTTGAGAATCTGCCTGCTAATGCAGGGGACACGGGTTCGAGCCCTGGTCTGGGAAGATCCCACATGCCGCGGAGCAACTGGGCCCGTGAGCCACAATTACTGAGCCTGCGCGTCTGGAGCCTGTGCTCCGCAACGAGAGGCCGCGATGGTGAGAGGCCCACGCACCACGATGAAGAGTGGCCCCCACTTGCCGCAACTAGAGAAAGCCCTCGCACAGAAACGAAGACCCAACACAGCCATAAATAAATAAATAAAATTAAAAAAAAAGAATTATCTTTCTTGGAAGTGTGTGAACAGATAAGTCACATAAGAAACTAAGAGGGCCAGTAAACATATAGTGAAAAATACTCACTAGTTAGAGGATAAAAGTTTTGTGTTTTCTATTTTTTTTTTTTTCATTTAACAGTATATGGTGAGTTTATTAGTTTCCTAGGGCACTGTAACAAAGTACCATAAACTGGGCAGCATAAAGCAATAGAAATTTATTCTTTTACAGTTTTGTAGGCTGTAAATCCAAAATCAAGGTGTCAGCAGGGCCGTGCTCCCTCTGTGACTCTGGATAGAATCCTTCCTTGGCTCTTCCTAGTTTCTGGTGATGGCTGACAATCCTTGGCTTGCAGCTATATCACTCTAATCTCTGCCTCTCTCATCATATAACATTGTCCCTGTGTGTCTGTGTCTTCACTGGTATTTTCCTTTTCTTATAAAGACACTTATAATGACTGGAGCCCACCTTAATTGATCTGATCTCAACTTGATTATATCTGCAGTGACCTTATTTCCACACAAGGTCACATTCACAGGTATTGGGGGCTTAGAACATATCTTTTTCTGGAACACAGTTCAAGCTGTAACAGTATCATATTCTGTCGTTGTTTTTTAAAAATCTGAGCAACAGGTAAGCAGGTGGACCTTCTTTTTTTTTTTTTTTTTTTTTGGCTGTGCCACACGGCATGCGGGATCTTAGTTCCCCAACCACCAGCAGGGATCAAACCTGTGCCCCCTGTGGTGGAAGTATGGAGTCCTAACCACTGGACTGCCGGGGAATTCCAAGGACCTTTTAATATTAGCTTGCGAGTTCCTCAAGGGCCAGACCTGTGCTATGCTCATTTTTATATACTCAGCATTAGGACAATGATCTACACGTGTTGGTGTCCCCAAACAGAAACTTCTTTGTTGGCCTTTTTAGGAATATTACTTGGAGACTCTAGCAGACAGCTCATGTAGAGACTACTGGAAGGGGCCACCCGGTTTCCTTATACCTTTAGCAATACTCAGCCAGCTCTCCCTCCCTCCTCACTGCCCCCTGCAACCCTATGGCTTTCTGCATTACTATGTATCTGTGGGCGGCCTCCACCAATCCTTGCAGGCTATCCCCATGCGAGCTCATTAGAATTCTGGCAGGCTGGTGAGGAGTATACCACAGCTGCTCTTTTTTTATTTTTTGGAAAGAAACAGAAAGCAGAGGCAGTTTTGCTGGGGAGATGCTCAGTTTTTGAGCAGGGACTGGTGTGGTGTGGGGAGCCACATGATTGTTCTGAAAAGTCTTCTCTTCCTCTTTGCTGCCTGTGCTACTCCATGATACTTCTTAAGATCTTGTATTAGAGAGTTTTAGTGAGAGAGACAGCCCAGCCCAGGCTCTGCCCCTCTGGTGCAGCCTGCTCAGAGTATCGTGGCAACATTGCCAGTGGGGAAAACACAGCTGAGTCTCTGTGATTGGCACTGCTCTGTTAATAACGGGAGTGTGAAGAATCTCCGGTGGGAGATGAGAGTGATAACAGAAAAGCTGTTTCTTTTCATTTCCCCAGTGTTTATAGACTGAAAAAAGTTGCTAATGGAGGCATCTCCAATTTGAAGGACTGACACTTTGGTACCATGTTGGAATAGAGAATTGGAATAGAGACTCTTGATTAACAAATGCGATTGGATCACAAAAGCTCAGCAAATTGTGGCTTTCATTCTTTATAATAATCAGGTAACGAAACATTACTACTTGGGGGGCTGAATGATGGAACAGCAAGCTTCCAATTAGAATGCCTTCTTTCTACAGGAGCCCCGATTGTACCCATGTGTGTAAAAGGATGTTAGAGAGGCCACTTAGGCAGGGGAGAGATGCCTGGGGTGACTCCAACCTTTAGTCTGGGCCTGAGAACTGTCTTAATGGTTTTCCAAAAGGGCATTAACGCAGTTTGAGAACCTCACTCTTCAGAGAGCTTATTCAAAATAGCCTTTTCTCTGTTATCAAAACACTAAACCACCTCTGCTCAGGACCCAGACTCCCCACTCTCCTTACACACATACACACACGAATGTATACACATGCACACACACATTTTTACACATATGTCTTGGCTTCCTGTGTTCTCTGCAGATTTTCTGTGGCCATACCTTTGATGTTTTTCCTACCATGTCATAATTAGAAACGAATAACAAACTGTTGAGTGTTTGCCAGGTATCAGATGCTGTTCATGATCCCATTAATCCTTCCTATACCTGCTGGGTAGCAACTATTAGCATCTCTCTTTTGCAGATGAACAAACAGGCTCAGAGAAGTTACATGATTTGCCTCAGTCCATGAAGGTAGTGAGGGGCAGAGCAGAGATGTGAAGTCACATCTCTGCCACACTCCACCATGTTTTGATGCAAGAGACATCAGGGAGTTTGTGGGAGCTAGAACTCACAGTAATGGGAGAGCCCCAGAGACTGCCCTGCTGGCATCTGTTGGCATTGCTAAGTCTGTGCCGCAGAGGCGCTCAGAACTAGATGCCATTCCTTCTGCCCTAGAGGCTCTCACTGCTATAGGAGATGGGAACGAGGCTGCTGGACATTTTGGTGTCTGTTCTTGAGAACTTCTTGTCTCATATTGATCACCTCCTGCCTGCGTACCTCCTGGCTGTGGTGGCATTGAGTGGAAATGAGATAGTCCGGGACCTGGGACCCTTTACTGGAGCACTTACACCTAGACAAGCATTCCTCGAGCAACAGAATAAAAAGAAACTACAAGGGACTAAAAATAATTGCATGCAAATTATGAACAATAAGATACAAAAAGGCCAAAACCCAACAGCCACTTCTGAGGTGCTGGGAGCAAAAGCAGGGTACTGCACGTGATCCCCGCACACAGCACCACCAAAGGGGTCAGCAGAGCACCTAAGCCATCCCATCCCACCTGCCTAACCCATCGATCTGCCCCCACCCTCACCCCATTAAAGGGACTAGGTCGCACTCTTTGGGGAGTGAGCAAGGGCACCTGTTACTTGTCTTTGCTCCCTTGTGCTGCAGCATGAGTCCCAGTAAAGCCTTGCCTGAATTCCTCTTCTGGCCTCTGCTCAATTTCTATTGGTTAAAGAGTCCAAGGACCCGAGTCGGTAACAGAAAGAGGTTCAATCAACAAACCGAAGACCTTGGGGCAATTCGCTCACTTTCACTCACTCATTTACACATTCATCAAATAAACTTTTGAGTGCCCCCTCACCCTTTTTGTGATGTACTGTGAGAGGAGCCTGGGATCCTGTGGGGGAATTGATCAGATTTGATCTCTGGCTTTCTAGAGTTGACATGTGTTATTCATTTAACCTACTGGAAGATTTCCTTGTCACAGCATGAGGATGACAATGCCAACCTCAGGAAATTGATGAGAGTATTAAATTAAATGAGAGGATACATGTGAAAGCACTTCATACACTCTGATGTACTGAAGAAACAAAAAACACTGCTGTCATTTATATTTTAGTGGATTATCAAGATGGGACCTTGCCTCAACTCCTAGGATTCCTGCCAAGAATCAGCATCTGTCCTCTTTGCTCATTGCTTAAATTACCATTCTTGAAATTAAATTTCAAATCGTATTTGAGTTCCTACTATGCTCAAATACATAATCGTATTCAATACCTGAAAGTCTAGTGAATGAGGAATCATTGCTCAGGGCATAGTTTAGCTCCTCCCTACTTTGCTCTAAAATAAAAAATGGCAACATTTTACTTATATTCTGTGCAGCTTGCTTTTTCCACTTATGTATTTATTTATTTATTTATTTTGCGGTATGCGGGCCTCTCACTGTTGTAGCCTCTCCCGTTGCGGAGCACAGGCTCCGGACGCACAGGCTCAGCGGCCATGGCTCACGGGCCCAGCTGCTCCGCGGCATGTGGGATCTTCCCGGACTGGGGCAGGAACCCGTGTCCTCTGCATTGGCAGGCGGACTCTCAACCGCTGCGCCACCAGGGAAGCCCCTGGCTTTTTTATTTCTTCTGTAAATTGCTATTTCAGATCTTTCAGCCATTCTTCAATGGCTTTTCTTCACTGAGTTGTAGGAGGTCTTTATGTCTTTTGGAGGTTAAGATTTGTTTGTTAGACACATTGCAAGGGTTTGCTTTTCCTTATTCTTGAGTAAATCTCCTCTTATTCCTTGTTAATGGGTATTAATCTCCCCTTCCCTGAGAAACTCCATGGGTCATAAAATTTCCTCCTTCTTTTGGAACACCAGATGCAGAATCTTGGTACTGAATTTTTGGGAAGTATCTACCCTATAGAATGATGTCATAGGGGTATTGAAAAGGACATCAACTTTAAAGACAGGTAGTCTGACATTGAATATTGGTTCTGTCATTTACCAGCTGGGTGATGCTGGGAGAGTTGCTTAACTTCTTTGAGCTTCTGTTTCCTATTGTAAAATGGAATAATAATATCTGCCTTCCCCAAAGACCGTATCTGTTCTCAAAACCTAGAGATGTTGACAAGTCCCTTTTCTGGGAGGTTTGGGGCATATAAAAGGTTTAAGAAGGAAGGACTTGGTAGTAAAGTTATACAGACCAGGAAGATGTGGCAACTCTGAATAGGGCTCCTTTTGCCAAATTGGCAAATTAGGCTTTTTTCTTTTTTTTAATTGAGAAATAATTAACATAAAATAAAACATGGATTTAAGACAAATTTGATGAATACTGACAGTTACATACACTTATATAGTTACCACCCAAAATAAGATATGTAAAATTTCCATCCCCTTCAGAAAGTTCTCTGCATCTTTTTGGTAACTTGTACTCTCCACAGCTTTCTGATTTCTCTCACAATGTATTCATTTTTCCTGTATTTGGGTTTCATATAAATGGAATCATACAGTATACACTCATTTGTGTTTGGTTTCTTTCATTCAACATAATATTTTGAGATTCATTCATATATCAGTAGATAACTATTTTTAATCACTGGGTTGCATTCCATTGTAAAGATATACTATGATTTATCTATTCTCCTGTTAGTGGGCATTTGAGGTTGTTTCCAGCTTTGACTACTTATGAGTAAGAACGCTATAAACATTCTCATACAAGCCTTTTGGTGGACAGATATTTTCATGTCTTTTGTGTACCACAGTGGGACCTTTGGGTTAAGTATATGTTTAGTTTTGTCAGAAACCACCAAACATTTCCAAAGTGGTTGCACCATTTTACAGTCCCACCAGCAGTGTAAGAGAGTACCAACTGGGTGTTCTGAGCCTTTTTGATTTTAGTCCTTCTAGTGGTTGTGAAATGGTATTTCATTGTGGTTTGGCAAGTTGGACTTCAATGTTTTTGTTTTCAACAAAGCTCTCTGTCCATGGTGTACCTTCCTCTTTTCCATGTGCGTTTGCTCTCCAGTGAGATTTGAAATTCTATGTGGGCAGAGGCTCTGCCTATTATACTTCCCTTAAATACTGGACTACACCAAACACAAGGCCAGGAACATAATGGGTGCTTAATGTCTTGCTGTTGATTTCTTGCTGCTAAGAAACTTTTGTAGACTGTTTTGTAAGGAGGACAGATGAGGAAGGGCTGTTACCACCAAATGCTTTCAAACCCTTAACAACTGCGCTGTTCCCTTGGAGGCAGTTAGGAACGACTGGCTGTGGTTCTCTCTCTGCCTCTCTCTCTCTCTCATTCTGTCTCTCTGACAGTTAGGTAATTAGTCAGGGCTTCTTAGCAGCTGCTGGATGTGGGTGGCACTTTTTCGAATCAAGGTCTGTTCAGCAATAACAAGTTCAAGAGAGCAGAGAAACAGATGAGCTGGGCTCTCTTATTGGCCAGCTTCCCTCTCCTACCTCAGCTGGGCTCCTCCCTGCATTTGCCCTTTGATTGATGCTAGATAGTGTCATTCTTAGATTTTTTTCTCCTCTCACCTTAATATATTCCCATTAAAAAATGAAATGGACAGGGCTTCCCTGGTGGCGCAGTGGTTGCGAGTCCGCCTGCCGATGCAGGGGACACGGGTTCGTGCCCCGGTCCGGGAGGATCCCACATGCCGCGGAGCGGCTGGGCCCGTGAGCCATGGCCGCTGAGCCTGTGTGTCCGGAGCCTGTGCTCTGCAACAGGAGAGGCCACAACAGTGAGAGGCCCGCGTATAGAAAAAAAAAAAAAAGAAATGGACAAATGAAATTGTCTGCAATGTGATTATTTTTCTTCCAAGAATTTGAAGAAAATGGAAAACAGTTGACAACCTAAAAATTCTCTGAAGATAATCATAGATTGCATGGTGACTTCTTTTGCTCTCTAAATGTTTCATGCAGGAACCCATTGAGGCTCTTCTCTTTGCCAGAAGTCAGATTTTTTCCCCCCATGTGCAGTAATGGGTTGCCTGTGCAGTGGAGGGCATCTAGTGCAGGTTTTAGGAAGACCTGGCACGAGGACTTTAGGCAAGGTGCAAATCTCCCAACTTTCATGGCTTGCTGTTGGAGGAGGCCATCGAGAGGATGTGCCTGCCAGTTGACCCTTGAGCTGGAGCCAGGCAATCACACCCCCTCCTCCATCCTTGGAATATACAGTCTGCCCACTGTTCCCACAGTGGGAGCTGTTTTCAAGGACACAGCCCACAGAGAGTGTGCTGTTGACTGAATCAACATCTGGACTGAATATGTGACTGAACGCAGTTAAGGGTTCTGTGTAAGCTTTTAAGATTCTGGTGGGGAGGGGGTTGCAGAGATCTCCTGGTCTTGCAGCTACCCAGATAAGCCTCGCAGGTGAGGCTTGCTTTTAAACCCACCACCTACCAGTCTGGATGGCCTGTCTCTTTTGTCTCTCTTTGCCCTTCTGGGTGCCAGACTTCACCTGGGGTAATTCCTGAGGTTGCAAACTAACATTTGCCTGTCCGCCCCCTAATCTAACACTTGTGATGGGCTCAGAGATTTGCACACACACACAAAATCAGAAAAAATATGTCAAGGTTTTATGCAAGTGTTACTATCTTTCTTTAATTTACTCGAGATAATGTGGATGCAGTGTATTATACTTACTCAGTGCTTCTTGTTTTCGTTTATATAGTCAGTAGGTATTGATTGTACATGTACTCTGTGCAGTAATGTACATATCCTGTGGCTTTGCTGAATTCTGGCTGACAGTGTGGCCGTGACGACCAGACAAGCAATCAGAGCGTATTACAAAGGAGTGTGTGATAAGGGCTGCGGCAGATGCTGGCCAGCACTGCTGAGTCCCTCACTCAGGCCTTGGGATCAGGACACGCTTCCCAGAGTAAACTGCGTTCAACCTGGAAGGAGTGAATCAGACTTAATTAGGCAAAGATGCAAGAGGGTCATTGTTTCAGCCCAAGGGCACAGCAAGTAGGAAGGTCCAGAGACTGAAGAGAGGAAGGGTGCTCCAGGACCTGAAATTTAATGTCTCTGGAGCATGGGGACATGTGATGAGGACAGTGGTGAAGGATAAAGCTACAGATGAAAGCAGAGGCCAGATCATGTTAAGCAGACCTTAACCTGCTTTTAAACAGAGCAATCATATAATCAGATTTGTTCTTTAGAATGATCACTCTGTGTTGCTATGTGGAAGTTGGGAAGGGGTGAGATTGGATGTGGGAAGACCTCCAGGAAAGGACAGGGGTCAGAGCTGTGGGGTGTCAGGGGGCTGGGGAGAAGTGAGGACTTTGAGAAATGGTTAGATCCTTAGATTCTTGCCTAATTTCCTCAGCAATGGTGTGTTGGCCAGAAGACTCAGGAGGACGTGGAAACGCTGGGAATCCAAATGACCTCTTTCAGCCCCCTGTGGTGCCATTTCTGAGCTCAGAATCAGTAATTTAGAGCTGAGTGAGACTTAATAAAATCACCAAGATGAATTCCAGGGTGTATCTGACTGTGTGAGATTTTCTGAGTGTGCAAGTGGCATGCTAATCGCCAAGCTCCTTCTCTTCTGAGCTGCATGGGGCTAAAGACCAAAAGAATTTATTCCTATGGAAAAAAAATGTGCAAGCGTTTCAAAATAATCAGCCCTCTCATAGGTCTGTTGCTCCTTTAGTTCATTGTTCTCTGTGCAAAGGGGGACAAAAAGGACTCCACGTAGCCAGACGTGACAGTCCTGGTCTACATTACAGCTGCTATGGGGCTCCTGGGGTATTTGGTGTTCACTAATGCTTCCTGGTTTTTATTTTGTTGATGGTCAAGTTTTCCATTAAAATATCCCCCTCCTCTCACCAAAGCTGTTATATTGTGTTTTCCTTTATGGTTTCCAAAGGTGAATGATAGTTGCCCAGTTAGAGTCAGCAGGCTCATTACAAGGGATGAGCTAAACTTCAACTGGCAGAGAGGAAGAAAAAACGGCAAAAGATGACGACTGGTCATCTGCCTGTAGTTGAATCAAAGAAGTTGTGGCCTACAGTGTTGCCACGTGCCCTGCGAGCAGAGCTGAGAGATCATTAAAACCGTCAGAGGAGACTGTCAGCTGTAGGTAGCCTCAGGCTGTGATCCCGCCTCTTTCTAGCAGACCTCAGCCACAACCTGGCTCACCCACGTGGAGGAGGGGACCCCACGCCTGGGCACAGAGCATCTGCTGCTTTTTTTTTTTTTTTTTTTTGCGGTACGCGGGCCTCTCACTGTTGTGGCCTCTCCCATTGCAGAGCACAGGCTCCGGATGCGCAGGCTCAGCGGCCATGGCTCATGGGCCCAGCCGCTCCACGGCATGTGGGATCTTCCCAGACCGGGGCACGAACCCGTGTCCCCTGCATCGGCAGGCGGACTCTCAACCACTGCACCACCAGGGAAGCCCTCTGCTGCTGTTTTGATGATCAGCGTCCAGCCACCTGGGGAAAGCTGCCCCTTTAGCTTCTGAGCCATCTATTGGGATGCCGGCCTCTCCCTTCTGCTTCTGCTGAGTCCCTGGTCCTGGAGGTGCTGCTCATTTATCTTTGGCTCACTCAATGCTTGTCCTACTCAACTGTATTGACTTTCTAGACACAGAACCTTACTTGCCCGTTTGGAAAACCCTTCCCTCCTATTCCTCCCTCACCCATGCTTGCCTTCTGGACTTCGGTTCAGATCTCTCGTTCTACTTAGGATTTCTTGGCCACATACTTTGCTCATGACCAACTTTATTTTCTACTAGGCTCACATCAACTGACACTGGGACTGACTCTTCCAGTCTACCCTATTTTTATTTCGTTTTATTTTATTTTTTGGTGTCTTAAGACATGACACATAAAGGCAAAACGTGAAAGAAAGCAATTTAATTTGACTCTGTAATACAGATGTTCACTGGGGTCACACGGGCTTTTGAAAGTCAAATGCAATTCACTTGAACCTTTATTCTTCTGGCAGTGGGATGCTCCCAATCTCTCTGGGAGGCTTTTGATTGAATAGGATGAGATGGATTGTTTTCCTTCGTTAACTCTATTTTCTGGCTTCTACTGAATTCATCCAGTTTATTGGGATTGTCTCAGCCTCAGCACCCTGTTGAATTAATGAATATTATTCCATGCTAGAAACCCTCTGGTGTGCTTTTGCTCCCAAGAATACTATCTCCACAGGGTTGAGAGGGAGCCTGATCGTACCAAGAGCTTCAGAGTTACAGAGGGAATTTATATTACAACATTGCAAATCACTTAAATCAAATGAACATAACCTGCCTGATTTAAAAGTCCTCAGAGGAGATCATCACAAGTTTCTCACTGGCTTCCTCTCCTCCTCAGACTCCTCCTTTTACTGCTTTAGTTGCTTGAGTCAACTGCCAGCTTCAGTGAACAGATAGATAATTCAGTTGCTGTTTGTTTTTCTGCCTTTGGGCTTACCTTACCTGTGAAAAGAATCCAATCAGAGTCTTCTGTGTGATGGCGTCTGCCAGTGCTGGCTTGAAAAAAAATTTCATTCTTATCCTTCTACCCCTCTATTGAGAGGTAATTACTCTTGCCATTTTTTGGTGTATCTTTCCTGGTCTTTTGCTGTGTATTGAAATACATAAAATTTCTTTTTTTACCCCAGAGAAAGTACATATCAATAGTATTATTCTACAGCTTTTTTTTCCTACTCACTATGTTTTCAAAATCTATCCAAGTTAATAGATGTAAAATAACTTTATTATTTTTAACTACTGCAGAGTCCCTTATTAAGTGTGCATGATGTGTTTTAAAGCCATTTCCCTATTGATGGATATCTAGGTAAATTCTAGTGTTTCACTTACAAAAGCAATGTTGCAGTAAATACCTTTCCAGCTCTCCTGTGCAAGTATTTCTCTAGGGGAAGCCATCAGGAATGAGATATGTAGGATCATAAGGTGCACACATTTTTAGCTTCAATCACTTCTGCACAATGACCAGCAAAGTGACTCTACCAGTTTAAATTTCAAACCACAACACACAAGAGTAGTTCTTTTCCCTATCCTCTTGTCAGACTTGTCAACACTTTTAACAGTTTTGCTAATCTTGTGGATAAAAAAAGAAAAGATATATCATTTGTGGTTTTAATGTGCTAGTGACCAGTGGGCTTGAGTAGCCTTTCACATCTTTATTGGACATTTATATTTCCTTTTCTGTGAACTGCCTGGTAATATATGTTGCCCATTTTTCTACTATTAACAGGGGATACTGATTCTTTGTACTCTATGTTGCAAATATTTTCTTCCAGTTTTTCCATATGTTTCAATTAGTCTATGATGTCATTTGATAAATACAAGTTTAAATTTTGATGTGCCTGTATTTATCATTCTTTTTGTGATTTTGTGATTGTTTTTACACTTTTTTTGCATCTTGTTTAAGGAGAACTTTCCCTATCCTCAAAGTCACAGAGATATTCCCTAATTTTTTTAGCACTTTTATAGCTATATGTATATTTTTTATATTTAATTCTTTAATTCATATAGAATCTCCATATGAACAAATGTTTTTTGCTTCAAAAAAAGTCCATTATTCCCAACATCACTTACTGAATAATCATTTTCTTCATAGATTTACAGTGTCATCTTTATCAAATAAATTCCTACATATACAGAGCTCTGTTTTATTTTTGATTCTCTTCAAATAATCCATTTGTTCAGACACCGATACTATATAATTGCTATAGTGTTTAATGTCTTGACATGTGGGAGGGCTGGTTCCAATTCTGCCCTTTTATAAAATTATCTTGGCTCTTCTTGCCCATTTGCTCTTCCAAATGAATTCGAGAATCAGTTTTAATGTTTCGTGAAGAAATTTACCGGGCTTTTATTGAAATCATATTGAATGCATAGCTTTATTCTGGGGGAAGTGATGATGATAATGACACTGTTGACGAGGAAGACAAAGATGGATTTCTGATTTCTGTCACAGCATTTCCTGGATTGCCAAATAGGATCAGCTGGGACAAGTGAAGATGATCATGATGGTGATGAGCCATCGGTCTCTCTTTACTGTTTCTCTCCTTAGATGAGCCCTTTCCCCTGATTGACATCTCTTTAGAACAAAGCACAGATGATATCTGAAGAGACCTTTGATTAAGGAGGTCAAGCATCATTCAGCAGTAGCTGATGCTTATGGTATGTTCTCCAGTATGGCATCCGAGCTGTTCACACTTGTCCCGAGGGTCATCTGGGGCTCAGGAACCCAGGGTCCATTCCAAGATATTACACCGGCTCTTGGGCAGTAAGATCATCTACTGTGTGAAGACCCCATATGGTGGCTCTCATGTGAAAGCAGTTATTCTTCTAGGAATTGTTGTTTGAGCATACATATATGATAAAAGGCTACTGTGACTGAAATAATTCTTGAGTATGATTGCATCACTTATAAAATGGATATGTATGTATAAGACATATTACTTATTCAGCTGTAGAGGTGCTTGGTGTCCACAAGGTTTGGAGAACCCCTTGTGCTGACAGATAAAGAACTTCTCTTCCAGGGAATTCTGCAAGCCTCTCAGCTGGATGTACTTGAAGACAAAGGCCTGTCTTATGTAATCTCATTTTTTTGTTACATCCTTTTATACTCCTGGGAGGTATTCGAAACTAAAGCCTATATTTAAAATTCTCCAAGCCTTTAACTTGTATATAGTTCGTCTTTCACAAAATTGTGCATGTTTTCCTCTTCTCTCTATATATGTTATAGGTACCCAGTATATAAAGTGTATATATATATATATTAGCCTCTTAACAAAATGGACTAATCCACATAAAATAAGGATAATAATAGTTCCCACCTCTCAGAGTTATGATGAAGAACAAATGGGCTGATGTACAAGAAGCCATCTGTAAGCTAGAAAGCATTATACAAATGTTCTTTTGCTGCCCAGCCCTGTAGAAAGTTGATTCCTGCCCTTGAGACATTTAAAACCAGCTGGAGGCTCAGATCTAGGTGGAACAATTAAGGAGAAATTGCAAGGTAACTTGGAAGCAAGCTCCTAAAAATATAATGAAAATGTAGCCCTAAGTGCTAATATAACACAGGGAGCTGATGTTCGCAGAACCAGCTCTGACACCCTGTGCAGGTGGGGCCTCCCCTTGTTCTGTCTCCGATTAGGGTAGGCAGCTTCTCCTGCTTCACCTTCTCTTTCTCCTCCATCTTTTAAAAGCTCTCGCTCTCTGAGAGAACTTTCCAGGCTGAGCCTCCCAGTTACTAGGGGCCTCTCTCCTTCTGACAGCTCCTTTGCCCCTGTGGCTTTTCCTTCCTCCCACGTGGCAATATTAAATCTATTCTGCTGGCCTTCCTCGGACTTGTGCTCTGTGGTACTTGATGCTGAGGAAAACAATGTCGAAAAGAACCCTCAGCAGGCTCTCTGTCCTTGGCTCCAGGTCAGAGCCTTGTGTTTTGATCACTTCATTTATTATGCTCTTGTTTTGAAATGGTGGAGCACTGATGGGGTACCCACTGTTCTTTCATCTAAGAGAGAACGGGGCTGCTAGGAGGTATTCACAGGTAATTAATTTGTCAGGGTAGGGGAAGCGGTCTTACCAGATACAAGCAAAGGAGCCCAAATTCACACCTTATCCAGCAGTTGATTAGTTCTACAAAAGGCCATGAAATACATAAAAAGGTGCGGGGAGGTTGGGGTGGGGGATGGCAGGACAGATAGACCTGCAAATGCACGAGGCTTTACTGCTAAGCCTGATGTACTCATACTTTTTGCCTCTTTGAGGGTTGTAGTTTCCCCTTGTAAATGAATCCCTTGTGGCTGTCACGTCAATCTCCTGGATAAATGAGTGTGCTGCATGCCTAATGTGGTCCATGTGTGGGCGAAGGGAAAGGTTCCTTCCTTCCTTCATTCCTCCTTTCTTCCTTCCTTCCTTCCTTTCTTTCTTTCTTTTTCTTTCTTTCTTTCTTTCTTTCTTTCTTTCTTTTTCTTTTTCTTTCTTTCTTTCTTTCTTTCTTTCTTTCTTTCTTTCTTTCTTTCCTTCCTCCCTCCCTCCCTCCCTCCCTCCCTTTCCTTCCTTCCTTCCTTCCTTCCTTCTTTCCGTCCTTTCCTTCCTTCTTTCCTTCTTTCTTTCTTTTCTTTCTTTCTTTTTCTTTCTTTCTCTTTCTTTCTTTCTTTCCTTCTTTCTTTTTCTCTCTTTCTTTCCCTCTTCCTTCCTCCCTCCTTCCGTTCCTTCTTTCCTGAAAAATCCATGCTTTAAATTGACTCTAAATTGAAGATACCATGAACACATTTTTTTTTTTGTGGTACGCGGGCCTCTCACTGTTGTGGCCTCTCCTGTTGCGGAGCACAGGCTCCGGACACGCAGACTCAGCGGCCGTGGCTCACGGGCCCACCTGCTCCGTGGCATGTGGGATCTTCCTGGATCGGGGCACGAACCCGTGTCGCCTGCATCGGCAGGTGGACTCTCAACCACTGCGCCACCAGGGAAGCCCTATAAACTAAATTATATTTTACACACATTAAGAATATCCTTCTGTTAATGATATCCTAGAGGAATCCTTTTCTTTGGAAATGGAAATATGAGTTTGGCGTAATTTTGGCATATTAGTTTTGGTTTCCTAAAGTGAAATATACTTGGTTACTCAGTTCAACTTGCTTTAAATGAGAATCTGTTATGTGCTATGTATTGTTCTGGCACTTTTGTAACATGAAATGAGATATACTAATTCTCTCAAGAACCACTTCCATTCTGCACATAAGGTCCATGTGTTTAGTGACTTGCTCAAGGCTCACAGAGTCAGCAAGTGGCACACCCAAGATTTGAATCCAGGTCTCTTGCATTGTTATCTTGTTCAGCCACCAGTTACCCTGTCCGAGATGGCAATCTCTTCTCTTACTCTGAGCAATATGAGCCTTTTGGAGGAGGCATTTAACGGTGGGCTTTCGAGTTAATCTGGGTTTCAAGTTAGTCTGGGTTTTCTACTTGCTAGCTGTGTTATTTTGGGAAAGTTTCTAAACTTCTCTGAGTCTTGGTCAACTTACCTGTAAAATGAAGTTAATAATACCTGCCTCAGAGTATGTGTAAGGATTAGAGAAAATAAAGATAAAGCACTGGCCACATAAAAGACAGTCCTTACACGTTAGCTACTATTATTACCATTAGTAGTAACAGTAGTGCTTATTTACATGTTTTCCTATCAAGTTTGACTATGGAACCCACAGGAAGAGGGGGCACATCTTGTTCACCCAGTGAGCTTTCCCTGGGGCAAATAGAGTGTGCACAAGTGGTGTAATCATGCTTTGTCATATAATCCTAGAAAATGTAATAAGTTTTCAAATTTATTAAAAATGCGGTAGATTTTCTAATCGCTTTCCTTCCATCTACATAACCTCTCATCATGTTTACCAGGCTCAAAGAAGGATCATTAACATTTGGTCTATACCTGGATTCAATTTCTGACTCTGCTCCCTGGCCTGCACCATGAGCTCACCTCTTCATATTTCCAGCCTGGAATTTCCTCATCATAAGTGCACTCCATGGAAACATCATACTCTCTTCTGTCAACTCACTTTTGGATCACATTTCATATTCATAGTCTAGGTTAAACTAGAGCCCTAATTATTTTTCAAATTTATTAGTTTGGACACTGACACAGTTTTGCTTCTCCTGAAAATAAAATTATTCTTCATAACCTGTATTCTGTTATTTGAAATAGTCAGTCTTAGAGTAACAGGAATTATGCTCTAATCAGAAACATTTTATACCTGCTTTTCTATGCCAGGGTGGGAGGAGAAGTACACATGCATTGTGAGACCGGAAGAAAAGGGGTAAAGAGTGAGCTAACCGGGACTTCCTTGGTGGTCCAGTGGTTAAGACTCAGCGCTTCCAATGCAGGGGGCACGTGTTTGATCCCTGGTCGGGGAACCAAGATGCCCACATGCTGTGCAGCACAGCCAAGAAAAAAAGAGTGAGCTAACCTAGTCAGCTCCTTCTTCGAGGAAGATCCTTGGAGGCAGAGTGTGCTTTGGAATATTCTTTGTATCCATGACAGTGCCTAATGTGGTGCCTTATCCAGAGTAGTTGCTCGATAAATACTACTGGAGTGAACAGATCAAGTGAACAGATCAACTGTCCCAAACAAGGAAGTGGAAAGTGTTGGATTTAAATAGCTATCAGAGCTCATTTGAGCCGCCTCACTCACACCCCAGTAGGAGATTGCTCCTTAGGTTGAAATGCCTCATTTCCTCCCTACCCTCTCTTCTTTTTGAAATCCTCTCTGCTCAAGTGTTATCTCCTCTCTGAAACTTACACTGGTTTCCCCAAGTACATTTAGTTCTATCTTGCTCTTTTTTTACCTTGCCCAAGTTATTGAACCACAGTCTACTGTAGCTATGGCAACCATGCATCCTACACTGTGAGCTATAGCTCTGATTTGGTTTGGACAGACCTGTTTTTTTTTTAATTAATTCATTTAATTTTATTTTATGTTTTTTATAACATCTTTATTGGAGTGTAATTGCTTTACAATGGTGTGTTAGTTTCTGATTTATAATAAAGTGAATCAGCTATGCATATACATATATCCCCATATCCCCTCCCTCTTGCTTCTGCCTCCCACCCTCCCTATCTCACCCCTCTAGGTGGTCACAAAGCACCAAGCTGATCTCCCTGTGCTATGCGGCTGCTTCCCGCTAGCTATCTGTTTTACGTTTGGTAGTGTATATATGTCCATGCCACTCTCTCACTTTGTCACAGCTTACCCTTCCCCCTCCCCATATCCTCAAGTCCATTCTCTAGTAGGTCTGTGTCTTTATTCCCGTCTTACCCCTAGGTTCTTCATGACCTTTTTTTTTTTCTTAGATTCCGTATTATATATGTGTTAGCATACGGTATTTGTTTTTCTCTCTCTGACTTCACTCTGTATGACAGACTCTAGGTCCATCCACCTCACTACAAATAATTCAATTTCGTTTCTTTTTATGGCTGTGTAATATTCCATTGTATATATGTGCCACATCTTCTTTATCCATTCATCCGTTGATGGACACTTAGGTTGCTTCCATGAGGTTGCTTCCATGTCCTGGCTATTGTAAATAGTGCTGCAATGAACATTGTGGTACATGACTCTTTTTGAATTATGGTTTTCTCAGGGTATATGCCCAGTAGTGGGATTGCTGGGTTGTATGGTAGTTCTTTCTGTAGTTTTCTAAGGAATCTCCATACTGTTCTCCATAGTGGCTGTATCAATTTACATTCCCACCAACAGTGCAAGAGTGTTCCGTTTTCTCCACACCCTCTCCAGCATTTATTGTTCATAGATTTTTTGATGATGGCCATTCTGACTGGTGTGAGATGATATCTCATTGTAGTTTTGATTTGCATTTCTCTAATGATTAATGATGTTGAGCATTCTTTCATGTGTTTGTTGGCAGTCTGTATATCTTCTTTGGAGAAATGTCTATTTAGGTCTTCTGCCCATTTTTGGATTGGGTTGTTTGTTTTTTTGTTATTGAGCTGCATGAGCTGCTTGTAAATTTTGGAGATTAATCCTTTGTCAGTTGCTTCATTTGCAAATATTTTCTCCCATTCTGAGGGTTGCCTTTTGGTCTTGTTTATGGTTTCCTTTGCTGTGCAAAAGCTTTCAAGTTTCATTAGGTTCCATTTGTTTATTTTTGTTTTTATTTCCATTTCTGTAGAACGTGGGTCAAAAAGGATCTTGCTGTGATTTATGTCATAGAGTGTTCTGCCTTTGTTTTCCTCTACGAGTTTTATAGTATCTGCCCTTACATTTAGGTCTTTAATCCATTTTGAGTTTACTTTTGTGTATGGAGTTAGGGATTGTTCTAATTTCATTCTTTTAGATGTAGCTGTCCAGTTTTCCCAGCACCACTTGTTGAAGTGGCTGTCTTTTCTCCATTGTATATTCTTGCCTCCTTTATGAAAACTAAGGTGACGATATGTATGTGGGTTTATCTCTGGGGTCTCTATCCTATTCCATTGATCTATATTTCTTTTTTTGTGCCAATACCATACTGTCTTGATTACTGTAGCTCTGTAGTATAGTCTGAAGTCAGGGAGCCTAATTCCTCCAGCTCCGTTTTTCTTTCTCAAGATTGCTTTGGCTATTTGGGGTCTTTTGTGTTTCTATACAAATTGTGAAATTTTTTGTTCTAGTTCTGTGAAAAATGACATTGGTAGATTGATATGGATTGCACTGAATCTGTAGATTGCTTCGGGGAGTATAGTCATTTTCACAATATTGATTCTTCCAATCCAAGAACAAGCTATATCTCTCCATCTGTGGGTATCATCTTTAATTTCTTTCATCAGTGTCTTATAGTTTTCTGCATACCAGTCTTTTGTCTCCCTAGGTAGGTTTATTCCTAGGTATTTTATTCTTTTTGTTGCAGTGGTAAATGGGAGTATTTCCTTAATTTCTCTTTCAGATTTTTCATCAGTAGTGTATAGGAATACAAGAGATTTCTGCGCATTAATTTTGTATCCTGCAACTTTACCAAATTCATTGATTAGCTCTAGTAGTTTTCTGATGGCATCTTTAGGATTCTCTATGGATAGTATCATGTCATCTGCAAACAGTGACAGTTTTACTTATTCTTTTCCAATTTGTATTTCTTTTCTTTCTTTTTCTTCTCTGTTTGCCATGGCTAGGACTTCCAAAACTATGTTGAATAATAGTGATGAGAGTGGACATCCTTGTCTTGTTCCTGATCTTAGAGGAAATGCTTTCAGTTTATCACCATTGAGAATGATGTTTGCTGTGGGTTTGTCATATATGGCCTTTATTATGTTGAGGTAGGTCCCCTCTGTGCCCACTTTCTGGAGAGTTCTTATCATAAATGGGTGTTGAATTTTGTCAAAAGCTTTCTCTGCATCTATTGAGATGATCATATGGTTTTTCTTCTTCAATTTGTTAATACGGTTTATCACATTGATTGATTTGCGTATATTGAAGAATCCTTGCTTCCTGGGATAAACCCCACTTGATCATGGTGTATGATCCTTTTAATGTGCTGTTGGATTCTGTTTGCTAGTGTTTTCTTGAGGATTTTTGTATCTATGTTCATCAGAGATATTGGCCTGCAGTTTTCTTTCCTTGTGACGTCATTGTCTGGTTTTGGTGTCAGGGTGATGGTGGCCTTGTAGAATGAGTTTGGGAGTGTTCCTCCCTCTGCTATATTTTGGAAGAGTTTGAGAAGGATAGGTGTTAGCTGTTCTCTAAATGTTTGATAGAATTCGCCTGTGAAGCCATCTGGTCCTGGACTTCTGTTTGTTGAAAGATTTTTAATCACAGTCTCAATTCAGTGCTTGTGATTGGTCTGTTTATATATTCTGTTTCTCCCTGGTTCAGTCTCAGAAGGTTGTGCTTTTCTAAGGATGTGTCCATTTCTTCCAGATTGTCCATTTTATTGGCATATAATTGCTTGTAGTAATCTTTCATGATCCTTTGTATTTCTGCAGTGTCAGTTGTAACTTCTCCATTTTCATTTCCAATTCTGTTGATTTGAGTCTTCTCCCTTTATTTCTTGATGTGTCTGGCTAATGGTTTATCAATTTTGTTTACCTTCTCAAAGAACTAGCTTTTAGTGTTATTGATCTTTGCTATTGTTTCCTTCATCTCTTTTTCATTTATTTCTGATCTGATCTTTATAATTGCTTTCCTTCTAACTTTGGGGTTTTTTTGTTCTTCTTTCTCTAATTGCTTTAGGTGTAAGGTTAGGTGGTTTATTTGATATGTGACTTGTTTCTTAAGGTAGGATTGTATGCCTATAAACTTCCTGCTTAGAACTGCTTTTCCTGCATCCCATAGGTTTTGGGTCATTGTGTTTTCATTATCATTTGTTGTTTCTAGATATTTTTTGATTTCCTCTTTTATTTTTTCATTGATCTCTTGGTTATTTAGAAGTATATTGTTTAGCCTCCATGTGTTTGTACTTTTTTACATATTTTTTCCTGTAATTGATATCTAGTCTTATAGCGTTGTGGTCAGAAAAGATACTTGATATGATTTCAATTTTCTTAAATTTAACAAGGCTTGATTTGTGAGCCAAGATATGATCTATCCTGGAGAATGTTCCATGAGCACTTGAGAAGAAAGTGTATTCTGTTGTTTTTGGATGGAATGTCCTATAAATATCAGTTAAGTCCATCTTGTTTAATGTATCATTTAAAGCTTGTGTTTCCTAATTTATTTTCATTTTGGATGATCTGTCTATAGGTGAAAGTGGGGTGCTAAAGTTCCCTACTATGATTTTATTACTGTCAATTTCCCCTTTTATGGCTGTTAGCATTTGCCTTATGTATTGAGGTGGTCCTATGTTGGATGCATAAATATTTACAATTGTTATATCTTCTTCCTGGATTGATCCCTTGATCATTATGTAGTGTCCTTCTTTGTCTCTTGTAATAGTCTTTCTGTTAAAGTCTATTTTGTGTGATATGAGAATTGCTACTCCAGCTTTCTTTTGATTTCCATTTGCATGAAATATCTTTTTCCATCCCCTAACTTTCAGTCTGAATGTGTCCTTAGGTCTCAAGTGGGTCTCTTTTAGACAGCATATATATGGGTCTTGTTTTTGTACCCATTCAGCCAGTCTGTGTCTTTTGGTTGGAGCATTTAATCCATTTACATTCAAGGTAGTTATCGATATGTATGTTCCTATGACCATTTTCTTAATTGTTTTGGGTTTATTATTGTAGGTCTTTTCCTTCCTGCCTAGCGAAGTTCCTTTAGCATTTGTTGCAAAGCTGGTTTGGTGGTGCAGAATTCTCTTGGCCTTTGCTTGACTGTAAAGGTTTTAATTTCTTTGTCGAGTCTAAATGAAGTTCTTACCGGGTAGAGTTATATTGGTTGTAGGTTTTTCCCTTTCATCACTTTATATATGTCCTGCTGAGTTTCTGCTGAAAGATCAGCTGTTAACCTGGGGATTCCTTTGTATGTTATTTGTTCTTTTTCCCTTGCTGCTTTTAATATTTTTTCTTTGTATTTAATTTTTTTTTTTTTTTTTTTTGC
>NW_006781198.1:558681-575363 GCF_000442215.2 Lipotes vexillifer
TCTCAACCACGCGCCACCAGGGAAGCCCCTGTATTTAATTTTTGATAGTTTGATTAATATTTGTCTTGGCATGTTTCTCCTTGGATTCATCCTGTACGGGACTCTCTGCGCTTCCTGCACTTGATTGACTATTTCTTCTCCCATATTAGGGAAGTTTTCAACTATATTCTCATCAAATATTTTCTCAGTCCCTTTCTTTTTCTCTTCTTCTTTTGGGACCTCTATAATTCGAATGTTGGTACATTTAATGTTGTCCCAGAGGTGTCTGAGACTGTCCTCAATTCTTTTCATTCTTCTTTGTTTATTCTTCTGTGGTAGTTATTTCCACTATTTTATCTTACAGTTCACTTATCCTTTCTTCTGCCTCAGTTATTCTGCTATTGATTCCTTCTAGAGAATTTTTAATTTCATATATTGTGTTGTTCATCATTGTTTGTTTGCTCGTTAGTCCTTCTAGATCCTTGTTAAACGTTTCTTGTACTTTCTCCATTCTATTTCCTAGATTTTGGATCATCTTTAGTATCATTACTCCGAATTCTTTTCCAGGTAGACTGCCTATTTCCTCTTCATTTGTTTGGTCTGGTTGGTTTTTACCTTGCTCCTTCATGTGCTGTGTTTTTCTGTCCTCTCATTTTGCTTAACTTACTGTGTTTGGGGTCTCCTTTTTGCAGGCTACAGGTTCGTAGTTCTCATTGTTTTTGGTGTGTGCCCTCAGTGGGTAAGGTTGGTTCAGTGGGTTGTGTAGGCTTCCTGGTGGAGTGGACTTGTGCCTGTGTTCTGGTGGATGAGGCTGGATCTTGTCTTTCTGGTGGGCAGGACCATGTCCAGTGGTGTCTTTTGTGGGGTCTGTGATCTTACTATGATTTTAGGCAGCCTCTCTGCTAATGGGTGGGGTGATGTTCCTGTCTTGCTAGTTGTTTGTCGTAGGGTGTCCAGCACTGTAGCTTGCTGGTCGTTGAGTGGAGCTTGGTCTTAGTGTTGTGATGGAGATCTCTGGGACAGCTTTTGCCATGTGATATTACGTGGAGCCGAGAGGTAACTGGTGGACCAATGTCCTGAACTCAGCTCTCCCATCTCAGAGGCACAGGCATGACACCCGGCTGGAGCACCAAGTCGTGTCAGCCATACGGCTCAGAAGGAAAGGGAGACAGAGGGAAGACAGCAGAAGCAAGAAGAGCTACAATCCTGCAGCCTGTGGAACAAAAACCACATTCACAGAAGGATAGACATGATGAAAAGGCAGATGGCTATGTACCAGATGAATAAACAAGATAAAACCTCAGAAAAACAACTAAATGAATTGGAGATAGGCAACCTTCCAGAAAAATAATTCAGAATAATGATAGTGAAGATGATCCAGGACCTCGGAAAAAGAATGGAGGCAAAGATCGAGAAGATGCAAGAAATGTTTAACGAAGGCCTAGAAGAATTAAAGAACAAACAAACAGAGATGAACAATACAATAACTGAACCGAAAACTACCCTAGAAGGAATCAATAGCGGAATAACTGAGGCAGAAGAACGGATAAGTGACCTGGAAGACAGAATGGTGGAATTCACTCCTGCGCAACAGAATAAAGAAAAAAGAATGAAAAGAAATGAAGACAGCCTAAGAGACCTCTGGGACAACATTAAACGCAACAACATTCACATTATAGGGGTCCCAGAAGCAGAAGAGAGAGAGAAAGGACTCAAGAAAATATTTGAAGAGATTATAGTTGAAAACTTCCCTAACATGGGAAAGGAATTAGCCAGACAAGTCCAGGAAGCGCAGAGAGTCCCATACAGGATAAACCCAAGGAGAAACACTCCGAGACACATACTAATCAAATTGTCAAAAATTAAAGACAAACAAAAGTTATTAAAAGCGGCAAGGGAAAAATGACAAGTGACATGCAAGAGAACTCCCATAAGGTTAACAGCTGATTTCTTAGCAGAAACTCTACAAGCCAGAAGGGAATGGTGTGATATACTTAAAGTGATGAAAGGGAAGAACCTACAACCAAGATTACTTTACCCAGCAAGGATCTTATTCAGATTCACTGGAGAGAAATCAGAAGCTTTACTGACAAGCAAAAGCTAAGAGAATTCATCACCACCAAACCAGCTCTACCACAAATGCTAAAGGAACTTCTCTAAGTGGGAAACACAACAGGAGAAAAGGACCTACAAAAACAAACCCAAAACAATTACGAAAATGGTCAGAGGAACATACATAATCAATAATTACCTTAAACGTGAAAGGATTAAATGCTCCAACCAGAAGACACAGGCTTGCTGAATAGATACAAAAACAAGACCCATATATATGCTGTGTACAAGAGACCCACTTGAGACCTAGGGACACATTCAGACTGAAAGTGAGGGGATGGAAAAAGGTATTCCATGCAAATGCAAATAAAAGGAAAGCTGGAGTAGCAATACTCATATCAGATAAAATAGACTTTAAAATAAAGACTATTACACGAGACAAGGAAGGACACTACATAATGATCAGGGGATCAATCCAAGAAGAAGATATAACAATTATAAATATATATGCACTCAACATAGGAGCACCTTAATATGTAAGGCAACTGCTAACATCTATAAAAGAGGAAATCGACAGTAACACAATAATAGTGGGGGACTTTGACACCTCACTTACACCAGTGGATAGATCATCCAAACAGAAAATTATAAAGAAACACAAGCTTTAAATTTCACAATAGACCAGATAGATTTAATTGACATTTATAGGACATTCCATCCAAAAGCAGCAGATTACACTTTCTTCTCATGTGCGCACAGAACATGTTCCAGGATAGATCATATCTTGGGTCACAAATCAAGCCTCAGTAAATTTAAGAAAATTGAAATCATATCAAGCATCTTTTCTGACCACAACGCTATGAGATTAGAAATCAATTGCAGGGAAAAAAATGTAAAAGATCGCAAACACATGGAGGCTAAACAATACATTACTAAATAACCAGAGATCACTGAAGAAATCAAAGAGGAAATCAAAAAATACCTAGAGACAAATGACAATGAAAACATGATCATCCAAAACCTATGGGATGCAGCAAAAGCAGTTCTAAGAGGGAAGTTTATAGCTCTACAAGCCTACCTCAAGAAACAAGAAAAGTCTCAAACAATATAAGCTT
Organism: Lipotes vexillifer; assembly: GCF_000442215.2. Lineage (NCBI taxonomy): Eukaryota > Metazoa > Chordata > Mammalia > Artiodactyla > Lipotidae > Lipotes > Lipotes vexillifer. Next base: position 561,828 of record NW_006781198.1, read on the forward strand.
ACACCTAAAGGAACTAGAGAAAGAAGAACACACAAAACCCAAAGTTAGCAGAAGGAAAGAAATCATAAAGATCAGAGGAGAAATAAATGAAATAGAATCAAAGAGAACAATAGTAAAGATCAATAAAACTAAAAGCTGGTTCTTTGAGAAGATAAAGAAAATTGATAAACCATTAGCCAGACTCATCAAGAAAACTAGGGAGAGGACTCAAATCAATAATATTAGAAATGAAAAAGGAGAAGTTACCACAGACACGGTAGAAATACAAAGCATCCTAAGAGACTACTACAAGCAACTGTATGTCAAGAAAATGGAAAACCTGGAAGAAATGGGCAAATTCTTAGCAAGGTATAACCTTCCAAGACTGAACCAGGTTGAAATAGAAAATTTGAGTAGACCAGTCACAAGCACTGAAATTGAAACTGTGATTAAAAATCTTCCAGCAAACAAAAGTCCAGGACCAGATGGCTGCACAGGTGAATTGTATCAAACATTTAGAGAAGAGCTAATACCCATCCTTCTCAAACTCTTCCAAAAAACTGCGGCGGAAGGAACACTCCCAAACTCATTCTATGAGGCCACCATCACCCTGATACCGAAACCAGACAAAGATACTACAAAAAAAGAAAATTACAGACCAATATCCCTGTTGTTTCTAGATGCAAAAATCCTCAACAAAATTCTAGCAAACAGAATCCAACAACACATTAAAAGGATCATACACCATGACCAAGTGGGATTTATCCCAGGGATGCAAGGATTCTTCAATATATGCAAATCAATCAATGTGATACACCATATTAACAAACTGAAGAATAAAAACCATATGATCATCTCAATAGATGCAGAAAAAGGTTTTGAAAAATTCAACACCGATTTATGATAAAAACTCTCTAAAAAGTGGGCATAGAGGGAACCTACTGCAAAATAATAAAGGGCATATATGACAGACCCGCAGCAAACATCATTCTCAATGGTGAAAAACTGAAAACATTTCCTCTAAGATCAGGAACAAGACAAGGATGTCCACTCTCACCACTCTTATTCAACATAGTTTTGGAATTCCTAGCCACAGCAATCAGAGAAGAAAAAGAAATAAAAGGAATACAAATTGGAAAAGAAGAAGTAAAACTGTCCCTGTTTGCAGATGACATGATGCTATACATAGAGAATCCTAAAGATGGTACCAGAAAACTACTAGAGCTAACCAATGAATTGGTAAAGTAGCAGGATAAAAAATTAATGCACAGAAATCTCTTGCATTCCTATACACTTATGATGAAAAATCTGAGAGAGAAATTAAGGAAACACACTCCCATTTACCATTGCAACAAAATAAAATACCTAGGAATAAACCTATCTAGGGAGACAAAAGACTGGTATGCAGAAAACTATAAGACACTGATGAAAGAAATTAAAGATGATACCCACAGATGGAGAGATATAGCTTGTTCTTGGATTGGAAGAATCAATATTGTGAAAATGACTATACTACCCAAAGCAATCTACATATTCAATGCAATCCCTATCAAATTACCAATGGCCTTTTATACAGAACTAGAACAAAAAATCTTAAACTCCATGTGGAGACACAAAAGACCGTGAATAGCCAAAGCATTCTTGAGGGAAAAAAGCGGAGCTGGAGGAATTAGACTCCCTGACTTCAGACTATACTATAAAGCTACAGGAATCAAGACAATATGGTACTGGCACAAAAACAGAAACATAGATCAATGGAAGAATATAGAAAGCCCAGAGATAAACCCATGCACCTATGGTCAACTAATCTATGACAAAGGAGGCAAGGATATAAAGTGGAGAAAAGACATCTCTTCAATAAGTGGTGCTGGGAAAACTGGACAGCTTCATGTAAAAGAATGAAATTAGAACACTCCCTAACACCATACACAAAAATAAACTCAAAATGGATTAAAGATCTAAATATAAGACTGGACACAAAAAACTCCTAGAGGAAAACATAGGAAGAACACTCTTTGACATAAATACAGCAAGATCTTTTTTGATCCACCTCCTAGGGTAATGGAAATAAACACAAAAATAAGCAAATGGGACCTAATGAAACTTAAAACCTTTTGCACAGCAAAGGAAACCATAAACAAGATGAAAGGACGACCCTCAGAATGGGAGAAAATATTTGCAAATGGATCAACGGACAAAGGATTAATCTCCAAAATGTATAAACAGCTCATGCAGCTCAATATCAAAAAAACAAACAAATCCAAAAATGGGCAGAAGACCTAAATAGACATTTCTTCAAAGAAGAAATACAGATGACCGGGAAACAGATGAAAAGCTGCTCAACATCACTAATTATTAGAGAAATGGAAATCAAAACTACAACGAGGTATCACCTCACAACAGTTAGAATGGGCATAATCAGAAAATCTACAAACAACAAATGCTGGAGAGGGTGTGGAGAAAAGGATACCCTCTTGTAGTGTTGGTGGGAATGTAAATTGATACAGCTACTATGGAGAATAGTATGGAGGTTCCTTAAAAAACTAAATATAGAATTACTTATGATCCAGCAATCCCACTACTCTGTATATACCCAGAGAAAACCATAATTCAGAAAGACACATGCACCCCAATGTTCATTGCAGCACTATTTACAATAGCCAGGTCATGGAAGCAACCTAAATGCCCATTGACAGATGAATGGATAAAGAAGATGTGGTATATATATACAATGGAATATTACTCAGCCATAAAAAGGAACGAAATTGGGTCATTTGTTGAGATGTGGATGGATCTAGAGAGTGTCATACAGAGTGAAGTAAGTCAGATAGAGAAAAACAAATATAGTATATTAACGTATATATGTGGAACCTAGAAAAATGGTACAGATGAACTGGTTTGCAGGGCAGAAATTGAGACACAGATGTAGAGAACAAAGGTATGGATACCAAGTGGGGAAAGTGGTGGGGGTGGTGGTGTGGTGAATTGGGCGATTGGGATTGACATGTATACACTGATGTGTATAAAATTGATGACTAATAAGAACCTGCTGTATAAATATATATATATATATATATATATATATATATAATTCAAGTCATCCAATGATGGAATGGCCCAGTCGATTGTATGATTGATTTGACCAACAACAGAGTGATGTGAGTAACAAAGAGATCTGTAAGTCATTTTATTTATAGGCAATTTTTAAATTCTAAGAACTATTCTGAAGACTGATCATGAAGTTATCTTGCTTACTTGGTGAGTTTAGATCTATTTTTAACAAATCACAAACCTGTATAGTGATAGTACACATTCTGAGGGCTTTAAAAAGTGATGAAGACTGGCCCCCGCTTGCCGCAACTAGAGAAATCCCTTGTGCAGAAACAAAGACCTAACACAGCCAAAAATAAATAAATAAATTTATTTTAAAAAAGATCTTTCTTATGTGATTATTTAGGTGATTTTTCTCTTTACTTATTGAATATTTGTATGTGCATCTGTATGTGAGCATGCACATGTGTTTGGAAATATAAGTAAAAATTTAATACATTTATTTTATAGGAAGCTTTGAAGAGACAGATCATGTCAAGTTTTCGATTTCTAACATAAATACATTTTATAGATAATATATTGTTTCAGGGAGTAGAACAGATCTTCTTTGGTGATTACGTATTGATTTTCTTTTGTCTATAACAATTTTAAGTACTTTATTGCTTACATTTAAATAAATGCTAAATCAGTAGTAAGTTATACAACCATACAGTGGATATATGTATAGAGACATTATCCAGAATACATGCCCTGGTCAGAATGGAGACTTGTAGAAATACTCACTTTAGATGACTCTTACAAGAGCAGAAATGTGAAGAAATAAAGTGATCTTACATTTCATCCTCAATGCTCAATTTTTACAAGTCACTTTTGTGATCTAACTTTGAAATAGGACAACCTAAGGCAATTGTATTTTTTCAAATTTTATAATGGATAACATTCATGGTCAAATTTTGAGATAGAGAATTAGTAATGTTAATTATGAGTCCTGACTCTGGTATTGACCTGTTTCTTTTTGAAAATAATATTTGACCTTTCTAACTTTCAAAATTGAAAATAGAAATATGTCCATTTTGACCATATCATGATATGTAATTTGAATCAAAGAAGACAAAATGGGCTTCCCTGGTGACTCAGTGGTTGAGAATCTGCCTGCCAATGCAGGGGACACGGGTTCGAGCCCTGGTCTGGGAAGATCCCATGTGCCGCAGAGCAACTGGGTCCGTGAGCCACAATTACTGAGCCTGCGCGTCTGGAGCCTGTGCTCTGCAACAAGAGAGGCCGTGATAGTGAGAGGCCTAAGCACCGCAATGAAGAGTGGCCCCCGCTTGCCACAACTAGAGAAAGCCCTCACACAGAAATGAAGACCCAACACAGCCATAAATAAATTAATTAATTAATTAAAAAAAAAAAAGACAAAATGCCTCGAGAACATAATATATATAGGAACGAAAATGTCTACTACTTAAGTGTTTTTAGAGTATTTTTCCTGATTTGGACAGAAACAGAATAGTTCCTAAAGAACAGAAATATTAGACCATATTTGATGGCTTTTCTTCCTTTTTATGTTTATGTGCATTTCATCTCTTTGAAAATCCCAGTGACTCTGATCCTTATTTTTCTCAGTGACTTTTATGCACAATAAAGGATGCTCTTTGTAAAGTGTGAAGAAATAAAAAGAAGAAGAAAAGGGAAAAAACCAGAATGAAAGAAAGAAAAAAAATTAAAAAGTTATTAAAATAAAAAAATTATTAAAAATAAAAAATTAAAAATAAAAAAAGAAAAAAGAAGAAAGAAAGAAAGAATAGAGCAACCAAACCAAAAAATAAATCTACCAATGATAACCAGCGCTAAAAACTATACTAAAAAAAAAAAAAATCAGAGAGAACCCTAGGACGAATGGTAAAAGCAAAGCTATACAGACAAAATCACACAAAGAAGCATACACATACACACTCACAGAAAGAGAAAAAGAAAAAAAAATGTTTTGGGGGAGGTCTGAGGTCTTCTGCCAGCGTTCAGTAGGTGTTCTGTAGGAGTTGTTCCACATGTAGATGTATTTCTGATGTATTTGTGGGGAGGAAGGTGATCTCCACGTCTTAGTCCTCTGCCATCTTGAAGGTCTCTCTGACAGACCTGGTTTTAACTTCTGATTTCATGAATGTGGATTCATAAGACACTTCTCTGAATTGCAAATTCTTCATGAGTATGATGGGAATAATAACACGACGCATAAGGGTATCAGAAGGATTTGAGCACCACTCCTGTTTTCATGTATTTTCATCACAGCAAGATCTTCAAAATCAGGAATCATATTTAGTTTTCCTTACTTCTATAGCACCTACTTTAGTGCTAGGCATTTAGGAAATTGTCAATAATTTTTTTGGAAAAATATATAAATAGATGGACATAGTGATAATAAATGCTAACGTTTACCTAGTACTTACCATATATGTGGAACAATTCTAAATGCTTTGCATATATTAACGCATTAACCACATAGCAATAGCAGCAATGGTCATCATGAAGTAGAATATTATCTCTCCTCTGAATATGGGGCTAAAATTATAGGAATGGTGTGTGAGCATTTGTTTTGTGTGTGTGCGTGTGTGTGTCGGAGGGAGAGACAGAGAGGGTGGGGTGGGGTCGGCACCCCAGGTCACTAAGGAAAACTTCCTGGAGCCCTATTATGACTTTTTCTTTTTGCCTCTAGTGTTTTCCTGACACCGCTCCCTGAGCTTGCTTAGCTATGCTTGCCTTCTCTGAGAGCACCCATGATGTAGACATTTGTTAATCAAAATTTATCCCTCCTATGTCCCTCCCTTGGTGCCCTGTTAGGTTACTGGCAGCTCAACCTGATAAACAAATTAAAGCTCCACTAGTAATGGCTGATAATGCACAATTCATAAATTTCCCTTGCCATTTTACATGTGCATTAATATAGGTCATCAGTGCTTATGTCTAAAACAAGGAATAAGTTGGGACTATTTTCCAGAGAGACTCTCAGAACCTCTTATAGTGAAGGGAATTGAAAAGCTTAAAGTGGTAATGGGACTGGGAAAGTATGTGTTTGATTGGTATTCTTCTTGAAAGCTTAATAATTTAAGCCCAAGAAATAACACCAGAAACAAGAATGGAAGAAAGAGATGAGAGAGCCTGAAAGAGGTAAAGTGAACCCTAGGTAGGAGACCCTGCAGTAGAAGATAGAGTGATATTTCTACGGCTGAGCACTGGATTGCTTGCTGTTGGCCACAGTAATTAGAGAAGAACTTCTTAACACTTTGTAAGAGTATTTGAAGATCTATGAATATTACTTCTCATACAGTTATATCAGAAGGAGTTCTATTTCATTTTTATTTGAGTTTGTTATGTACTAAACAAGCATCGTATGCAGTGTCCCTGAGGCGAATGTTCTAATAATCGGCACTTTTTTTGCAATGAAAACACAGTATATATTGTACAAACTAAGATCCAGTTAGATCAGAAGTCTGGATTTGATTTGAAAGGTTCAGTGTAACTTTCAGGTATTACCAATTGAAGCAGCCATAACTCCTAAAGATTAGGATAAGATGATGTAACAGCTTTTGGGCATAGGTAGTAAATTTACATTTGTCTTTCCGAAGGACTCACTAAAACCTAAGAACGGGCAGCATGGCATAATAGAAAAAGCTACATGCTATCTAGAATATTGAGTTCTCAATATACTTTAAATACAGTCTTGCACAGATCACTTAATTTTTTTTGTCTTTCAATTTTCTAAGTCTGTAAAACCAAGAATTTAACACTTAAATACCCTTCATTTTTCAATTTTAATATTCTAAGTCATTTCTTCATACTTGGAAAAACTAAAATTTCCCCCCAAAAGGTGCTTATTGAAAAAAAAAAAAAAACAATGGTTGCTTTTGGTTGACATTGCAATGGTTGACAAATAGAACGTGTTTTCTAGGATACAAAAGACAGTTTCTATGTTGAGCAGGATGACCAGGGCATAGTTTGCTGTCTCTCAAATTCTAGGGAACTCTACAATGTGAAAAGAGCAATTCATCTTCTACAAAAGCATTTGTCTGAAGCCTATAGAACTGCCCCAAGGGTCTCCCTCATTTTTTGTTACATTTCACCAACTCTAGTGTGCTCTGATGCTGCTGCTTTTTTGATCTTTTCAGAAATTGTCACGGGAAGATTTTCACAAAACTTTGGCATTACATTTACCTCGTGATCATAAAACTATATCAATTGTATGATGCATTCTGATTTCAGAGAATGGTCTGTGAAGGAATGTCTTAGGAATGAGGAAATAGGGTGTTTTTATATTCCCCTCTTTTTCATCCTTTCTCCTTATATACTACCCTAATTTCTCCTCTCTCTTCAGGTACCCTAATATGACCTGAAACATTTTATAATGTAGAGTTAAATCTTTTGCCTTTATTTTAAAAGCATTGAAGTCCTGTCTTTCTCTAAAATACCTACAAAATAACTTTGTGTTTGTGTGTATGTGTGTTATATATTGTAAGTCCTTCTTCAACTTTCCTGAGGGTTAGTGTAATTCTATAGCAAAAATAGTCAATTCAGTTTTATAGAATAAAAATCAGTGTGTTTCTTGGAGGGTGCATATGCACTGTTTGATCACAGGTTGGTGGAGTGTCATGGAAAAGTGATAGTATCTAGCAGCTTTGGTATATGGACTTTGAGGTCTAATTTGGCAGTTCCAGCAGAGGAATGCAGATACTCAAATACCCTGGGCAAGGAATATGCCTGTATTGTTAATACAGGATGTAACATAAATATCATTGCTTATGTGGAAAGCCTTCCAAGCCTTTCCTAGGCAGATTTAAGTGCTCTGTCTTGTAGGTTTCCACCATCTTTTTTTTTTTTAATGATTTTTTTATACTTATTACTGTTTTGAAAACCTTTGCCCCCTCTCTCAGTGTTCCATATTAGACTTCTGTATCAGAGCTTCTCAAGGATAGGACCTGTGTTTTAGTCATCATTCTATCCCTAGAAGTTATCCCACTTACGTACTGAGAAAATGGTTTTTTTGAATACTGAAAGGATTAGGAAATTTATCATCCCACCCCTTAAAAGCAAAGGTGGTGACTAACATTGCTTTGTACCCTATGTGAAGGAAAATCTAGGTTTGGAATCCTAGACAGTATTTTCTGCTATATTCATGATTGCTGGTTATAAAAGGCATTTTAGAAGGAAATCTTGGATTAAATCATCCACATCTTGTTTGGCTAGAATCTGCTGAACTGCAGGCTGATCCAGAAAAGGGATGACGTTTCACTGATTAACTAGAGTAATACTCTGCATCTCTTGCTACTTGCTTCTGGATAGCCAGTGCCTGTGAAATGATTGAATCTGTTGCTTAGTAGCATCAAACATTTCCTGTGTAGCTTGGAGGTTGCAGTTCACAATAATCTTAGTCTGGACTCCACTGAGAAGTGATAATTAGGTGCTAAATGTTAACTGGATTACAGCAGGGACTGCTCCCACCCATCATTTAACACCTCGTCAGGGGTTGGACCTTGAATGTTGTTTTCGACTTAGTCTTCCTGTGCAGCTGCCTCCTCCTGACCTTTCTTCAACAGTCAGTCTGTATTTTATCTTTCTGTGCAATTTTGGGACAGCCACATCTGTTCACCTACTTGGTAGAATCAGCATCCATAACACACAAGTAGAGATATGTGATTCTTCTAAGAGGATGGAAGGAACCAAGAGGCTCAGAGTGTCTCTAAATTTTTCCCTGAAGAGAGAGAATTCACTATAATCATAATGACAGCCATATATTGCTGACTTGTGTGTGCATGATAACCTGTAAGTTCTGTATAAAGATTATTTGGTTTATGGTCTGTTTTATACTATTACCATCCCTATGCTACAGGTGTGGAAACTAGAGCAATAAATGTTGTTTGCACGTAGGCTGGATGGACTCAGAGGCCCTGTTTTTAATCAGTGTGCTGTGCTTTGGCCTCTAACTTACGTTATCCTGGCCTCTTCCTCATTCTCATTTGGCACTGAGGATGGACAGGGAATCACCATTCCACTGTTCCCATTCAGTGCTTCAGGATCAAGGGGGTGTATGTCTGGGAAGGAGTGTTTCCATGAAGCCAACTTGGGAAATTTCTCAGGCAGAAGGCCATGTTGGGGAAGAAGAAATTTTCCTCTACCCTTCTAGGTTCTTTTGGCTGGTCTAAGAATTAAATTGCCATGAGACAGATTAACAGGAGAAAATTAAACAAAAGTTTATTAACATGTATACATGGGAGAGATACCCCCTGCCCTCCCCCCCAAAAAATGAGTAACTCACCAAAATGGCAGTAACCCTCACCTTAAATACTATCTTCAGCTGAAAACGTTGCGGGCAGTGGTTTGGGACTTCATGGGGGAGGAGGAAGGCAGTTCACATGGAGATGGAAGAGCAAATGTTTGGTAAATAAATGTTTCCTGGGCCACCACAGACAATGGGACACAGAGCCGGACTCTGCCCTCTGGGCTATGCCCAGCTTCCCCCAGCACACTTGGCCCATATTCTTTGCAGAAAGCTCTGGTGATACCTGTCTTCCAGGAACAGGCCCTCTATCTAAATTCTTTTAGGCAGTTAGGGGGAAGGTCAAGGTTTCTTCCTGAGTCTTTTGGGCCTTGATTGTTTTTAGCTCAAAATAATCTGTATGCCAAAGGGAAACATTTTGGGGTGCCAAATTTTGCTCCCCTATGTCTGCTACCTGGAATTTATACAGATGCCAGTCTATTGCTGCCCTTCTTGTTCTCTTTGAAGATCCAAAAATGCAGGTTGTAGCAAAGGCCTGCAGATCAATGGGGTAGAAATTCCATGGAATGTGAGCTGATTTAGAGAAGGTTAGAAATCCATAGACAGGGAGGTTGGAGGGGGATCAGTTCAAACATCATACTTACAGTTGTCGCTGGGTAGTCTGAGGGGGAGTGGTTCCAGGACCCCTGTGGGTACCAAAAAATACACATGCTCAAGTCCCTTATATAAAATGGCAGAGTATTTGCATGTAATCTACATATATCCTTCTGTATACTTTAAATCATCTCATTACTTATAACACCTAATACAATGTACATGCTATATAAATAGATGTAGATACAATGTAAATGCTATATAAATAGATGTAGATACAATGTAAATGCTATTTAAATAGTTGTGGGTGCACAGCAATATCCAGTTTTGCTTTTTGGAACTTTTTGGAATTTTTAAAAATATATTTTTGATTTATAGTTGGTTGAATCCAAGGATGCAGAACCTGCAGATATGGAGGGCTGACTGTGTTAATTAATCAGTGTCTCAGGTCACTTTAAATGTCACTGGAAAGGGATTTGTGATTTTATTTCTGTATTCGTTACACAACAAAAATTTAAGACATTGTTCATATAGTGGTTACAGATTTTTTCTAATGGTGTTTTCTTTTTTTATTCTATCTATTACAATAATATTTGGTAAATAATAAATTTCCATTCATTTTGGCTTTCAATTGTGGATTCTGGGAGAGAAAAGCTCTGTAAGACTCAAAGGATTTTTATTCTTTTGAAGTAATAAATCTAGCAGTTCTTAATTTTAGGTTTCCAACTTATATTTTGTTCTGAAATTTGTTTATCAACATTTATTGTATCAGTAAAATGGACTTTATTTTTGTACCTTCTTTTTGAACCAAATCTACTGTGAATATGTCTGTTATTTGGCTGCATATTTTTTTTCTAAATACTGCTGAGCAATTGTACTTTCAAAAAGGTAATTTCAGCGCCACTGACTGACATGCCATTCAAGACGCTTCCTCTGGTGCAGTTTGTTATTCTGAAGTTTTCTCTAGGTGGCTGTTTTTACACTTCTTCTTCAGCACGTATTTTCTTAGTGTTAAGTATATATCTGGCTTGATCTTGGTACAAACTCCCTTAGCATTTTAATCTGAATCTCACTTAATCCTTGTCACTCAGTTGATATAGACTGCACATTTACAATGCCAGTTTAATCACTCTGGAAACATTTGGTCATGAATAAAAGAACACTGCAAATGTTCCAACTTGCAGGCAGGACAAGACCCTTCTTTACAGAGCTGTTCCAGGGGCTACTGTAAATTCACATTGACCTTGGTTCCTTGCTTGTGAGAGAGACAAATATAAAATAGGGTGATTTTATTTTAAGCTGCTGCATCTCCCAAGCTCATCAAACATTTTATTAAAATACTGTTTATGGCTTCCCTGGTGGTGCAGTGGTTGGGAGTCCGCCTGCCGATGCAGGGGACGCAGGTTCGTGCCCCGGTCCGAGAGGATCCCACATGCCGTGGAGCGGCTGGGCCCGTGAGCCATGGCCGCTGGGCCTGCGCGTCCGGAGCCTGTGCTCCGCAGCGGGAGGGGCCACAGCAGTGAGAGGCCTGCGTACCGCAAAAAAAAAAAAAAAAAATTAAAATACTGTTTATTTGCTGAGCTTCACTAGTCGACCCCAGGAAACTTTTGGAGTCTTTTAGGGTCATTTTATCTTTCCTTATTTTCCTCATCCTAAGAAAGAAGCAATTTGCATTTGCTGAGTATTTGAGGAACAAAATGGTGGGGATGGAAGGACATACAAATTTAATCAAACTTTTTTTCCTCTGATTCAAATGTATTTGCTGTTGAGACCATTACAAGTGAGCCCTGCTAATGGTATATATTTTCTGAGGTTCAGTGGTGAATAGTTGGACTACATCAGTACTAAACAATACTCTGTGGGTTTCCTCTAACCCGTCATATCTTTGTGTGGGAGTCTTCTTCCCCATTATCAGACATTGTCACCATTCACGCTGCTGCTTCTCCCAGGCTGTCTCTAAGTATTGCAAAGGATGCTTTGAGAATCTGTTTATGACCCTCTGCATCCATCAGGATAGGCTAAGTTATGGGAGAAAATAATCCCACAATCTTAGTGGCTTAAAACCACAAAGGTTTATTCTGTTCACAGAACGTGTTTACTACAGGTTTTCTGGGGGCTCTGTCTTTCTTGGGGACTGGTTGAGGGAAGCTCCATCTTGATGACCCAGGCAGGAGAAAGGCAAGGTGGTGAATGGAGCACTGGCCTCTGCACCTTTTGCCCAGATGTGACATCATCATTTCCTCCTCACATTTCAACGACAGGTTTTGGTTCAATCCTAACTGTGTCTGGAAGGAGAACCCAAAATATTTGGTCAACAGTAACTAATGACTAGCACACCCATGGGGTACACAATCCCTGTAGAGGTTACAGGGTGCTGCAGTATTTCCTCATATCCCAGGTTTGGCTCAAAACATACATCCAGGGATGGCTACGTGATTTGTGGGACCCAGTGTAAAATGAAAATATGTGGCCCTTTCTTCAGAAATTATTAAGAGTTCTAGGAGAATGACATCAGAACATTAAACCAAACATGGGGCAGTTCTAAGTGTGGTGCCCTGTGCCACTGTCTAGGGCACTGGACCTGCGTACATCCCAGGAAGGGATATGGAAGACAAGACCTCCAGGGGAAGTACCAGAGGGTGCTAAATTAAATGTGTGTTCTTGCCCAGAGAGGCCTCATAGAGCAAAGCAGATTGTTTGCCTGTCTCACAGGAGGTGCTGTCAGGATGAGTAAGACAATGTGAGGGTGAGGATTTTTCCTTTGTGAATCCCTACAGGGAGGTGACCTCTAAATTTAAGGCATAATCATTCCCCAACAGTGGTTTAATGGCATTAATTACACTCCTGTAACTGAACTGTCTCACTCTTGTAATTTCCTTAGAGAAAGGAGGTTGGGAACACCCTCCCCTGCCCTGACTTTCTCTGAGGTAGGAAATAACGGTAGCCTGCCAATAAGCGTCAGGAGTGATTTCCATTTGCCTGGGTTCATTTTGGCAAAACTAAGTCAGAGGAACAGATTTATTCAGGGGCTGGGCAAGAGGTCTGTTAACTGGAACTTCTCATTGGAGCCCCAGCCTATTTCATCCCCTCCTAAAACAAAGAGTCTTGGAGAATCTGCCTTGCTTGGGTAGATCTTTAGGATTCAGAGACTTTATTTTGATTTTTTTTTTAAAAGTAGGAAGGCAAATTTGTCATTTAATCTATTGGATTAAGCTCTTTATGGAGTCATGTGCCTGTATAAAGGGTGTGAGGGGCAATAACTTTGTTTTTTTATAGTCCTACTGCCTGATAGGACTATAATAGATGCTGTTGGTGCTCTGCCCAGATCCTCCAGGTCATGTGGGGATTGGCTCCTCTGGGCTCACCACCTGCATCCTCTGCCTCTCCTGGAGTTGCCCTTGGCTGATTGCAGCTGTTTCACCCTGGAAGCATCTCATGGCCAATGACTCACTAATAGGAGGATACCAAAAAAGCAACAAAAAACCCCAAAAAAGGTACCAGATTCCTTGCCTCAAGGTGGGAATAGCTTTCTGGTGTGATTTATGTTCTAGAGTCCTCCATGGATCAGACTAAGGCTACAGTTTACCTGAGACCACATCCTTGCTTAATTCTTTTCCTTTCCCTATCCTGATTCTCTCTTTCCC
>NW_006781198.1:575373-583989 GCF_000442215.2 Lipotes vexillifer
CCCTTTCAGATTTTTCCTGAGGAGCACCCCGTCAATAAATCATGTTCACTAAATCCCCATCTCAGGCTCTGCTTCTAGGGAACCCCACTTAAAACAAGAACTATACTTGCTTTAGTCTGAGGGAGATTCATCCTGAATAGACAACTGCCACTGGGTCAGAATTTGTACTTAAGGACTAGAACTGTGGGTGCATTCTTTTCCTAGAAACAGGGATCTGATTTTAGTGATAACAGAGAAATAGCATCTTCTTGCCTTTTCCTGGTATGTAGATGGATAAACAAGCAGCAGTTGGAAGGATGAAGATGTTTGTTAACATCCCTGATGAGGGCCGCCCCTAAGTGTCAACCATCCTCACTAGCAATGCTGCTTTGAGCTGGATCTCCAGGGAGCTATTGTATCACACCTCACATGCCCTTCCCAGCTCTGTGGCTTCCAGCTAACCATTGGTGGTATGGAAATAATCATAGCTAGCCTGCATGTTATTTTCCATAAGTCAATTCCTTGAATCATCCAAACCACTCCATGGGGTAGGAACAAGATGATACAGCTAATGGGTGGCAGAGCCAGATATGAACCTAAGCAATTGGCTCTAGAGTCCATCACCACTTTGCTCAACTGCCTCACAGGTAAGAATAGAGGGTCATTCTTACCTGCTTCCTGGGGTTGCAAGGATTAAATGAGATGATGTGATTAAAACATTTAGTATAATGCCTAACACATAGTAATGGCTCCACAAATAATAATCATTGCTATTATTATTTTATGGAAGGGTTTACAGAGGTACCAACATTTTGAAACCTGGAATCAGGGGCATCTTAGTCGATTCCTTTTAAAATACACATGTTCCTTGTCCAGAGTCCATTCCTTGCCTCACTGACCTCAGCTCCTCTCTGTATGAGTGCACACAACTTAGAAACAGTTGCAGTTTCTGTCAGTAACACATCTCAGCCAGGTGGTGGTAATGAGCACAGTGTCACTGTGCTTCAAGTGTGTTAGTGGTTCTAGTACCACTTTCTTATAATCATTGCCCTTTATGGTCTTGGAGTAACATCAAAAAAGACACAGGTCAGGACATCCCTGGTGGCACAGTGGGTAAGAATCCGCCTCCCAATGCAGGGGACATGGGCTCGAGCCCTGGTCCAGGAAGATCCCACGTGGCATGGAGCAACTAAGCCCATGTGCCACAACTACTTAGCCTGTGCTCTAGAGCCCGAGTGCCACAACTACTGAGCCTGTGTGCCACATCTACTGAAGCCTGCGTGCCTAGAACTCGTGCTCCGCAACAAGAGAAGCCACCTCAATGAGAAGCATGGACACCGCGGCAGAGTAGACCCCGTTCTCAGCAACTAGAGAAAGCCCGCTTGCAGCAACAAAGACTCAATGCAGCCAAAAATAAATAAATAAATGTAAATATATCAAAAAGGAACATAATTGGCCAACACAGACAATAGTCTTTTTTTTTGAGGTACGCGGGCCTCTCACTGTTGTGGCCTCTCCCGTTGCGCAGCACAGGCTCCGGACGCGCAGGCTCAGTGGCCGTGGCTCACAGGCCCAGCCACTCCGTGGCATGTGGGATCTTCCCGGACCGGGGCAGGAACCCGTGTCTCCTGCATGGGCAGGTGGACTCTCAACCACTGCGCCACCAGGGAAGCCTCAGACAATAGTCTTTAAAAAAAAAAAAATGGCACAGGTCAGCCTGGCTAGAAGTGACTTGGATATTTTTATCGTTTTCAGGCAGAAAAAAGAACCACACAGGAAATGGGCAATACAGCCTCCCAATTTTATAACTAAGTTGGCAGATTGGAAAGACATCACTAGACAGAGTCATTTTCATCGGTGGTATCTTTGGATTTCACAGTGAGTCATCTGCATCCTTCACCAAGTGAGTCAGCTGTGCCCTGACTAGCACTGAGCATCGATATTTTGGTTGAGTGTGGAGACCATGTGACACCTGGCCTAGTAGATTGCAAACTTTCCATTTATATCACTTATAATGACACCTCATTGAATTTTGGGTGAATTGATTAGCAGCTAGTTAGGGCTCTTAAAGGACCATGAAAGTCATAGAGAAGTTGTGGGAGAAATTTCCTTTCTGGGAAGTGGTTAACAATAAAGTCATACTGACTAGTGAGAGACAGGGCATTCATGAGGACACAGAAATACACCCTGTTGGCTTAGTTATTCATGTATGCAAATTAATTCAAGTGAGAAAATAGCTGGGCAGTGGGCTAATTTTAAGGTGGTGTACATTTTGAAATGTACATTCTCTCTTTGAACATATGCACTTCATAGTAGGCTAAGAGTGAGTGGGGGGTTGTGAACTGTGAATTAATTAATTAAAATATAGGTAAATAAAACCCATGATGTAAAGTGTTCACATCCCACACAGGCCAGTTAACATCTTTCTATTTTATTGTCACAATCAGAAGACCTAGTTTGGATTATAGGACAGGAGAGAGAGTGTGGATGGAGTAACTGAAAGTGATCTCAGGAGCTAGGGGAAAAGTCCAATCATATATCTCTGCAGTTTGCTGATGAGATTCATGTTCACCATTCACGCTAGGAGAGAAGATGGTTACATGGAAAGGTTAGGAGATCAAGTATGGATTGGGTCAATGACTGGTTGAAAATTTTGTGAGGCTCTTAGATTTTTTTTGATTTGTTTGTTTGCTTTTCTTTAACTGCATATGTCTGAGCAAGTGATGGGTAGTTTGTTTTGATGATCTGGGAGTGTTTCTTTGTTGGTAGTTTAGAAGAATTAGTTGTTTGTTATTATAGGACAGATATTATTTCACTCTATGCAAGTTGGAACGTTGGTGGAGGGGGCATTATCGGTAGGGGATAAAAGCGTGAGGTTTGTAATAAAGCTGGTTAAAATATAGCTGGAGTTTCTCATCTGCTGTGTGACCTTCGAAGTGTTATTCAGTCCCTTCAAGTTTCAGTTTCTTAATCTGTAAAATGGAGATTATACTTCAGGGTTTTGTTAAAGGATCAGTCTTGACCACATATAAGTTTCCTGTCTGGTATGTGTTTATAAGTATTCACTGAACAGTAGCTGTTAGGGTATGATGACAACCAGGATGATGGTGAGAATCCTCATCTCCGTTCATCTGTGAGCCCATTTACAGCATGTTTCTATCTCTTTCCTCTCTCTGAGTGGAAGATTCCAGTAATGACAGGCTCTAACATCTGTCATATTCTTTACGACTTCATTGTGGTCTCAAGATCCCCCTTTACTATGATGGTGGAGCCTTCCCTAGTCTGAGGGTGAATGTCCATAATGAATGCTGACCTTGATACTTACGCTGGGCTCTTTCCTTTCCAAAATGGTAGGACTATTTAGAATCT
This sequence comes from Lipotes vexillifer, assembly GCF_000442215.2. NCBI lineage: Eukaryota > Metazoa > Chordata > Mammalia > Artiodactyla > Lipotidae > Lipotes > Lipotes vexillifer. The sequence goes on from NW_006781198.1 coordinate 578,722, forward strand.
AGAAACTAGAACTACTAGTATAATGTTTTCTAAATTTGCAGTAATCATGACAACAAATATTTATTGATCTCTTTTTTATCAGTATTTATTGATGTACCAAGTGCTATGGTAAGCCTTGAACAATTCTTTTCTCAGTTGAAATCTTGCTCATAACCTCAGCATATAAAACAGGTAGGCAGAGCCATTCTGATGGAAACCAGTAGGTGTGTTTTGGGAAGGGGGGTTGCTGGGAGGACTGTTGTTACCTGACTTCACCTCCCTCATGACGTCCTCAAGGTCCCTCCATGGAACTCTTTAATTAAGGAGCTTCCAGGTATGGTAGTGTTCAATCAGGACAAGTCAAATGGAACGTAACAGTTAAGCCTTTATTCACTACTGTGATGGTGTAAGCAAGAAGCCAAAAAGAAAGGGTGCTTGTTTCCCCAATGTCCCATTTTCCCCCATGGTCTAGCACTGGACAAAGATCAGATGGATTGGTGCAGATAGGAAAGAGGGTGGTCTCATTGCTAAGGGAGCCCCAAATCAAAGGCTCTTGCCATTTTATGGACCTGGGGCCTAGGAGAATGGAGCCCCTCCCCCCTGCCCCGCCCCCGCCAGCAACATAAACAAAGAGGCTTCTGAAAAGAGGTGCCTAGGCTAGGAATGCAAATATGAGCATGGCCAGTGCGGGGGGGTGCGTGGGGGGGGGTGGGGTGGGTGGAAGGCAACTCACAGTAGAGACTGCAGGGCACTGGCTCTGCACCAAGTCTAAGGTGGGAATGGCAGCTTTGTCAACATGAGGCCTGCCAGGCAAAGCCTATGGTTTGGCCCGAAAGATCACATGTAGGATTCTGGCCTAGAGCAGGATGCCTCAGGCCCTTTTGAACACAGTTTGAAAACTACCATAATACTTGATAGAATATAGGATGAAGGAAAGATGTAGTTATTTAGCTTTTAGGGAGAATGGAGTTTAATACATTCTGTGCTAATAAATAGTTTATACCTAATTGGCTTAGTAAACTCATTTTAATATACCAGTTGATCATGTTTTTGAAGGCATGCTATTTATCTTGCTTGTGGAAACCAAGTTTTTAGTTCCTAGAAAATATTTTTGCTATTCACTGTACATGTCTAAACTTTTGTGACTCCCCATGAGGTGGACTAAATAAGAACTGTCAATATAAGCATAAATATTATAGCCTGAAAACATGAAAGTTCTTGTAAATAAGGTGTCAGCCATTTGTAGTCATTTTCATGGTTGCTGAGTAATTAGGCTTAGAGGAACAAGTCTTTGCCAAACAAATGCTTTGCCTCACAAATCAGATTTGAAATAATGACTTATAATTATTCAGCATTTACATGGCATTTTTATATGAATAAAATGCATCTCAAACCCAGTCATTTTTATTAGTGATGATCATGTTCCTTTGGGGATTTCAGTGAATTTGTGTTGGTTGATGAGTGAATTGCTCTGTCTCTATAAAACAAAACAGAAACAACCTTAGGATATAACATTGCATTTTCCAATTTTTTGATGCAAGCTTAGATTTAAGTTGAATATCCTGACTTTAGAATTCACTTGTATATTATTGTCAGTGGATTCAAATAAAACTTTACTGATTTGTTTGCATATTTCAGGAATAAAATTGGCATATTGATTAAAACTGGTTTTCATGAATTTTGTTACAGGACAATTGAAATCAAAATGGCATACAAAAATAGGTTAGACAAAGTTTTTATGTTCAGTGGAAGTAAGTCTAAGTAGCTGCGAATATAATTTTTTGTAGTGTGCCCTTTAGTACCTACTGTTACATGTTTTTGGTGGGTACAATTTTGCACCCATCTACAGTACGTTGTTTTTTTTTCCCCCCCACACCAAGCAGTTCTCTGACACTAGCTGGGTGTCCTGCAATTCAACTCAATTCTGACACTATCTACCTGGAGATACCTTCAGAACCCACAGTTTAAAAGCTCAGTCCTATAAGACTCCCCCATTCCCGCCCCACTTCAGAGGCCAGTTGAAAATCCAGGTTATCACCTGTGCTTCTGACCCACTGTCTATAGATTGGAGATTCCAGTAGCTTGCTTCTTGGGTTCCATTAATTTGCTAGTGTGGCTCACAGAACTTGGAGAAACATTTTACTTACCATATTAAGTTTATTTTAAAAGGTTATAGCTCAGGAACAGCCAGATAGAAGAGATGCATAAGGCAAGTATGGGGAAAGGGCTCAGAAATTCCATGACCTCTCTGAGTACACCCCTCTCCCCAAATCTCTATGTATTCACCAACCCAGGAGTTCTCTGAACCCTGTCCTTTCTTGGTTTTTATGGAGGCTTCCTTATAGAGTCATGATTGATTAGATCATTGACCACTGGGGATTGATTCAACTTCCAGCCCCTCTCCCTTCCCTGGAGGTTGGTGTGAGAGGGTGGGACTGAAAGTTCTGATCACACGGGTTGGTCCTTTTGACAACCAGCCCCTATCGTTAAGTTACCTAGGGGCTTTCCAAATTCATCTCATTAACATAACTGAAGAACATCATTATTGCTCTCATCACTTAGAAAATTCCAAAAGTTTTAGAGCTCTGTGCCAGGAGTGGGGAAGAAGGCCAAATATGTATTTCTTATTATAAATTATAATATCACAGTGAGGATATTGTAAATGATAATGCATATTAATGGTACCTTTCAAGGATCTCTTTCTAAAAAGCGGAACCCGTATTAGAATTGTGGGCTTCTGTGGAATACTTAGAAACCACTGACAAAGTTTTGATTTCTCTTAGGTCATTATATCACAGGCTGGAGTCACGGGCATAATAGGTCATGCCCAGAAAATGGTAATTGATGAAGCACTTTCGGCTTGGGAGGAGATAATAACTGCTCTGCTGGTCTAGAAGCAGTTAAAATGTTAGAAAAAAAACAGTAGTTTGATATTATGTTTCTTAAATAACTGGCTCTTTGATTTCCACATTGCTTTTCTCTTTTATAGGCACAGCCAAAGAGGAGGGTTCAGAGTTCTCTCTTGGGTCCTTTCTTATTTACCTAGTTGGTTGGAGAACATGAGAAAGGGAAGAGAAAGTACACTATAAGTTGGCTGAGGACACCAGCCCTCTGAAGGATAGGATTAGCATTTAATTAGAGGTTAGAAACAAATAGAGCTAAGTTCAATTCCTGCCAAGTTTATCTTATTCGTATGGGGAGGATCAGCAAGATCTTTACAAAATGAAGTTCAAAAATACTCAGAAAAGATGGAGAGGTTGAACCGTTCACCATTTTAGAAAAGCAAATGTGAGTTTATGTTGGTAGGTACTTTAGCAGGAAAACAGAATATAGGCAGCTGTTATCTAGTTCTGCTTATAATTTTTGGTCACACCTGGATTCAGGGCTGGTTTCTATAAGAGATTCTAAAACTGTGAAGTCCAAAAGAATTTGGAGTGTTCAGAGAAGGTCAAGAGTGCTTTAATGTTGTATGATAATACCATCAGTAAGGGCAAAAGAAGTCACAAGTTTTGGTCTGGAAAAGAAGCTAAGCATTAAATGAACAAATCTTCAAATGTAGGATAGAAACTCGACTTACTCCACTCCTTCTAATGGCAGTAGAATTATAGAATCATATTTGAATGGACCCCTGGGACCTGTTATCTAACCTGTTACTTTATGCACGTATCTCACACATAACCTCCTTTATCCAAATATGGTTTCAGAGATTAGGATGTGGATATCTTTGGGGGGGGGCATTTTCTAGCCTACAATAAATAAATACCATCATGTTCAACCTCTTTTTCTACAAAGAAAGAAAAAGAAGCCCTGAGAAAGTAAATCAGTCTCTAGAAATGGGTTTATATTTTTTGAATGAATAGCTGGAGCAAGAAGACTCATTCCAGCCCCTTCTGTAGTGGAAGGAAGGGACTCTAATACCTTGCCCATGATCTATACAGTTGATATTGGGAGGCAGTAAATATAGTATGTTATAATGATCTTTATTTATTTTGCTACATTTGAATTCTTGTTCTAATCTGTTCATTTATATCAGGTTTTCTCAACATTGGTACTATTGATATTTGGAATGGGTAATTCTTTTCTGGGTGATGGGGGCAGGGGTGGGGCTGTCCTCTACATCCTGTAGACGTTTATCAGCATCTCTGGCCTCTACCCACTAGATGTCAGTAACACCACTTCACCCCTTTCCTCCCTTCCCCCTAGTAATGAAAACAAAAAATGTCTCCAGACATTACCAGATATCTTTGGGAGGGGGTGCAAAATCAGCACCAGTTGATAAACTACTGACTTCTCTGGAAACATTAGGATTCAGGGTTTGTTTATTTTAAATTTTAACCTTATCATCTGCCGATTTGATCAATATCATTCTCACAGCCAAATGTTAAAATGTAAATGTAATAATGTTAGGAAAAGGACAGCACTGTAGTAAAAGCACTGCAGATCACCATTACCCTCTTCTTGATGGACCACAAATCTACCTTTGGAGCCAACTCTCTAGCACCTATCAATGTCATCATCTAGCTTGTTCTTTGTTTATAAGGGTATTTTAAGAGTGTTTGTCAAATGCCTTGCTGAAATCCAGATCCTAAGTCTGACACATTTTAATGATAATTTTTTAAACAAAAGGATTAGAATGAGTTTGAGTAATCTTTGGCCTGTTCTGGCACCTAGTGATTATGGTTTTCTTTCTGAAGAGCTCACAAATCATCCTCTTATTCATCTGTTCTAGGGTCCTTTGGTGCTTAACTTTGAACTCACCAGTTTATATTTGTGGAATCAGCCTTTCTCCCTTCAAAATATTTGTCCATTTGCATTCTTTTGGTATTTGATACTTTAATGCATAATTCTTAAAGTATTTGGAACCATAAATACAAGTTTATTTCTATAATTTCTCTTAATACCTGAATATATGTCTCTATCTCTCTGTATCTCTAGATCTACAACTATATCTATGTGGGAGACTTTAACATCTTTGCAACAGGCTTTCTTAGAATCTCTTCTCTGATTGAAACCTTGCCTCTGGGTGCCAGAATTACATATCCAACTGTCAGTTTGGTATCTCCACTTGGATGTCTCAAACATAATTCAAACTATCTTGAATTTAGGATTTCCAGCCCCAGCTGGGGTCTTCACTGTTTCTTAGCTTGTTGAAGGGCACCACCATCTGGTCAGTTCTGCAAACTGGGACACTAGAAAATAGTCATATGGATACCTTCTTACTCCATATCTAATCCATCAAAAAATTCAATGGATTATACCTTCTTCTTTTTTTTTTTTTTTTTTTTTTTT
>NW_006781198.1:584116-635064 GCF_000442215.2 Lipotes vexillifer
TTGCTGTGCGCGGGCCTCTCACTGTTGTGGCCTCTCCTGTTACGGAGCACAGGCTCCGGACGCGCAGGCTCAGCGGCCATGGCTCACGGGCCCAGCCGCTCCGCGGCATGTGGGATCTTCCAGGACCGGGACACGAACCCGTGTCCCCCTGCATCGGCAGGCGGACTCTCAACCACTGCGCCACCAGGGAAGACTGGAGTATACCTTCTAAAAATACTTTTCGCATTTTCCCCTTCTTGTTAATTCCATTTCTCCCACACCAGTTCAAAATACATCGTTTCTCCCCTGGCCAAATGCAGTATTTCCTAATTGGGCACCACGAGTCTAATCCTGATAAGCATGGTGGTCTTTTTGAGAGATAAATCTTATTGTACCATCCCATCAACAAATGCCCTTTGTTCTGGGATAAAATCTCGACCATGGCTTAGGAAGTGAAGTCCGGGGGGGCCCTGCCTACCTCTGCAGCTATACTGAGCTCTGCCTTCTTCTTTACAGCACTTGAGCAGGCACGCCTTGCTTCCCTAGTAAGAGGCTCCTGCATTCATAATTCGTCTGCCAGGCAGGATCTTCTCTGCCATGCTTTTTTCCTAATTTAACACCCATGCATCTTCAGATCCCAGCTCAGTTCCTAAGGAGGCCTTTCCCAACCACTTCCTCACACAATCCTTTGTTCCTCTACATCAAATCTTCCTAATATATGCTGTCATGGCCCTGTAAGCTTCTTCTTCATCACACTTTGGAAATATAATTTTACATTTGTTTGGGTGACAATTGAATTAACACATCTCCTACACTAAATTGGTAAACTTTTTTTTTTTGCGGTACGCGGGTCTCTCACTGCTGTGGCCTCTCCCGCTGCGGAGCACAGGCTCCAGACGCGCAGGCTCAGCGGCCATGGCTCAGGGGCCCAGCCACTCCGCGGCACGTGGGACCCTCCCAGACCGGGGTACGAACCCGCGTCCCCTGCATCGGCAGGCGGACTCCCAACCACTGTGCCACCAGGGAAGCCCTAAACTGGTAAACTTCTTGAGGAAACAGATGCCACCTGGTTTTGCTCACTTTTAGACCCTTGTCACATTTTTATATCTGTACCATGTTTATGTCACTTTTGTACCTCTTGCAAAATACCAAGCATATTGCATGAGCCTAGTATTTTATTTGATGAATCAGTGAAGGAATGTATGAATATTAGGCCCTGTTCCTTTGTAACATGTTTTTCTACCCTTTTAAAATGAAAGATGCATTTTTTCAAAAGAGGAGAAGGAATGAAATCTGAGCTGATTTTGCTTCCTCTGGTCCAATTAATATAAAACCATCTGCACAGTGAAGGAAATTATCAACAAAATGAAAAGCAAACCACTGAATGGGAGAAGATATTTGCAAATTATATGTCTGATAAGGCATTAATATACAAAGTATATAAAGGACTCATACAACTCAATATAAACAGCCAAACAAACAACCTGATTAAAAAATGGGCAGAGGAACTCCATTGCTTGCCTACCATGTTACTGAAATTTGGCTTACCTCATCTTCCTAGCAGAAACTGGGAAGTTTTGCTTCCTTATTTTTACTCTATGAATGAAGCTGTCACTTCTCTCCTTTATGCCTAAGCAGATACTACCATACTTCATGAACTCAATTAGGAAAGCCCTGTCTTTGACTTGTAGCTCTAGATCATACTTTTCTCTACTGCTATGAATTCCTATGGTACGTATTAGCTAGATTATTAAGCGACAATGCCTTTTTTAAAAATAATTTTTTTATTTTGAAAAAAATTGTAGATTTATGTTCAGTTGTAAGAAATAATACAGAGAGATCCCTTGTAACCTTCACCTAGTTTCCGCCAATGATAACATCTTGCATTACTATAGTATAATAGCACAACCAGGAAATTGACACTGATATAATCCATCCATCTTAGATTTCACCAGTTGTACCTGTCCCCCTGTGTGTATGTGTATTTAATTCTATTCATTTTTCCACATTTGTAGATTCATATGATGACCACCATGGTCAAGCTACAGAACAATTCCATCACCTCAAGAATCTCTCCTCTTGCTCTCTTAAAGCCATCCTCATCTCCCCCTCTACCTGTCTCTAACTCCTGACAGCCACTAATCTGTTCTCCATCTCTAATTTTTTCATTTCAAGAATGACATATAAATGGAATACTGTATGTAACCTTCTGAGTTTGGCTTTTTTTTCCACTCTCATTGAATTTCCCTTGAGATTCATTCAAGATTTTATGAGCATAAATAGTTTGTTCCTACTTACTGCTGAGTAGTATTCCATGGTACAGATGTACCATAGTTTTATTTTTCAGCTTTACTGAGATATAATTGATAAATAAAATTTTAATATATTTAAAGTATACAATATAATGATTTGATATACGTATACATTATGAAAATTCCCACAATTGAGTTAACACATCCGTCACCTGACATATTTACCTTTTGTCTTTTTTCACAATTTGTTTAATCATTCTCCTCTTGAAAGACATTTGGGTTTTCTCCAGTTTTTGACTATAATAAATTAAGCTGCTATTAAATAAGTTTCTGTGTAAACAGAAGTTTTTATTTCTCTGGGATAGATGCCTAAGAATGCAACTGCTGGGTTATATGGTCACTGCATGTTTAGTTTTTTGTGTGTGTGTTTTGTTTTTGTTTTCAAACTGAAATATAGTTGATTTACAATGTTCTGTTAGTTTCGGGTGTACAGCAAAGTGATTCAGATACATAAATCTGGATATATATATTCATTTGTGTATATACTGTATATTTAAACACAGTATATATACATTCTTTTTCAGATTCTTTTCCATTATAGGTTATTACAAGATATTGATTATAGTTCCCTGTGCTATATAGTAGGACACTGTTGTTTACATGCATGTTTAGTGTTTATAAGAAATTACCCAACTGTATTCCAGAATGGCTGTACAATTTTATATTCCCGTTACCAATGTATGAAAGATTGATTTTCTTTGCATCCTTGCCAGCACTTGGTGTTATCATGAGTTTCTATTTTAGCTGTTCTGGTGGGTATGTAGTGATATCTTATCATGGTCTTAATTTGTATTTCTTTAATGGCTGGCGATAGTGAACATGCTTTTCATGTGCTTACTAGCCATCTGTATCCTCTCTTCAGTAAAATATTTCTTTATCTCTTTTGTCCTTTTTCTAACCGGATTGCTTGTTTGTTTTGTTGTTGTTAAGTTTTGAGAGTCCTTTATATATTTTAAGTACTAGTCCTTTGTCTGATATGCAGTTTGCAAATATTTTCTCATCTTTTCATCCTTTTAACAGGGTCTTTCACAGAACAAATATTTTTAAATTTTGATGAAGTCTAGTTAATTCATTTTTTCTTTTATGAATATCATTGGTTGTGTCAAGTGTAAGAACTCTGCTTAACCCGAGGTCCTAAAGATTTGTTCGTATGTATTTTCTAATACATTTTATGGATTTTGTTTCACATTTAAGTCTGTGATGATTTTGAGTTAATATTAGCATAAGGTTTGAGGTTTAGGTTGGTATTCATTTTTTGCTTATGGATATCCAATTACTCCAGCACCATTTGTTGAAAAGACTATACTTTTTCCATTGAACTGCTTTTGCACCTTTGTCAAAAATCAGTTGAGCATAATTGTGTGGATCTATTTCTGAGTTCTCTGTTCTATTCCATTGATTTATGTGATTATCTCTGTGTCAATACCACACTCCCTTGATTACTGTAACTATATACTAAGCCTTAACATTGGGTAAAATGATTCGTCCTGTTTTATTCCTCTTTTTCAAGATTATTTCAGCTATTCTAGCCTGTCTTTTCATATAAATTGTAGAATACTTGTCTATGTCTACAAAGTATGTTTCTGAGATTTAGATGGAAATTGCATTAAATCTATAGATCAATTTAGGGAGGGTTGACATCATTACTATGTTGAGTCTTCCAATCCATGAACAATATTTTTCTCCTCTTATGTAGGCCTTCTTTGATTTCTTTCATTAGCATTTTGTAATTTTCTCCATATAGATCCTGTATTTGTTTTGTTAGGTTTATACCTAAGCATTTCATCTTCTTTGAAGAGATTTTAAATGACATTGTGTTTTGTTTTTTTTTTTTGCTGTACACGGGCCTCTCACTGTTGTGGCCTCTCCCGTTGTGGAGCACAGGCTCTGGACGCGCAGGCTCAGCGGCCATGGCTCACAGGCCTAGCCGCTCCGCGGCATGTGGGATCTTCCCGGAGCAGGGCACAAACCCGTGTCCCCTGCATTGGCAGGTGGACTCTCAACCACTGCGCCACCAGGGAAGCCCCTGACATTGTGTTTTTAAATTTTGTTTTCTGCATGGTCATTATAAGTGAACAGAAATGTAATTGATTTTTGTGTGTTGATCTTGTATTATGTGACCTTGCTAACCCCATGTATTAGTTCTAGAGCTTTTTTGGGGTATATCCCTTGTGATTTTCTATGTAGACAATCATGACAATGCTTTTTTCTGTGTTTATGTGTTTTTTAATCAACTGGATTATAAAGGCCGTTGGGCACTGTATGTTTGTATGATGCACAGATAGTAGGGACTTAATATGTATTTATGTATGAGAGGCCCACCAACGGTTGCATTGTGATCTGTGAATTTCAGTGATGTTGATAATATCTCACTTTTGTTTTTCTATTTTTCCTTTTTCTTTTTCCTAAAAGAGCTAATTCACAATGCATTTATCTACATGCTGAAACTCCTCTTTTTCTTTGGAGTGCAGTGTACTTAATCTATTTAGAACAGTTCTAATTTATTTACAACTTCAAGAGAACAGTGCCTTAGCACAGACTGAAACTGGATTTAATTAACGTCTTTATGAAGTACTTGAATACTAACCTCTTTTAACTATCAGAGAAATGCCTATATATCCAATTCCACTTAGTCTTTAGCAAGTTCACAAAGTGCTGGAAAAAGGATTTTTTGTTTTGTTTTCTTTTTCTTGTGTAAGACAGGCAATAAGCTGTGCATTGGCTCTTTTTCTTAGTTCACTTGGCATTAATTGTCTTTCTATCCTTATGGCTTGGTTGAGGACTTTCATATAGTATTTTTTATTACTTGTGCCATGTTTTTGTACCTATAACATATTTTTCAAGCATGCACCATCATTCTACACAAGAAAACACCCTCCTTTTCCAGTCTTTACAAAAAATACTTAATACCTGGCAGAATGTTAAAATGAAAAAGAGAACAGATGTGAGTAAAGAAACTCTATGGTTTAAAGTTAATAAACAAAGGAAGAAGTAGTAACAATCTCTTCAGAATACCTAGGACACCAGTTTGCAAAAGATTAATAAAACTTAATAGTATTATCTTCAACTTTATTAAAGCTTAATATTCTGCAAATATGTGTGATCAAAGGTTAATATCTAATTTTGTCAAAAGCAAGACTGGTGGCACTAGATGATAAAATCTGAAATGTTCTTATGGTTTGCTAAGACTCTATTAATGTAATTTATATATGTGAAGAAATGTAATAGAAAAACCAGGAAGTCATAACCCAGAGATTGAGGGGAGCCGAATATGCCACCCCAAATTATGCCACTTTGGCATGTGGATTATTTTGAGTTAAAGGCAATAAAGGCCCAGCGGACTCAGGAAGAACTTTTTACCTTCCCCTTAACTGCCTAAAAATTGTTTTCTTTTTTAGATAGGGGACCTGTACCAAGAAGAGAGCTATGACCAGAGATAACTTTTTATATCAGGAAGACTTATCTGCATGGCAAGGCAAACATTTGTTTACCAAGTATTTGCTCTTCTCATCTTCCTGTGAATTGTCTTCTTCCCCTTTGAAGCCCCAGACCCTTACCCCCTTCTCCTTCACTCAGGATGGCATATAAGCCTCAATTGCCTGAATGCCTTTGAGCCTCATGTCTTTATGGGGATCGTGTACGCACATAATTAAAGTGTTTTTCTTCTGTTAATCTCTTTTATGTCAATTTAATTATTAGACCAGCAAAAGAAACTAGAAGGGAAAGCGGGAAAAAAATCTTCTGCCCCTACAAGATTGTGCTCCCTAAAATAAGCCCTTCTCCCTCCAAATAAGACCAAGTAATACTGACAATTATTCAAGTATCAGTCATTCAAGATAGAATGTAAGTCAATTCAATTTGACAAATGTGTACTGAGTCCAGAGTGTATGACAGGATCTGTATAGTATATACTGAAAAAGAAAAAGGCATAAGATACAACCCTTCCTCTAGGTGTGTTGATACCATGCTTTCCCTGCAGATTGCCTGGGAAGAAAGAAACCTTCAAGGCACGGTATGCAAGTTCCAACAATTTGGAATATGCAATATCCAAACAACTGAAAACAACTAGGCTAAACAGAATCAGGTATTCCTGAGATGAACTGGCATTAATAATGAATGAAGGGAAGTTAATAATCACTGTAAATGTTGTGATTCTGATCATGAATCAGATTTGTAATATTGGGTTGGCCAAAATGTTTGTTTGGGTTTTTCCACAAGCTGTTACGGAAAAACCCGAACAAACTTTTTGGTCAGCTCAATACTTTTGAAACCTTTGTCATGACAAACAGAATCAATCAGCGTGAGATGAACTTGACAATGCAAGTAGCAGTTCTGTGTTAATTTCTGGATGTAATAAATGAGACAATTTTTTTCATATTATTAAGAGGTACTGTAATTGATATTTGGACAGATTTGAATCAGGTGGATCTTGGTATGACATTGTTGAAGTTTATTAAATTTGGACCTTTTAAGATTTGATAGATAAGACAACCAGAGCAAGCATATTCCATACCCAGTTTCCCAATTGGAGCCAAGTAAATATGCGCAGGTGAAACAGTTATTCATTCAATGGACAGAATCTTTGTGTGGTTGAACATCTCCTTTGAATTGAGAAACAAAGACAAGTAGGTCATAACTGATGCCTTCAAGAAGTCAAAACTCAGTAGAGCAGATAGATTGATGTATGAGGTGTCTGATTTCAGGTTAAAGTCCTAGGTGTGATTTTTCAGAACACTGTGAAAGAACCTCCAAGTGCTGTTGACCTGAAATAAAGATAATTTCTACAGCACAGATGGGTTTATTTGGAATTAGCAGAGAATTGCAGTTTGGGGTTTTCCATCACGGTGGTCCACATACAAGTTTCCACATAGCAAGGGAAAAAGAAACTTTTATAAAGGGGAAAAGGAAGTTGGGAGGACTGTAGTAGCCAAAGAGTCCATGGCCTTTCATTGGCTGAGTCCTTGCCAGGAAAGAAGCCTTTTTTCTTCCTATTGGGCTCTGCTGTCATCACAGGGTGTTAGAGTTCCCTTTTCTGGTTCCCAGACTCTCTTTAATTGAGGTTTCAGTTTATTTATTTTTTCATTTCCCCCTCGCGATCAAGATCTTTCTCTAAAAGCCATCACTGATCAAGAGTCAGATTTTCTATTTTCAGCAGCCTTTTGTCCCTCAGTGTTGAGAAGGACCTTTCCTAGGTGTAGTGTTTCATGTCATAGGTAAAGTACAGATTACCAACCTATTGAGATCACACGTGAGTAACACAGGAATAGGAGGAAGAACTCTCAGGCACTTTTTATCTAAAGTCCATATGTTATTAAGATCATAGACATTGGCGATCATCTGAAGTGTTATGTCATCACCAAGGTTTGGCAACAAACTTCCAACAGGCCTGGTCCAGATATCTAGGGAAAGCTGTCTCATCAGATGCTGTTTGCTTCAATTCTGAGAAACCTTTACTTTTAGGTCATCAGATAATGTGAGGGTCCAGTCAGTGTTTGATGCTTTAGGTGTGTTATATGCATCCAAGAGTCTATTCCTTGGAGTTTGGTGGCATAAAGCTTGGTTAGAAGTACCTGATAGGGGGCTTTCTGGTGAGATTAACGAGAGTTCTTTTGGAGATGTCTTTTCCAGTAGACAAAATCTCTAGGTTGCAAGGTGTGATGTTTAAGGTCTTTGTTTCATGAGAATGCACTGTAAAAATATTGCTGTACCAAAACATGGTTACTTTTATTAAAGGCAATTTTTATTTTAATAAAAACAATATTGGCAATGCTCCTTTTTATAGGTAGTTGGTCAAAAGAAGCAGGAGCCAAGTGCATTGAGCATCCTGTGACTGTCTCCAATGGTGAGAGTTTATGAGTTTCACAAGGGGTGGATCTGAGATTTGGAAGGACCAATCACAGTGCTTTGGCCAAGGTATTTGGAGGACCTCTACAGATTTTTCCAGTTGAGTCTTAATAATGCTGTCATGTGTTCAATTAAATCAGAGGATGAGGGTGATAAGCACAGTGAAAGTGTTGTGAAACCAGCCAAACAGCACAGACTCTTTGAAGTACTTGTCCAGTAAATGAGGAGTTCCCCAGGTAGGCATAGTCTTTTCCAAAAGGACTTTAGCCACAAAACAGGCAGCCTGTCTTCAAGGGAAGGCTTCAGCTCACTATGAAAACATGCAGACCATGACTAAAACATATTTATATCCATGAGATAGAGGAAACTGTATGAAATCCATTTGTCAGACCTCAAATGGTCCGTTTAGGTAGTTTAAAATGTCTGAGAGGATAACAAACAGGCTTTCTTGGATTGTAGTTTGGACAAGTGGGACAAATGAGGTAGGCACTTTTTATGGCCTTGTTAATGTTTCTGCACCAGTACTGATTTATGAATGTTGTAATTTTGTCAGTGACCAATGGTTTAATGCATGTACAGTGGTGATGAGTGGGAATTGTAGAGTCTTCTGTAGGACTGGGTTGTTATTTGGTCCAAACCAAACTATTTTTATTGAACCAAAAATTGTTGAATTTTCAATCTTGTTTTTCCTTTTCTGAGGCCAATTGTTGGGCTTCTCTAGCCAGTTTTTCTAAGTTATTACTTGGGAAAAAAATCCCTTTGGACCATGACAGATGTTTGGCAGCTGTTGGTCCCTTTAAGGCCATCATTCCTTGAGGAAATATCAGCAAGGTGGTTTCCTTTAGTTTGCAGGGAGTCAAGTTTTAGAATATGCCCCAGACTCTTAATAACAGGTAAAGCAGCAGGCAAAAGTATTGCGTCCAATAATTTCTGAATATAGGGGCCATTTAACATTTTTTTTCCACTGGAATTAAGGAATCCAAACTGCTTTCACGATATTCCAAAATCATGAATTACTTCAGAAGCATATCTACTATTCGTATAGATATTGTCAGTTTTGTCCTTGGCTAAAGTACAAGACCATGTAAGGGTGTATAATTCAGCCTGTTAGGCTGAAGTAGCCATAGGTAAAGATGCTGCTTCAACAACATCAAACAGAGTTGCAATAGCGTACGCAGCACAATATTTGCCACTGCTGCCTTTTAAATAAGACCCATCAGTGAACCTTGAGAAGTCAACATTACCCAAGGGAGCTTCTTGCAGATCATCAGGAGGAGTTAGGAGGTAGTCCATCAGTCATCAGTGTTAAGCAGTCGTGAAGGACTTTGTCCGTGATGGAGGGGAGAGGAGCAGCAGGGTTAAGGTTACAACAGTGTAAAAGAGTTATGTGAGGAGCAGTTAACAAAAGGACTTTCTAGGAGGTGAGGCATCTGGCTAAGAAATGTTGAGTGTCAGGAGAATTCAGGAGAACCTCAACTTCATGAGGTATAAAAATGGCTATAGTGGTCCCCACAATGATTTTCTCAATGGTATTAACCAAAAAGGCAGTGGCCATAATGGCTGTAAGGCAAAGGAGGTATCCCAGTGCCACTGGGCCAGTTGCTGGTTCTAATACCCCATGAGTAGATGGGGTGCCCTTGTTTTTGGCTGAGTACCTCAACGACATTCCCTTCCTTTTCATATACAAAAAGCAAAAAGGGAATCTGCTGAGATGCTGAAGGGCAGGTGGATTTATCGAACTCTCTTTTCAGGCCTTGAAGGCTATGTCTTCTGGTTCTTCCTATAAAATTGGGTCAGGATTGTTATTGTTTAGTAAAACATATAGAGGTTTGGCCATAAGAGATAAATTTAGAATCCAGTTTTGGTAATAACCAACTAGTCTGAGAAAATCTTGCAATTGGTACTTAGTTTTGGGTTTGGGGAAACTTAGGACACCGTGAAGTCTATCTGGATGTAGGTGTAGCCCTTGTTCTGATATCAGATGCCCTAAGTATTGAACCTGGGTTTGGACAAACTGCAGGTTTTCTTTGGCAACCTTACATTCCTTTAAGACTAAAAGCTTTAGCAAGCGGATGCTGCTTTCCTGTGAGGAGGCTTGAGAAGGAGAGCAAAGAAGCAAATCACCCATGTATTGCAACAAAATAGAACCTCTAGGGGACTTTATGTTATCCAGATCGGCTGTCAGGATTTGTGAGAAATAAGAAGGACTCTCAGTAAAACCCTGAGGCATTATTGTCCAGATGAATTGTTTTTCTTCCTGAGTGAAGGCAAAAAAGGTATTGGCTAGCTTCATTAGCTGGAATACTAAAGAATGCACTGCATAAATCAGTTACAGTAAATAATTTACTTCTGTGGGAATGGATGTTGGTAAGGTATGAAGGTTATGAAAAGCAGGGTGTTGAGGGATTACAATGTCATTTATTGCTGGGAGGTCCAGGACAAATCTCCAGCCTTGGCCCTTAGATTTTCTTATGGGTAAAATTGGAGTCTTACAGGGGCTAGTACGAGAGATAATGAGGCCTTGAGCCTTGTAATCTCTGTTACGGGTTTTATGCCTTGAAGGGCTTCTTTACTTATAGGGTATTGGTTAACTCTGGGAAGAGGTTTTGAGGGATCTATTTGAATCTTGATGAGAGGTGTGCTGTGAGTTTTGCCAGCATAAGTTGGTGATTTTACCCATGAGAAACGTGGTAGCTGATTCAATAAGTACAAATGATCAGTGTTTCCAGAATCAGCTCTAGTACCATCAGAGATGGAACAAATAAAAGATGTCACAGGGTCATTTAATTCACCTTCTTGGGTACTTTTATGACTACTGTCAAATTCTACAATTATTTCCTTTTTTTGGGAGAAAGAAATTCTGGCATGATACTTCTCTAGGAAGTCTTGGCTTAATAAATGAGTAGGAGCTGAGGGACTAAGGAGAAAATGGTGTGTATCTCTCAAAGGGCCTAATCAAAAGGGAACAGGTTCAGAGATAGGAACCTCTTGAGGTTCATTGGAAATCCCCATTATTTGAACTGTTTTAGTACTCTGAGGCAGGGGCTGTTTTACAGCAGTGAGGTTGAGCACTGAGAGTGGCTCCAGTGTCATTTAGGACTGGAAGAGATTCATCCCCAATCTGGAGAAATGTTTCTCCAAGCTGATTAAGAGGGAGGATTGGGAAAACCTCCTGTAGTTCCTTGGAACCCTGTCATTGAGAGCCGGGAGCAGTTGGAAGGCAGGTTAGAGGACTGAAGGGGGTCTAAAAGTATTTACATTTTTAACAATCTCTTTTCCAATGTCCTGGATCTTTGCAAAAATAGAAGAAACTAGGAGGATTTTGGTTTCATTTAGGGGCCTTTATTTTCTGGAGGTGAAGATTAAGAATCTTTGCAGTCTTACTTTTAGGTGACTTATCTAGATTGTGAGAGAGCTGGTTTGCCAGATTAACTAAATCTGGAATAGACAGTTTCCAATTCCATCCTGGCCCTTTTTACTAGAAATGAAAGATCCCAGTTCAGTCCATTAATAAATGTAGAGTTAAAAACTACCTGGCAGAATCAACATCTGAAGGAAGACCAATATTTTCTTTAAAAATAATCTGAAGTCAATTGTAATAGTTTATGAACAGGTTCATTAGGATTTTGTGTGCAAGGCTGAATTTCGTGCCAGTCAACAGACTTTGAAAAAGCCCTGGGAATTGCTCCATGAAGTTGCGTAGCAATTGCCTGAGCCTGATCACACAATAAGTTAGCGGGCTGGTCTCTCAGTTATAATTCTAGAGATCTTTCAGGATTCTCCCAGGTAGTGGTTTTCACCCAGTGCTGGCCTGGACTTCACTGAGAAGCACATAAACTAGCTGGTATATGTCAGAGGAACCAGTTTGATAAGTGTGAATGGCTATGTTGAATTCCTCAGCAAATCTGTGAGAATCTTCAATTACTTAGGGGAAAATCCTTGACTATGGCTTGCAGTTCAGCTTTAGTCCAAGGAATATAAGAAATTAAGGGTTTAGCTTCTGGATCCTCAGAAGGCTTCATTTTATAGGGACAGGTTCTGACAAGTTCAGAGGAAAAGAGAGTGGGGAGAGTTTCAGTGAAAAGGGGAAGTTTGTCTGGGGTAATTGAGGGTATAGAGGAGGTATAGGCAACACAGAAGGGGAGGAAGAGGCCCCTGGAGGTGGAGTTTGGTCCACAGGAGCCAAAGGAGAGAGATAAGATGGCGCAAAGAGACAGAGCCTGAGACAAAGTAGCCAAAGAAGAGCCTGAGGCTCTGGGGGCCATTTTATCTTTCCTTAGTTGTTTGTTTGGCTCAGTTAATCTTAAAATCTTATTTGGCAGGGGCACAATTTTATACAGCTGATAATGTTGGGAGGGAGACCTCCACTCAATTTTGGAAAAATTTGAGCTATTGTAGTCTAATTCAGTTTTAAGGAAATTAAGTTTGGGATTTCAAAACTTCCCTATAATGGCCATTGGTATTCTAAATTGCCTTTGGTCAGGTCTGTTCATTTAGTTAGAAATGTGCCTGAGGAAGGACTGTGGTTTTTAAACATAAAATTGTCCAGAGCAGCTGTATGTGTGTGTGTGTGTGAAGATTTAGATAACCAGGGTCCCATTTCTCAGAGGTTTTTCTCTGGAGTAAAAGAACAATTTTCAAACAACTCAAACAGCTCAAGCAACTCAATTCAAACTGCTTGTAGGCTAATCCCAGCCAGTTCTAAGGAGACAGCTTGGTCCTGGAGGAGCCATACCAAAGCCTTTTTTAGCCAGTTTCCCAAGAATATCCCTTCCAGAGGAATAGGCTTAAGGCTGAAAAACTGGCAGCTTCAGAGATGCCACCTCTGTTGCTGAAAAAATGGGCTGAAGACATTTTCAGCCAGCTTTGATTGAAACAGTCTAATCTCAAAATCAGACCAAAGTGTCAATTGAGTATTCACATACAGAACAAGGCCTTACTCAGAAGGACAAAGCCTTTAAGCAGATCTGGAATAAAACCTGGAGAGCTTCAAATGCAAAGAGAGTGTGATCTTGGATTCAGGAGAAAGAGGTACCTTCAAACTCCAAGGCTGGCGAGAAAAGCAGTGAGCTCAAGGAACTCAATTTGTGGGTAAAGCATTTGTTTGCTCACCAGCCCTGGAGCCTTCGGGGATCTTCTCTGGTTCCTGTAAGGGCCACCAAAATGTTGACCTGAAATAAACAGACTGCCAGATATTTCTCTAGCAAATGTGAGTTTATTTGGGATCAGCAGAGAATTACGGTTTGGAGTCTGCAACCATAGCGAGATGTGTGCAAGTCCCTGCACGGCAAGGGACGGAGAACGCTTTTATAGGGAGGCAAAGGAAGTTAGGAGGGTTTTAAAAAACAGAGTCCATGGTTTTTCATTGGCTGAGTCCTTGCCAGGAAAGAAGAGGAGGCTTTCTTCTTCCTGTTGGGTTCTGCTGTCATCACAGGACATGAAGGCTCACCCTTCTGGTCTCCAGACTCTACTTAATTGAGGTTTCTGTTTATTAATTTTTTACAGTCCTGAATGTACTTATCTCCTTGTGGCATTCATTGTACATCACACACACAGGCTTGTGGAGAAGGAGTCCTGTGCTGACCTCCAATAGAAGGCATTTGGCATGACAGTCAAGCACATGGGCAAAAGGTCAGAATGCCCAGGCTGTCAGCCCCACCGGTTACCAGCTGTGTGGCCATGGACAAGTTATTCAACCTTCCTCAGCCTCAATTTTTCCCTTTTCTAAAATGGGGATAATAATAGTACCTACCTCATAGGATTGTTAGGATGATTATGTGAGTTAATAAATGTAAATAAAGCATTTAGAATGGTCTAGAAGAGAAGAGATGGTGCCTGCAGAAAGAGACAGAGAGGCAGACTTCTGTTTGTGTAAAGGTTAGCCCTGTGGCACCTTAGATTTTTAGAATTGGCAAAGTGGTGATGAGAGCAGAAATCAGGTTGCCAGGGGTGAGAGGAAATGGGGGGGATAAGGAGTGAATGCAATTTTGGGAAAGGCAGAAGTGATCTGGACTCCTTTCTTAAAATTTCAGGGTTTCAAGAAAGATAGGGAGATAGTTATAGCTTCCGGAAACAGTACTATTCAGAGAAGGTTAGGACAGAAGAGGCCAGCTTGTTTGAAGGCGGGGAGGGTGGGTGAACAACCAAATAGAGGGAGATTTAAGATGTTAGAAAAAAAGAATGAGTTTTAAATAATGATTTAAAAAAGATTTTTAGTTGCTTTTGTCTGAGAGGAATACATTTTCCTCTACCTTTCTAGGTTCTTCTGACTATTCTAAGAATTAAATTGACATGAGACAGGTTAACAGGAGAAAGTCAAACAAAAGTTTAATAACGTGGGTACATGGGAGACACCCAGGAGAACTGAGTAATTTGCCAAAATGGCTGAAGCCCTCACCTTAAATACCTTCTTCAGCTAAAGACAAAAGAGGATGTGGTGGGTAGTAGTTTGGGACTTTAAAGGGGAGGAAGGCAATTCACATGGAGATGGACAAGCAAATGTTTGGTAAAAAAATGTTTTCTGGGCCACGCAAAGACAATGGGACACAGAGTGGACTCTGCTCTTTAGGCCCTGCTGAGTTTCCTCCTCCCCACAGAGCCCATATTCTTTGCAGATACCTCTGGTGATAGCTGTATTTAGGGAACAGGCCCTTTATCTAAATTCTTTAGGCAGCTAAGGGGGGTGTGAAAAGAAAGACTTTCTGTGTAGTTTGTTTCCTAAAAATAATCAGCCTAAAATAATACTCATGCCAAAGAGACACATTTTGGGGTGGCAAATTTTGCTCCCCTACACTTTGTTTTTTGTTCAAATTTTTCAATATATATATATATTCTCAAACATGTACAAGAGTAGAGTTAATCTATAATTCCCCAGGTACCCATCACCCAACTTTGACAGTTGTCAACATTTTCAAAAATTTGTTTCATCTGTTCCCCGCACTGGAAAAAAAGAGTCACCAAAGTCTTTTGAAACACATTCCAAGTAACATGTATCATTTCATTCATAATAATTTTGTATGTGTCTCTAAACTAATAAGGACCTTTGTTTTCACTCCCATAATGCTATTATCAGACCTAAAAATTAACATCAATTTCTCACTGTCATCTAATACCCAGCCCCTATTTAATTGTCGTCAGTTGTCTCCAAGTGTCTTTTTATATACACCTTGTTTGCATCGGCATCAATGTAAGGTCTATCCATTGCATTGGTAATTATTTCTTTTAAGCCTCTTTCAATTTCTAACAGTATTTCCCCCATAATCCTTTTCTCCCATGCCATTTAAAAATGTGGAGCCATTTATATTGTAGAATGTCTCATATTCTGCATTTGACTGATTATTTTCTTCTTGTGTCATTTAGTTTGCTGAAAGGCGATACATGATGGTTGAGATTCTGAGATGAATCATTTTTCTCCCCCTAAGGTGGAAGAAAGAGAGAAAAAAAATGATTGAGATGAAGAGGAGAAAGCTGTGCATTTTGTGTCAAAGGGCTTCAATCACTTTGGTAAAATGGAATGTGAACCTATTGTTAAGATAAAGATATGAGGGACTGTGGCTAGGAGTTTGAGGGCAAAAGTTTTGGAATAGGGTTTGAGGAATGTGACTGGGGATCAAATTGAGATGTAGTAAAGGCTTACCAAGGAATGATGAGAACTAAACTGGGGTTGATTAGCATTGCTTTATGTGAAAACAATCCACTTTTTTTTCTTGCCTTTATCCATTGCTGGCCAGTGACCTCCAGGTGTAGGATTTACTCAGGGTGGATAAGTGCCAAGGTGAGTACAGTTGAAGAATTGGAAACAGATTTGTAGGAATCAAGTGTGCAGCTGAACAAAAGGCTGAACTGGTCGAACTAGGAAGGATTTTGTGCTAATGATGTTGATGGACTATGACGAGGAAGGGATAATGGGCCAAAGAACTCAGTGGAAGACATGTAAAGATAAGAAATACGGTGGTTAGAAGGAGGGCTCACAGTCAGGGGAACATCTTCAAATGCCAGTGAAGTGCTGCAGCTCTGGGTAATTGATTTGAAGCTGGAAGAAGAGAGTGTGAGTGTCACAGGGTCTTCATCTCACTCCTGATTTGCTGCTACTTCGCTGTGTGACGCAGGGACGGGAAATCCACACCACAAAAGGCTGTGGGGAGAATGAATGAGCTCTTGTATGTATATAAAGCATGCGGGGCTGTGACTTAATAGGCTCTTACAAAACATCTATTGCTAGAATTGAGGTGGTCAAGGAAACATGAGGTCAGTGTGCCTTGCATCCTAAAGAGATAAGCTGTTTGTTTAAGGATTTTGTCCATTAGAAAGTCATCAGTATTTTGTATAGAAAGGCCATAAAAAATAATGAAGAACTCTAAATAATAATCATCAGTGCCAAATCAGGCAATTGGAGATATAATAAAGCTTAAAAAAAAGATTATTGTTTTCACACCTATCCTCAGACATACATAGAGTGTGCCCATCCACACTGCATTCATGCCTACAAACTCTCCATGTATTAATGTGTTCCAGACAGATGATCATAATTTTGTAATCTCCTCTGATTTATGGCAATGCAATAAATAATTAGGTATTCTGGCTGGGTGAACCAAATATTCATGAGTCTAATCAAGGCTGTTTTTAAGTAAAACACATTGAACCAAGCCTGTTTTCAGATTCCACTCTCCTATCTTTCACTATTCACAATCTAGCAGAAAATTCAGAAGAGCCTCTTTTGAGGTAAAATGTCATTGAATACCCAGTCTATGTGGGAGGCCAGAAGGAGCGCTATTTAAATTACCTCTGATTAAGGTAAACAATGAACAGACCATCTCACAGAAAAGCTCATTTCTGGCTAATTCCTAGTTCTTAGGAAAGGGTTAATAGGGAAGGGTGAGGTGCAAATCCAACCATTTCCAGCTCAAGCATTTTTTTAAACATTGAAAGACTGATCTGCAAGTTTATGAATACAAATGTACCAGACAGTCATCTCCTAAGCTTCACGAATGGCCTTGGCTGCCACTAAGTGGGTGGGAAATGAATGGGGAAGAATGAGAAGGGTGCTGCTTTGTTTGTGTGGTACACAGTATTACCCTGATGAAAAATGCTGGCAAGCTTCTGCCTTTCAAGATGGTTGTGAGACTCTCCTGCCTGTGTTTTATCTTTGGGTGTTACCATGGCTACTGATGAAAGAAATGAAAACTCAAAGGTGGAGGGAAGTAGACAGATTAGTGGGTGGAAGAAACAGGGAAAACAATCTCACCAGCCAAGCATCTGGGAAGATTTATTGTTGAAGGTCTTGATTGCAGATCCCACTGCGTATACTGTATATTCAAACATCCACTCTGAAGCCAGTTATCTTTTTGAATAAAGCTCCGTAAAGGACTACGCTAGAAATCAATTGACTTGCTCTTGTGCAACTTCCTTTTATTTCGTATTGGGGACTGTAAGAAAGTAAAGAATTTACCTTGGAACCTCAGCTCTGCACTTTCCAGCTATTTGGCTTTGGCCAAGGTATTTAACTTCTTGGAATTCCAGTTTACCTGTAAAATGCGTGTAACATACTAAACTCTTTGTGTTTTTAGAGAATAACGTGTGTACTATGATTGGTAAGGCCCACTTTGGGTTAGTTTTTATTCTGTTCCTTATAGAGTAAGAACTGGTTGTGACAAGACACTCCACTTGTCTGTTTTTTCCCAGTCTTCCTTCAGGGAAGTGCATATGTGGAATCTGTTTCACTAAAGTGATGTACTGGGTTGGCCAAAAAGTTCATTCGGGTTTTTTGTAACATCTTATGGAAAAGCCCGAACTTTTTGGCCAGCCCAATATCATGGCTGATAAAAGCTAGTGAGTGAACAAACTATACCCCCAGCTTATCCATGGGCAATTCTTACCATCTGGCCAGGCCTAGCTGAGGAGCAAGGCATACTCTATCACCACTGGCTGCAAAATCCCTGCCTTAAAAAGTTGGGTATAAAGAACAGTTTATTAAATGGAGACATCTTTCCTTAGAACATCTTTCCTGTTTCAATGCTCTATTTTCTTCTCTGATTAAAAGGAAATTGACAGTGGTATTTAACCTAGTTTCCCTTTAGCTGGTTCTGTCAAGTGGTTAGTTAATTTTATTAGCGACTTAAGTGCATTAGGAGAATTATTTCTGTTTAAACTTATTGAAATAATTCTTTCATAGAGTGAAGGTTGCCTTTGAAATGTAATGCTCAGCTTCCCCCATCTCAGTTTTTATAGGTTATAAATATGTGTTTTCATATACAATACTAAGTTTTCACAAGGTACACAAATGAGCAGTGTCTAATACTTTGAGCATCTTGTCAAATTAGACACAGAATATAGTCCTCTGTACGGGGGGTAGTTGTCCATTATTTTAAACCTCGAGAGTTATAGGTATCTTACATTTGTGGGCAAGTAATGTAAAATATTCTGGAGAGTAAGAAGAATGCATTCCATCTACATATGTTTTCCCCTTATATATGGTAGAAGTTGCTCTTCCCTTTCAATACCATCTACATAATTGCTGAATCTTACAGCTTATGACAGTGTTTTTTTAGACTTTGGGATGCAACCCACTAATGAGCCATGGAATCAATTTGGTGAGTACAAGGACTATTTTTAAAAAGTGGAATGGAACAGGATAGAAAATATCAGAGTGCATTATATGTGCGAAGGTTAAGTACACGTACTTCTGGACATTTTGCTTTGGTTATGTATTTACACTCTCACATGTGAATTGAGGTAAAAAAATGGATAGCCATTGACTACAGGGTTGTAGTCCAAGGCAAGTGGGGCTGAATAATGGAACCAGGCAAGGTTAGGGTTTTATAACAAAATTTTCATCTCACTTATGGTGTGAGAATCCGTGATACCCATAAAGTACAGCTATTCTCTTAGCATTGGAATATTTCTCAGAACTTTCCACATTCCTGTTGAATATGCTACCATTTGGCTAGTCACTAAGTTTCAAAACATTAGGGTCCTTTTTTTCTCATCTCTCTGTCTCTCATTCTTGACCTCAAATCTGGGTAGTGATGATTCTACCCTACATTATCCATTACAGCTTTCCCCTGCTCTCTCCTTATTGCCCCACCCTGGTTTCTTACCACCTCCAAACTAATTTATGCTGCCCAATAAATTATCCTAAAATATCATTCCAAATGATCACTTCTATACTCAAAAACTTTCAGAGCTCTCCTGATACCTAGTCAATTCCAAACTCATTTGCTGCTATTTAAGGGCCTCATGATCTAATACTAGCTTACCTTTCTAGTCTTCCTGAACTCCAGCCAACTGGAACTTCTTGCTGTTCTTCTATATATGCCCTACCCTCATCGGTATAACTTTTTTCACATGGTTATCTCTTCCTGGGCACATATTTTTCTTCTGTCATTTCCCCTTTTTACTCCCAATTCCTTAAATCCATATCCTTATCTCTTAGGTTTATGCCCAAATGTTTTTTTTTTCTTGACTTGTTTCTCCAGGTAGAGAGCATCCTTCCCACCTTTAACTCGTGTTGCATTTTACCTGTGTCAGTCTTAGGATGTGTTTAGGATACTTTGACTTGAGTTATTCTTATATGTGACTGCTCTGCCTTTAGATGAAATCATTTTCTACCCCCTACCCCACACCTCCTATTTATCACAGGGTCTTACAAGTGGTAGTCACTTAATCCATACTTGCTGAGTAACCTATAAAATGACACCTTTCAAAGAGTGTGTTTGTGGTCTAAAAGGGTTAAATCAGCTTCTAAAATTATCTCAGATAGTCCCAGAAATTGTTCCTTATAGTGTAAGAAGAAGAATAAAAATCTGGGAAGAACTATTAATCCTTTTACCTGCTTTCAGACATCTCAAAACACTGGAAAAGGCTTGACATAGTGGTTCTTCCCAACCCATTCACTCGTATCATTAGCAGTCGGTCAGTGACACGACATCCTTAGGCATCATGATAATGTACAACCAGCCCAGCCAACAGCAGTGCCTGCTGCAAGATTTTAGTGTTGTTTCTCGTTTGAACCTTCTGTGTTTTGACTTTTTTGTTTTCAAAGTGTTGTTCCTGGATTGGCAGCATCAACATTACCTGGGAACTTGTTAGAAATGACAATTCTCTGCCCAGTCCCAGACCTATTGATCACACGATCTGGCATGAGGCGCAGAAATCTGTGTTTTGGCAAGTCCACCAAGGAATGCTGATGCATGCTAAACTTTGAGAACTTCTGATTTAGACCTCTTTCTTTTTCACTCACCACCCTCTCCCCACTCTCTCTATACTGTGTTCGAGTTCTCAACACCATCACAACCTTGAAAAGAGCCCCGAGTCAACCATCTCTATGGGTGGTTATGCCTCAGGAAAAACAAAACAAAACAAAACAAAAGCAAAAAATCCCCACCAACAACAGTATTGTAGCTATACTAAGAATAAGAAGAGCCAAAATTTATGAACTAAAATTAGACAATAGCTAATTAACCTATTCTATCATCCATCAGAATTTTTAAAGTTACCAGAAAGCCTCTTCAAAATCTTCCTTATTAATGATCCTTCTTAAACCTTGCTTTCTTTATGCAATACCATTCAAGGTAAATTACTTCTTACTCAACATTGAAAAAATTTATTCCCTAGTTGTGTGACAGAATTCTGTTTTCCATTGCTGGTTTACAGAGTATCAGCAGCATTTTAAATTGGGCAGGCTTTTGTAGACTTGCTTAGGGGTCTAATTTGCAATTAATATCATTGTTACTACAGGGAAATGTAGTCTCAGTTCCAAAATCCAACTGACAAAGCATTGGAATGTGGCAGATTGGTGCATTGGTAACTTCCTATGCTGGGAAAAGATATTGTGCTTATGAAGTTCTTCAGTTCCTATTTCAGATATGAAAAATTGGCACCAAAGTATAAGTCTTTCACTGAGAATCTTGAGGAAGCATGGGTAGAGTGGGGTGAGCAATAGCCCATGACAGAATTTTTTTCCTTAGTGGCAGAGAGATGCTCACTAATTCTTGAATCCTTCCCCTGGAGGAATTTCACTCTTGGAGTTTCCCTCTTTATATAAATATAAATATATATAAATATATATATATATTTTAATATATTTATATATATTTTATATATTATAAATATTTTAACATTTTTATTGGAGTATAATTGCTTTACAATGGTGTGTTAGTTTCTGCCTTATAACAGAGTGAATCAGCTATACATATACATATATCCCCATATCTCCTCCCTCTTGCGTCTCCTTCCCACCCTCCCTATCCCACCTGTCTAGGAGGTCACAAAGCACTGAGCTGATCTCCCTGTGCTGTGAGGCTGCTTCCCACTAGCTAGCTGTTTTACATTTGATAGTATATATAAGTACATGCCATTCTCTCACTTCGTCCCAGCTTACCCTTCCCCCTCCCCATGTCCTCAAGTCCATTTTCTACCTCTGTGTCTTTACTCCTGTCTTGCCCCTAGGGTCTTCAGACTCCCTATCCTGTCTAGGAGGTCACAAAGCACTGAGCTGATCTCCCTGTGCTGTGAGGCTGCTTCCCACTAGCTAGCTGTTTTACATTTGATAGTATATATAAGTACATGCCATTCTCTCACTTCGTCCCAGCTTACCCTTCCCCCTCCCCATGTCCTCAAGTCCATTTTCTACCTCTGTGTCTTTACTCCTGTCTTGCCCCTAGGGTCTTCAGAACCATTTTTTTTTTTTTTTTTAGATTCCATGTACATGTGTTAGCATACACTATTTGTTTTTCTCTTTCTGACTTCTTCACTCTGTATGACAGACTCTAGGTCCAGCCACATCACTACAAATAACTCACTTTTGTTTCTTTTTATGGCTGAGTAATATTCCATTGTATATATGTGCCAAATCTTCTTTACCATTCATCTGTCGATGGACACTTAGGTTGCTTCCATGTCCTGGCCATTGTAAATAGAGCTGCAATGAACATTGTGGTACGTGACTCTTTTTGAATTATGGTTTTCTCAGGGTATATGCCCAATAGTGGGATTGCTGGGTCGAATGGTAGTCCTATTTTTAGTTTTTTAAGGAACCTCCATACTGTTCTCCATAGTGGCTGTATCAATTTACATTCCCAACAACAGTGCAAGCAGGTTCTCTTTTCTCCACACCCTTCCCAGCATTTATTGTTTGCAGACTTTTTGATGATGGCCATTCTGACTGGTGTGAGGTGATACCTCATTGTAGTTTTGTTTTGCATTTCTCTAATGATTAGTGAAGTTGAGCATCCTTTCATGTGTTTATTGGCAATCTGTGTATCTTCTTTGGAGAAATGTCTTTTTAGGTCATCTGCCCATTTTTGGGTTGGGTTTTTTTTTTTTTTTGATATTCAACTGCATGAGCTGCTTGTAAATTTTGGAGATTAATCCTTTGTCAGTTGCTTCATTTGCAAATATTTTCTCCCATTCTGAGGGTTGTCTTTTGGCCTTGTTTATGGTTTCCTTTGCTGTGCAAAAGCTTTTAAGTTTCATTAGGTCCCATTTGCTTATTTTTGTGTGTATTTCCATTTCTCTAGGAGGTGGGTCAAAAAGGATCTTGCTGTGATTTATGTCATAGAGTGTTCTCCCTATGTTTTCCTCTAAGAGTTTTATAGTGTCTGGCCTTACATTTAGGTCTTTAATCCATTTTGAGTTTATTTTTGTGTGTGGTGTTAGGGAGTGTTCTATTTTCATTCTTCTACATGTAGCTGTCCAGTTTTCCCAGCACCACTTATTGAAGAGGTTGTCTTTTCTCCATTGTATATCCTTGCCTCCTTTGTCATAGATTAGTTGACCACAGGTGCATGGGTTTATCTCTGGGCTTTCTATCCTGTTCCATTGATCTATATTTCTGTTTTTGTGCAGGACCATGCTGTCTTGATTACTGTAGCTTTGTAGTATAGTCTGAAGTCTGGGAGCCTGATTCCTGCAGCTCCGTTTTTCTTTCTCAAGATTGCTTTGGCTATTCAGGGTCTTTTGTGTTTCCATACAAATTGTGAAATTTTTTGTTCTAGTCCTGTGAAAAATACCATTGGTAGTTTGATAGGCATTGCATTGAATCTATAGATTGCTTTGGGTAGTATAGTCATTTTCACAATGTTGATTCTTCCAATCCAAGAATATGGTATATCCCTCCATCTGTTTGTATCATCTTTAATTTCTTTCATCAGTGTCTTATACTTTTCTGCATATAGGTCTTTTGTCTCCTTAGGTAGGTCTATTCATAGGTATTTTATTCTTTTTGTTGCAGTGGTAAGTGGGAGTGTTTCCTTAATTTCTCTTTCAGATTTTTCATCATTAGTGTATAGGAATGCAAGAGATTTCTGTGCATTAATTTTGTATCCTGCTAATTTACCAAATTCATTAATTAGCTCTAATAGTTTTCTGGTGGGATCTTTAGTTTTCTGGTAGCATCTTTAGACATGTATAGTATCATGTCATCTGCAAATAGTGACAACTTTACTTCTTCTTTTCCAATTTGGATTCCTTTAATTTCTTTTTCTTCTCTGATTGCCGTGGCTAAAACTTCCAAAACTGTGTTGAATGATAGTGGTGAGAGTGGACAACCTTGTCTTGTTCCTGATCTTAGAGGAAATGGTTTCCGTTTTTCACTATTGAGAATAATGTTGGCTGTAGGTTTGTCACATATGGCCTTTATTATGTTGAGGTAAGTTCCCTCTACGCCTACTTTCTGGAGGGTTTTTATACTAAATGGGTGTTGAATTTTGTCAAAAGCTTTTTCTGCATCTATTGAGATGATCATATGGTGGTTCTCCTTCAGTTTGTTAATATGGTTTATCACATTGATTGATTTGCGTATATTGAAGTATCCTTGCATTTCTGGGATAAACCCCACTTGGTCATGGTGTATGATCCTTTTAATGTGCTGTTGGATTCTGTTTGCTAGTATTTTGTTGAGGAGTTTTGCATCTATGTTCATCAGTGATATTGGCCTGTAGTTTTCTTTCTTTGTGACGTCTTTTTCTGGTTTTGGTATCAGGGTGATGATGGGCTCGTAGAATGAGTTTGGGCATGTTCCTCCCTCTGCTATATTTTGGAAGAGTTTGAGAAGGATAGGTGTTAGCTCTTCTCTAAATATTTGATAGAATTCGCCTGTGAAGCCATCTGGTCCTGGGCTTTTGTTTGTTGGAAGATTTTTAATCACAGTCTCAATTTCAGTGCTTGTGATTGGCCTGTTTATATTTTCTATTTCTCCCTGGTTCAGTCTTGGAAGGTTGTGCTTTTCTGAGAATGTGTCCATTTCTTCCAGGTTGTCCATTTTATTGGCATAGAGTTGCTTGTAGTAATCTCTCATGATCCTTTGTATTTCTGCAGTGTCAGTTGTTATTTCTCCTTTTTCATTTCTAATTCTGTTGATTTGAGTCTTCTCCCTTTTTTTCTTAATGAGTCTGGCTAATGGTTTATCAATTTTGTTTATCCTCTCAAAGAACCAGCTTGTAATTTTATTGATCTTTGCTATCGTTTCCTTCATTTCTTTTTCATTTATTTCTGATCTGATCTTTATGATTGCTTTCCTTCTGCTAACTGTGGAGTTTTTTGTTCTTCTTCCTCTAATTGCTAGGTGTAAGGTTAGGTTGTTTATTTGAGATGTTTCTTGTTTCTTGAGGTAGGATTGTATTGCTGTAAACTTCCCTCTTAGAACTGCTTTTGCTGCATCCCATAGATTTTGGGTCATTGTGTTTTCATTGTCATTTGTTTCTAGGTATTTTTTGATTTCCTCTTTGACTTCTTCATTGATCTTTGGTTATTTAGTAGTGTATTGTTTAGCCTCCACGTGTTTTTATTTTTCACAGATTTTTTTCATGTATTTGATATCTAGTCTCCTAGCATTGTGGTCAGAAAAAATACTTGATATGATTTCAGTTTTCTTTAATTTACCAAGGCTTGATTTGTGACCCAAGATATGATCTGTCCTGGAGAATGTTCCGTGAGCACTTGAGATGAAAGTGTAATCTGTTGTTTTTGGATGAACTGTCTGATAAATATCAATGAAGTCCATCTTGTTTAATGTGTCATTTAAAGTTTGTGTCTCCTTGTTTATTTTCAGTTTGGATGATCTGTCCATTGGTGAAAGTGGGGTGTTAAAGTCCCCTAGTATGATTGTGTTACTGTCGATTTCCCCCTTTATGGGTGTTAGCATTTGCCTTATGTATTGAGGTGCTCCTATGTTTGGTGCATAAATATTTACCACTGTTATATCTTCTTCTTGGGTTGACTCCTTGATCATTCTGTAGTGTCCTTCTTTGTCTCTTGTAACAGTCTTTATGTTAAAGTCTATTTTGTCTGATATGAGAATTGCTACTGCAGTGTTCTTTTGATTTCAATTTGCATGGAATATCTTTTTCCATCCCCTCACTTTCAGTCTGTATGTGTCCCTCGGTCTCAGGTGGGCCTCTTGGAGACAGCATATACATGGTCTTGTTTTTTTTTTCGTTTTGCGGTACACGGGCCTCTCACTGTTGTGGCCTCTCCTGTTGAGGAGCACAGGCTCCCCACGTGCAGGCTCAGCGGCCACGGCTCACGGGCCTAGCCGCTCCGTGGCATGTGGGATGTTCCCAGACCGGGGCACGAACCTGTGTCCCCTGCATCGGCAGGCGGACTCTCAACCACTGCACCACCAGGGAATCCCTGGTCTTGGTTTTTTATCCATTCAGCCAGTCTATGTCCTTTGGTTGGAGCATTTAATCCATTTACATTTAAGGTAGTTATCAGTATTGATGTTCCTATTACCATTTTCTTAATTGTTTTGAGTTTGTTAATGCAGGTCTTTTCCTTCTCTTGTGTTTCCTACCTAGAGAAGTTCCTTTAGCATTTGTTGTAAAGCTGGTTTGGTGGTGCTGAATCCTCGTAGCTTTTGCTTCTCTTTAAGGTTTTAATTTCTCTGTCGAATCTGAATGAGATCCTTGCTGGGTAGAGTCATCTTGGTTGTAGGTTTTCCGCTTTCATCACTTTAAATATGTCCTGCCAGTCCCTTCTGGCTTGCAGAGTTTCTGCTGAAAGATCAGCTGTTAACCTTATAGGGATTCCCTTGTATGTTATTTGGTTTTTTTCCCTTGCTGCTTTTAATATTTTTTCTTTGTATTTAATTTTTGATAGTTTGATTAATATGTGTCTTGGCATGTTTCTCCTTGGATTTATCCTGCATGGGATTCTGCACTTCCTGGACCTGACTGAGTTTTCCTTTCCCATATTAGGGAAGTTTTCAACTATAATCTCTTCAAATATGTTTTCAGTCCCTTTCTTTTTCTCTTCTTTTCTGGAACCCCTATAATTCGAATGTTGGTGCGTCTAATGTTGTCTCAGAAATCTCTGAGACTGTCCTCAGTTCTTTTCATTCTTTTTTCTTTATTCTTCTCTGAGGTAGTTATTTCCGCTATTTTATCTTCCAGGTCACTTTTCTGTTCTCCTGCCTCAGTTATTCTGCTATTGATTCCTTCTAGAGAATTTTTAATTTCATTTATTGTGTTGTTTGTCATTGTTTGTTTGCTCTTTAGTTCTTCTAGGTCCTTGTTAAATGTATCTTGTATTTTCTCCATTCTATTTCCAAGATTTGGATCATCTTTGCTATCATTACTCTGAATTCTTTTTCAGGTAGATTGCCTATTTCCTCTTCATTTGTTTCGTCCGGTGGGTTTTTACCTTGCTCCTTCATCTGCTCTGTGTTTCTCTGTCTTCTCATTTTGCTTAACTTACTGTGTTTGAGATCTCCTTTTCGCAGGCTGCAGGATTGCAGTTCCTGTTGTTTTTGGTGTCTGTCCCCATTGGCTAAGGCTGGTTCAGTGGGCTGTATAGGCTTCCTGGTGGAGGGGACTAGTGGCTGTGTTCTGGTGGATGAGGCTGGATCTTGTCTTTCTTGGGTAGGACCGTGTCTGGTGGTGTGTTTTGTGGTGTCTGTGACCTTATTATGATTTAGCAGCCTCTCTACTAATGGGTGGGGATGATGTTCCTGTGTTGCTAGTTGTTTGGCATAGGGTGTCCAGCACTGTAGCTTGCTGGTCATTGAGTGGAACAGGGTCTTAGTGTTGAGATGGAGATATCTGGGAGAAATTTCACCATTTAATATTACGTGGAGCCAGGAGGTGTCAGGTGGACCAATGTCCTGAACTTGGCTCTCCCATATCAGCTGCACAGGCTTGACACCTGGCCAGAGCACCAAGTCTCTGTCAGGCACATGGCTCAGAAGAAAAGGAGGAAAAAATAAATAAATTTAAAAAAAATAAATAAATAAAGTAACATAAATTTTAAAAAGTTATTATAATAAAAAATAAAATTATTAAACAGAAAAAAATTAATAAAAAAAAGAAAAAAAAGAAATAATGAAAGAAGAAGGCAACCAAATCCCCAAACAAATCCACGAATGACAACAAGTGCTAAAAACTATACTAAAAAAAAAAAAAAATCGGACAGATAGAATCCTAGGACAAATGGTAAAAGCAAAGCTATACAGGCAAAATGAGACAAAGAAGCATACATATACGTACTTACAAAAAGAGAACGACGAAAACAAAATATATCTTTTGGGAAGTCTGATGTCTTCTTCCAGCATTCAGTAGGTGTTCTGTAGTAGTTGTTCCACCTGTAGATGTATTTCTGATGTATTTGTGGGGAGGAAGGTGATCTCCATGTCTTACTCCTCCGCCATCTTGAAGGTTTCTTCCCCCTTTATATTTAATCTTTTAATTTTATTTGTCAGGGTCGCTGACAGGGGTGACATTTTCAGGTTGTTTTACTTACTTTCACCTGAGGTTTTTAAAAGAGGGATAAAATGGGAAGGAAGTGGACATCTGAGGTAGATGATGTGTTACCTTAGGGTCTTTGTACCTGTTCCCCCTGCTGGGAAGTCTTTTCCCTTGTCTTTGCTTGGCTGGGTCCTATTTCATCATTTTAGAGCCAGATTAAAAGTTGTCCTGAAGAAATGTCTACCCTAACTACTTTATCTCAACTAGCTCTCACTTCCCATTTTATTTTCCTCATAACATTTATCTCTATCAAAATAATTGTATTTGCTAACCTGTTTATTGTTTCTCTTGTACACTATAATGTAAAGTTTATGAGCACAAGAACCTTGTCTATGTCATTTTCTGCAGCTTTTCCAGCATTTAGAATATGCCAGACCCATAGTAGTTGATCAATAAGTATTTTTTAATGAA
This sequence comes from Lipotes vexillifer, assembly GCF_000442215.2. NCBI lineage: Eukaryota > Metazoa > Chordata > Mammalia > Artiodactyla > Lipotidae > Lipotes > Lipotes vexillifer. The sequence continues at coordinate 612,402 of NW_006781198.1, forward strand.
TGGAATATAGAGTTGAGAAGAAATAGGAGATTGTGTCCTGGAAGGGGCACTTTTCTGACTCAGAGGCTTTAGGAAGGCAGTTCCATCACAGAGAAGTAACTTGGAGAACTGGCTTGAATTCTGTCTTGACATTGCTTTGCACTTTTGAACTTCAGTTTCCTTATCTGAGGATAATTATAGCTACTTTGCAAGGTTGTTTCCAGACTAGAAATAGCATATATAAGATGCTTAGTACAGTGCTAATATCAGCTACTAGTTGTTTGGCCTGAGGCATCTAGCACTGGAGCTTGCAGGCAGCTGGGTGGAGCCGGGTATTGGTGCCAGCTGATTAAGACCTCCCAGAGAGCTCACACCAATTAATATTCCTTGGCGGCTGAAGTTCTCTGTTAGTCCAGTGGCTTGGACTCAGTGTTCCCACCACAGGGACTCAAGCCTGACCCCTGGCCTGTGAGGAGATGCGAACTCCATGTCCTCCTACTCTGCCATCTTGACCCCCCCACACACACTTTCAAACAAAAGACTGTAAATAATTCTTTTCTTTTTTCTATTCTCTTTTCTTTTCTTTATTCACTTCTAAATCCATATCATGTTGGTGACTACTTGGTTTATCCATAGAAGATGCAAACTGCAGAGACCTGCTCTTGCCTTTTTTGGTGTGTGCTCAGTCCAGTTTCACTTGCTCATAGGGTACTGTGTGCAGAGACCTTTCACTTGGCAATTCAGACCAGAGTTCCTAGTGTGAAATGGCTGTGCCGACACCTCCAGCTATTGGCATTAAATGTTTGTTTCTTATTTCTTCTAAGACACAAACAAGTTGGACAAAGATGGCGTTATCTGAATTTTTATCTTGAGGGTTGTAGGTGACATTCATTTATCATTCTGATCCCATTTTTAAAAGAAATTTATTCGAAAATATCTCTTAACGTGGGGTCTAGAAGTTGGTGATAGGATGTCAGAGTACTATAGTCTTACCCTATTCCCTTTACTATATCCAAACCAGGTTTGGGTATTCCAGAAGACCTGTAAAAGTTCTGTTTTGTTTTGTTTTTTAATGCAAAAGCTCTGCTTGAGTTAGATATAAATTTCGTGACATGCATATACTGTATCTGGGCAACAAAAATGTTCCCCCATAGAACTGGTAATAGTCATTTTTAGGAGGAGTTTGGAACAATAATATGGTTGAAATTGAGGGCTAGGGGATTGTTTTGAAGTTCCATTTGCATAAGAAGCACATCATTTTTGTACTAAGATCTTCTTGATTGAGGGTAACAAGTCAAGAGCTGATAGATATTATGAGTATAGATTAAAGCCACCTGCTAAGCAACCCTTTGTCTCTACTCCTAGGAGTAGTCAGATCAACTTACTTGTTGCCTGTAAGAGAGTATGTGTTCTAATTACTCAAACAGAATAAGATATACAAGGTCTTAAGTTCTCCATAATGCAGCTTAAATGCTACAGAGAGCAAGCATGTAAAACGCTCCTAACTTAAATGCAACATTGGAATGAAGAATCACGGAGTGTGATTTTTCTTACTTAGGCAAATTTTATGATTTAGCCTAAGGAACAAGGGAAACCCCAAAGGCCTAACCTTTCTTTTTTCTTGTTTTTTTTGGCTGTGCAGTGTGGCATGTGGGATCTTAGTTCCCTGACCAGGGATCAAACCCATGCCTCCTGTGGTGGAAGTGTGGAGTTTTAACCACTGGATGGTCAGGGGAGTCCCAGAGCCTAATCTTTCTTTATGTTGATTTTGAAGATCTCATTCAAATGATCATAGTATTCAACTTATATATTGCTAAGCTGGGAAAAAAATAGAACTTGCTTAACAATCTAAAATATATGTGCATGTAAATAACTTCTTAATTTTAACTTTCTTGTAAATCAATGAAGGTAAATAATGTTTGCTAGAGCAGAGTAGGTAAATCAGAACAATGCTGTCGTGACAACAATCAGAAAAGTTGGATAATATGTAAAAAAAAAAATCTTCTAAAAAGGCACTGGAAGATTACCAAAGAGATATCAAGGCAAGATCTTGTAGAAGACAGAAATGCAGAGAAGTGAATCTAGTATTTTGGGCTCTTTTTAGTCTTGGGATATTTGCTAATCCAGAAGATTTAAGTGAAAGTCTGAGAAACACTTTTTTATAGCTTCATGGGGCTAACAGAATGTAACTTTTAGTTAAGAGCTTACAAAGAGCATTCTGGCAAACTCCCTACGGTTTGGAGTGGGAGCCTGATAGATCTGCCCCTTGGATTAAAAGAAAATCAGAGGTCAAACAGCTTTTGCATGTGCTGCAACCCAACTTTGAGTCACATAGGTGGTCCAGGAAAAATCACAATCGTTAAAATTGTGATAAAGGTAATCCCAGCCTGCTAACATCCATAGGAATCTGGTAAGAGGAAATAAAAAACTTCTTTGGGAGGAACTTTGTATCCTTCTAATTATCAAAAGCAGAGTTATTTCTACAGGTAAATTTAAAACCACAGTGACAAGCACTCAATAAAAAATAAATAGCTGTACGAGGAGATAAGACAACGTAATCCATCAGACACAATAGACTATAGAAACAGACCCAGAGGTGTTGCAGATATCTGCATTAGAAGAGTCAACTATTAAAAACTTACATATCAAACGTGTGAGATCTAATTAAAGAAGTTTTTAGATATATATATGAAGCATAAATATACTTTTTAAGAAAATAAAGGGCTTAAAATTAGAGAGCTAAGCATCTCTTTCAAAAAGCTAGAAAACAGGATTGTGGCGAGTTGCGGCGGGAATAGGGGAGGATGGGGGGTGACAGCTGCGTCTACATGCTAGGGAATGTAACTGAACCTGGATCCAAGGCAGGCTCTCCATATCAACCAGGCCTGGAGGACAAGGCACGGCTGGAGGACCGAGCAGAGTGCAGAAGGCTGGCCACCTTGTGCCTTTGGATTGGAGACTTTAACCCGTTTATATGTAAGCCATGTGGCTGACAGGGTCTTAGTGCTCTGGCCGGGTGTCAGGCCTGAGTCTCTGACGTGGGAGACCCGAGTTCAGGACATTGGACCACCAGAGACCTCCTGGCCCCATGTAGTATCACTCAGTGAGAGCTATCCCAGGGAACTCCATCTCAATGCTAAGACCCACCTCTACTCAACGACCAGCAAGCTCCAATGCTGGACACCCCATGCCAAACAACTATCAAGACAGGAATAAAACCACACCCACCAGCAGAGGGGCTGCCTAAAATCATAATAAGTTCACAGACACCCCAAGGTGCACCACCGGACATGGTTCTGCCCACCAGATAGACAAGATCCAGCCTCATCCATCAGAACACAGCCACTAGTCCCCTCCACCAGGAAGCCTACACAAACCAATGAACCAACCTTACCCACTGGGGGCAGACACCAAAAACAATGAGAACTATGAACCAGCAGTCTGCGAAAAGGAGACCCCAGACACAGTAACTTAAGCACAATGAGAAGACAGAGAAATACACAGCAGGTGAAGGAGCAAAGTAAAAACCCCCCAGACCAAACAAATGAAGAGGAAATAGGCAGTCTACCTGAAAAAGAATTCAGAGTAATGATAAGATGATCCAAAATCTTGGAAATAGAATGGAGAAAATACAAGAAACATTTAGCAAGGACCTAGAAGAACTAAACAAATAATGATGAAAAACACAATAAATGAAATTAAAAATTCTGTAGAAGGAATCAATAGCAGAATAACTGAGGCAGAAGAACGGATAAGTGACCTGGAAGACAAAATAGTGGAAATAACTACTGCAGAGCAGAATAAAGAAAAAGAATGAAAAGAATTGAGGAGTCTCAGAGGCCTCTGGGACAACATTAAATGCACCAACATTCAAATTATAGGGGTCCCAGAAGAAGAAGAGAAAAAGAAGGGGACTGAGAAAATATTTGAAGACATTATAGTTGAAAACTTCCCCTAATATGGGAAAGGAAATAGTTAATCAAGTCCAGGAAGCACGGAGAGTCCCATACAGGATAAATCCAAGGAGAAACAGGCCAAGACACATATAAATCAAACTATCAAAAATTAAATACAAAGAAAAAATTTTAAAAGCAGCAAGGGAAAAACAACAAATAACATACAAGGGAATCCCTATAAGGTTAACAGCTGATCTTTCAGCAGAAACTCGGCAAGCCAGAAGGGACTGGCAGGACATATTTAAAGTGATGAAAGGGAAAAACCTACAACCAAGATGACTCTACCCAGCAAGGATCTCATTCAGATTCGACAGAGAAATTAAAACCTTTACAGACAAGCAAAAGCTAAGAGAATTCAGCACCACCAAACCAGCTTTACAACAAATGCTAAAGGAACTTCTCTAGGCAGGAAACACAAGAGAAGGAAAAGACCTACAATAACAAACTCAAAACAATTAAGAAAATGGTAATAGGAACATACATATTGATAACTACCTTAAATGTAAATGGATTAAATGCTCCAACCAAAAGACATAGATTGGCTGAATGGTTACAAAAATAAGACCCATATATATGCTGTCTCCAGGAGACCCACTTCAGACATAGGGACACATAGAGACTGAAAGTGAGGGGATGGAAAAGATATTCCATGCAAAAGGTAATCAAAAGAAAGCTGGAGTAGCAATTCCCATTTCAGATAAAAAAGACTTTAAAATAAAGAGTATTACAAGAGACAAAGAAGGACACTACATAATGATCAATGGATCAATCCAAGAAGATGTAACAAATGTAAATATTTATGCACCCAACATAGGAGCACCTCAATACATAAGGCACATGCTAACAACCATAAAAGGGGAGATTGACAGTAACACAGTAATAGTAGAGGGCTTTAACACCCCACTTTCACCAATGGACAGATCATCCAAAATGAAAATAAATAAGGAAACACAAGCTTTAAATGATACATTAAACAAGATGGACTTAACTGATATTTATAGGACATTCCATCCCAAAACAACAGAATACACTTTCTTCTCAAGTGCTCATGGAACATTCTCCAGGATAGATCATATCTTGGGTCACCAATCAAGCCTTGGTAAAATTAAGAAAATTGGAGTCATATCAAGTATCGTTTCTGACCACAATGCTGTGAGACTAGATATCAATTACAGGAAAAGAACTGTAAAAATACAAACACATGGCGGCTAAACAATACATTACTAAATAACCAATACATAACTAAATAACTAAATAAATAAACAATACGTTACTAAATAACCAAGGGTTCAGTGAAGAAGTCAAAGAGGAAATCACAAAATACCTAGAAACAAATGACAATGAAAACATGATGACCCAAAACCTATGGGATGCAGCAAAAGCAGTTCTAAGAGGGAAGTTCATAGCAATACAATCCTACCTCAAGAAACAAGAAACCTCTCAAATAAACAAACTAACCTTACCCCTAAAGCAATTAGAGGAAGAAGAACAAAAAAACCCCAGAGTTAGCAGAAGGAAAGAAATCATAAAGATCAGATCAGAAATAAATGAAAAAGAAATGAAGGAAACAATAGCAAAGATCAATAAAACTAAAGGCTTGGTTCTTTGAAAAGATAAACAAAATTGAAAACCATTAACCAGACTCATCAAGAAAAAGAGGGAGAAGACTCCAATCAACAGAATTAGAAATGAAAAAGAAGTAACAACTGACGCTGCAGAAATACAAAGGATCATGAGAGATTACTGCTAGCAACCATATGCCAATAAAATGGACAACCTGGAAGAAATGGACAAATTCTTAGAAAAGTGAAACCTTCTGAGACTAAACCAGGGAGAACTAGAATATATAAACTGACCAGTCACGTCACAAGCACTGAAATTGAAACTGTGATTAAAAATCTTCCCACAAACAAAAGCCCAGGACCAGATGGCTTCACAGGCGAATTCTATCAAACATTTAGAGAAGAGCTAACACCTCTCCTTCTCAAACTCTTCCAAAATATAGCAGAGGGAGGAACACTCCCAAACTCATTCTATGAGACCACTGACACCCTGATACCAAAACCAGAGAAAGATGTCACAAAGAAAGAAAACTACAGGCCAGTATCACTGATGAACATAGATGCAAAAATCCTCAAGAAAGTACTAGCAAAGAGAATCCAACAGCACATTAAAAGGATCATACACCATGATCAAGTGGGGTTTATCCCAGAAATGCAAGGATACTTCAATATACGCAAATCAGTCAATGTGATAAACCATATTAACAAACTGAAGGAGAAGAACCATATGATCATCTCAATAGATGCAGAAAAGGCTTTTGACAAAATTCAACACCCATTAGGATAAAAACCCTCCAGAAAGTAGGCGTAGTGGGAATTTACCTCAACATAATAAAGGCCATATATGACAAACCCACTGCCAACATCGTTCCTGAATGGTGAAAAACTGGAACTGTTATTTCTAAGATCAGGAACAAAACAACATTGTCCACTCTCACCACTCTTATTCAACATAGTTTTGGAAGTTTTAGCCACAGCAATCAGAGAAGAAAAAGAAATAAAAGGAATACAAATTGGAAAAGAAGAAGTAAAACTGTCACTGTTTGCTGATGACATGATACATAGATGACATGATACATAGAGAATCCTAAAGATGCTACCAGAAAACTGCTAGTGCTAATCAATGAATTTGGTAAAGGAGCAGGATACAAAATTAATACACAGAAATTTTTTGCATTCCTACACCCTAGTGATGAAAAATCTGAAAGAGAAATTAAGGAAACACTTCCATTTACCATTGCAATAAAAAGAATAAAAAACCTAGGAATAAACCTATGTAAGGAGACAAAAGACCTATATGCAGAAAACTATAAGACACTGATGAAGGAAATTAAAGACAATACAAACAGATGGATAAATATACCATCTTCTTGGATTGGAAGAACCAACACTGTGAAAATGACTATACTACCCAAAGCAGTATACAGATTCAATGCAATCCCTATCAAACTACCAATGGCATTTTTCACAGAACTAGGATAAAAGAATTTCACAATTTGTATAGAAACACAGAAGACCCCAATAGCCAAAGCAATCTTGAGACAGCACAATGGAACTGGAGAAATCAGGCTCCCAGACTTCAGAATATACTACAAAGCTACAGTAATCAAGGCAGTATGGTACTGGCACAAAAACAGAAATATAGATCAATGGAACAGGATAGAAAGCTCAGAGGTAAACCCACACACATATGGTCATCTCTCTTTGATAAAGGAGGCAAGAATATACCATGGAGAAAAGACAGCCTCTTCAATAAGTGGTGCTGGGAAAACTGGACAGCTACATGTAAAAGAATGAAAATAGAACACTCCCTAACACCACACAGAAAAATAAACTCAAAATGGATTGAAGACCTAAATGTAAGGCCAGACACTATAAAACTCTTAGAGGAAAACATAGGCAGAGCACTCTATGACAGAAATCACAGCAAGAGCCTTTTTGACCCATCTCTCAGAGAAATCGAAATAAAAACAAAAATAAACAAATGGGACCTAATGAAACTTAGAAGCTTTTGCACAGCAAAGGAAACCATAAACAAGATGAAAATACAACCCTCAGAATGGGAGAAAAGATTTGCAAACGAAGCAACTGACAAAGGATTATTTTCCAAAATATACAAGCAGCTCATGCAGCTCAATATCAAAAATCAAATAAACCAATCCAAAAATGAGCAGAAGACCTAAATAGACATTTCTCCAAAGAAGGTATACAGATTACCAATAAACACATGAAAGGATGCTCAGCATCACTAATCATTAGAGAAATGCAAGTCAAAACTTCAACGAGGTATCACCTCACACTGGTCAGAATGGCCATCATTCAAAAATTTATAAACAATAAATGCTGGAGAGGGTGTGGAGAAAAGGAAGCCCTCTTGCACTGTTGGTGGGAGTATAAATTGATACAGCCACTATGGAGAACCCTAGGGAGATTCCTTAAAAAACTAAAAACTGAACTACCATATGACCCAGCAATCCCACTACTGGGCATATACCCTGAGGAAACCACAATTCAAAAAGAGTCATGTACTACAATGTGCATTGCAGCACTATTTACAATAGCCAGGACATGGAAGCATCCTAACTGTGCATCAACAGATGAATGGATAAAGAAGATGTGGCACATATATACAGTGGAATGTTACTCAGCCATAAAAAGAAATGAAATTGAGTTATTTGTAGTGAGGTAGATGGACCTAGAGTCTGTCACACACAGTGAAGTAAGTCAGAAAGAGAAAAACAAATACCATATGCTAACACATATATATGGAATATAAGGGGAAAATATGGATCTGAAGAACCTAGGAGCAGCACAGAAATAAAGACGCAGACGTAGAGAATGGAGTTGAGAACGCGGGGATGGGGAAGGGGAAGTTGGGACGAAGTGAGAGAGTTGTATGGACATATATACACTACCAAATGTAAAATCGATTGCTAGTGGGAAGAAGCTGCATAGCACAGGGAGATCAGCTCGGTGCTTTGTGTCCACCTAGAGTGTAGGGATAGGGAGTAGGGAAGGGAGATGCAAGAGGGAGGGCATATGGGGATATATGTATATGTAAAGCTGATTCACTTTGTTATACAGCAGATAGTAAAACACCATTGTAAGACAATTATAATCCAATAAAGATGTTAAAAAAAAGTTAGAAAATATAGGAAAATAAACTCAATGAAAGTTGATGGAAGGAAGTAAAATTGTAACAGTAGAAATTTAAAATGTGTAACACACACTAGAGATGATCAACAAGGCCAAAGCTGGTTGTTTGATGCGACTAATAAAATTGATAAACTTTTAGTGAGACTAAGTTTAAAAAAAAGAGGAGAGAAAGGACACAGTACAAATAACAAGGGGGACATTAGTACAAATCTTGATGTAATGATGATGTGAAGATATGATCAATAACACGTTATTTGTGCCAGTAAATTAAAAAATTTAAATCACATGGGCAAATACCTGGGGAATTTCAACTTTATAAAATATACAAGAAGCTGTGGAAAATTTGAAGTCTTCTAGCTATTCAAGATTTTGAATATACAATTAAAAATGTTTCTACAAGGAATATTTTAGGTACTCATGGCTTTAAACATGAATTCTGTCAAATATTAACAGAAAATCCAGCAGAAATAAAGAAAAAGAGAAGCAGTCTCCAACTCATGAGAATGAATGAATCCAGCATAGCTTTATCAATAAAACTGGGTAAGGGCATTATAAGAAAGGAAAACTACTAGCAAATTTCACAAATACGGATGGAAATATCCTGAATAACACAGAGGACACCAACTATGATATAAAAATATAAAAATGATAATATATAAAATAAAAGATGATAGTACATTAAGCTAAGCTTGTTTTATTCCCGGAATCCAAGGTTCATTTAATATTATTAACTCAGTGTAACTCACTGTATTAATAAAATAAAAGAAAAAACATGCAGTTTATTAAATAGATGCAGAACAGTGTATAATTAAATCCTGTTCATGATAAATCTCTTGGCAATGTATCAATAAAGGGAAAGCTTTAATCTGATGAAGCGTGCCTAACAAGCCCTACAGCAAACATCATAATGGCAAGCTGTTGAAAACATTCCTTTGAATGTGAAGCATAAGAAGATACCAGATATCACCACCTCTATTCAACATTTTACCACAGAACATAGCTAGTGAAATAAATCATGAAAAAGAAATAGAAGTTGTAGGGATTAGGAAGGAAACTTTCTATATTGCAAAGAAATAAAATAGTACCTTAAATTCTAAAAATAGCGTAGTCCAGTGTAGATTGACAGTAACAGCGTTTGGAGAACTCTTCTCTATAAGTTACTCTGGGTTTCAGGCATCTTCCATCATAAGGATCTACCACCTTAAAGGGCCCGTCTTTCTCTGCATGCACCTGACAGATGGAGAAAGAGAGAGAGTAAGATCATAGGTGGGAGGTCTTCATGGGCCAGATCTGAAACTGACCACATTCCATTGACTAGAACACAGTGACATCTAATTATAAGTGGGGAGGCTGGTAAATTTTGCCTAATTCTTTGGCCAGGAGGGAAAAGCAGTTTTTACTGTGACTTCTGTTGGTATTTTTATTATTAGATATATTACTTGTGGATATCAGGGAAAAAAAGTATTGTCCCTGTATGCTCAGAAGAAATAGAAACTTTACCCAGCTGACTATGTCTGTATCAATCCTTCCGTAAGACTCTGGTTCTAATTCCAACAGTAGCTGAGTTTTCATGAGAAGATGAATTAATTTGTAGGCCAAGTTGTCTATTTTGGAAAGAAATGAAAGCTACTTTTGTGTGACAGTCACAGTGTATAGATTTTGTTTGTTGGACATTATTTACACAGTGGCAAAGACATAGATAAATGTGTTGCTTTGTTTTGTTTTGTTTTGTTTTTTAATGTATTGAGAGCACATTTGCAGAGTGAAACCATATGCTATCTGTTCTTACCTCTGCTACTGAATGAATTAGCTTGTGACAGTGTTTCCTGAGCTAATGAGGCAAACATTTTCTTGGATTCAGCTGAAGAAGAAATCCTTATTACTGTCACTTCAAGGATAGGGAGAGCAGTGAGCATAACATTATCAAAATTTGCTTAAGCAACCAACAAACTTAGGGAGATAAGTTTTTCAAGAATAACCATATTGAACAGTGAGGATGTAGAATTGTCACTTAGTGGTAGTAACTAGAAAAATTCATGATCAATTTAAAAAGCCTTATTATAACGAGAGGGAGAGGGACTTCCCTGGTGGTGCAGGGGTTAAGAATCCGCCTGCCAGTGCAGGGGACACGGGTTCGAGCCCTGGTCCAGGAAGATCCCACATGCCTGGAGCAACAATCCCATGCGCCACAACTAGTGAGCCTGCACTCTAGAGCCCACAAGCCACAACTAGTGAGCCTGTGCGCCAAAAGCCCGTGCTCCCCAACGAGAAGCCACCGTAATGAAGAGTAGCCCCTGCTCGCCACAACTAGAGAACGCCCATGTGCAACAACAAAGACCCAATTCAGCCAAAAATAAATAAATAAATAAATAAATTTTAAAAAATTTAAAAAAAGAAAGAATGAGAGGGAGAGAAGAAAATGATAAGATGTAGCACAAAGAGAGAGTCTATATAAAGCTTTGGAAGTAGTTTATTTGTTTAATAGAATAGTAGAGATTTTGGACCTATTATTTAATCTCTGGGTGTAGCTTATTTTTCTCATATTTGAAATGAAGGTGTTGGATGAAAAAAAATCTATGTAATCCTTTCTAGTTTTAGCATTGCATGATTCTAGGTCAGTGTTCCAGTTAATAAAGTGACTCAAGAACAAAAATACATGGGATGTTGTGTTACTTATGAATAGATTCGTTCATTAAGACTATAAGATTGGGGGATGGTAACTTATCACATCTACAAATCCTCTATTTGGTAATGAATCAGAATGTGGCAGTTTGCTCTGCTGGCACAGAGGTAAGAGTTCAGGGCCACGAAGCAGCTGGTCAATATCTTAGGGGAAAAATCTCAGCGATGAGGGAAATATAGAAAAGGAGACCCCAAATCTGTTTACAACTTCCCTTTAAGTAGTCGACCAACTTTTAGGGTGCACTTGTAAGATGTGAGTCTCAAAGAGACCCAGCAGAAAATAGCAGCTAGGAGTCAGAAGATCTGAGTAGAGATTTGAGCAATAATTAGGTTCTGGGAAAAAATAGATTCAAGTTTGTGTCCCTCAAGATAAACATCTTGGTAAATCTCTGGGCTTAATATTGGGACTATGGAGGCTCTAGAAGTAATAGCCACATTCCAAAAGCAAAGTGAATGTTTTAGGAGTGAGTGTTGCACTCCAGTAGTAAGGGGAAACTAAAGTAGCCCAGTGGTAATATAACCTAAAACAAAGGCTTGGCAGGATCAAACGATCTGCTCCTATGCTACCTTCCTGTAAAACAAAATGAAACAGAACCAACCAGAACAAACAACAGCAAACAAGTGAATGAACAAAAACCCAACATATAAATGCAAAATTTTAACCCTTTTCGGAAGATTATATAACATCATCCAGATCCTGCACAATATTTTATCCACAAGGTCAAGCAGCCAGTACAAATTTATGAGGCATGTTAAAGTAACAGCGGGTGGCAGGGGAGGTGGGAAGGAAGGGGTGGAAAACAGATAACAGAAAAGACATATGGGTGGTAAAGTTATTGGAGGTATCAGATATAGTTAAAATAACTGAGTAATATGTTTAAGAATATGGAGGAAAAGATGAACAAAATAGATAAAAATATGGAGAATTTCAATAGAGAATTGGAATCCATTAAGAGAATCAATTAAATATTCCAGAACTGAAAAATAAAATATTTGTAGTTAAGAATTCGTCTGATGGGTGTAACAACAGACTGGAAACAGCAGAAGATAAGATTAGTGAATTGGAAGGTATGTTCCCTCTAAACCCTAGTAGGTGTTTCTTTGTGGAAATTCACAAGCTAGTTCTAAAATATTTATGGAAATAGAAAGGCCATGGATAGCCATGACAATTTTGGAAGAACACCTCTAACAGACAGCAAAACTTATTATAAAGCTAGAGTAATTATTATTGTATATTGGTATAAAGAGAGATCTATATGTAATGGACACTTGATTTACTATAAAAGTGGCACTTCAGAGGAATGGGTAGAGAATGATCTTTCCATTGGATAGTGCCAGGCCAATTTCAAATTCACATGGAAAAAAAGAGAAACTTTATCCTTAATGACATCATGGCAAAATCTAATACCATGTGGAAGGCATATTTAAATGTGAAATATAAAATAATAAAGAATTTAGAAAAAGAATAAGAGATTATTTTTATTACTTTGGGATAGACAAAGTTTTCTTAAACAGGAAACAAAATCACTAAAGAGAAACGTACATTAAAATTAAGAACTTCTTGGGCTTCCCTGGTGGCGCAGTGGTTGAGCGTCCGCCTGCCGATGCGGGGGACGTGGGTTCGTGCCCCGGTCCGGGAGGATCCCTCGTGCCGCGGAGCGGCTGGGCCCGTGGGCCATGGCCGCTGGGCCTGCGCGTCCGGAGCCTGTGCTCCGCGGCGGGAGGGGCCGCGGCAGTGAGAGGCCCGCGTACCTAAAAAAAAAAAAAAAAAAAATTAAGAACTTCTTTTCACCAAAAGACACCATTAAGGGAGTGAAAAGGCAAGTCACAGACTGGGAGAAGAGATTTATGATACGAACAGGTGCAAAAGGTTTATATCAGAATACATAGAAGACTCCTACAAATCCATAAGGAAAGGTAATTGAAGAAAAAAATGTTTAGAGACTTGAACCAACAGTTTACAAAGAGGCTGTCCAAAGGCCAAACAAACCTTTGGCTCAACCACAAATGAGAACGTGAATTAAATGTAAATTAAAGCTGGCACAATACCATCATTTATCCACTATAATGGTTATAATTTAGGACTGTCACTTCTAAATATTGATAAGAATATAGAGTAATTGGAAGGCTCATCACTGTAGGTGAAATAAAATTGTGAAGTTACTTTGGATGAGTCTTTGGTATCATACATGTTGAACATAAATATGCCCTATGACTCAGAAATTTTACTCCTGGCTTAGGATAATGGCAGTGTAGTAATATATAAGCACCCAGATATAAGACAGGAAGAAGACCACAATTACAAGGATCATAAGTAACATTTGAAATCCACTCTACATTCAGGTCTTTAGTTCCCATATATCTAACCAAGAGAATAGACCTCATAGTTTAGTTTGGTCAACCAAAGAGCTCAGTTGACTAACTGATTATCCCATTTTTCTTGAAGTGCTTCTCCAGGTATGAGTTACCTTTCAAACTCCATTTTGCTTAATGACTGCATAATTAAAGGCAATTTTATTGTCTAGGAATATTCTAGCTCATGTATTTATGTTGATTTTTTTTTTTTTTTTTGGTCTCTAAAATTTGAACTGTTTTGTTTGTTACTTGGAGCATAGTGAGAGATTAATTGCAGATCATATATCTTAATGTAGAGTTGGAATCTTTACAGGAACTGATGAAATTTGGTGTCTTGGATCCCTGTGGGGAGTAACTATATCAGACTTTTAATAATTCATTTTGAATACTTGAAAAGGCTGGATAACCATGTCAAAGTCTAGGACACACTTCGGGTAAGGATGGGAAGGCTCTGTGATCGCACAAGAGGAATAATCATAAGGGTGCACATTGAGCAGACTGAGAAGTTGTTAGGAATCACTATTACATTTTAATTGGTTTCACCCTTGGTATAATTAAACATAAACATAATGTAATGGTTTCTGAATATATAGATTTTATGAGAAAATAATTGGATCATAGTTTGTATTATTAGTTCTATGTCCCTTTCTACCCCTGACATTCTTTGAGTTTCTTTGAGATTCTATGACAAATAAATAGAAGCAACTAATTATTGAGACTTAGGTCCAATTAAGGCATGTTGATGTATTAAGTTTCATTCTAATAGTGGGACTTAGGGTCAAATGGCAAACTCAACAGTTGGAAAGATTGTCATCCATTCAGTTGTTTGATAATGGCAAATTAAGGAGTTTTAAAAGACAGAAAGGAAGTCTATCTAGAGAAGGGCAAAAAGGATTAGCCATTTTAATAATCCAGTAACTCAAACAAACCCAACAGAGAACATGGCCATCAGTGTCAGAAAAAGAGACAAAATGTAAGACTGGATGTACGTCCATTGACTTATTATTGGATCTTGCTGCAAAAGTCTTAGAAGTAATGTACAGCTGATATCTTTATGATCTCCAAATTCTTGAGTTAGATGTCTACCTCCAGAAGCCTTTCGCTTCTATTGGCTTTTTAGTAAGCTGAAGTGTTAGATCTTAAGTATACTTGTATTTCCAGTTGCAGGATCCTTAGCACATTTACCCATGGTGTATACCTTGGAATTCAAGAGTCGCATTTGTGTTTATAAATATTCGATATGGTCCTTTCCTAAGTGATCCTAAGTCTGCCCTTTATTGGTGTCTTTCCAATACATTTAATCTCCTGGAAGTATATCATGTATGTGTATGTCTAATGGGGTCTTTTTTTTTGAAATATAACTTGTACTTTCCAAGCATATGTCTGTGTATATGACATTAATTTCAACAATATGTGATATAATCATAATGTGACAATGTATAGTCTGTCAGTAGATAAATATATTTAAGATTCATAGGTTTTCTTGCAACAAATTTATAAGAACTCATATGAGAATTTGTGAGAATTTATTTTATGTAAATTGTATATCATTAGGACTATGCGTAGAATTTAGGCTAAGTAGCTTAAATTTATTTGAAAATTTGGATTGTTTTGATTTAAAATACTATTAGTTTATTCTTTCCTTCCAGACCGTTTGGGGTGATATTCTGTTTTAGTATTCTGTTTGTAACTGCTTCAGTAGTTCATTTATAAGGTGGATTTCTGTATCACTAGTGAGCATTGAAAGTTCTCCCAGGTTATGAAAACATAATTCATAATAATTCTGTAAAAGAATATTAACCAATCTCACCAGACTATTTTAAGCTATTTCTAAGACATATATACATACATGTATTTTAAATAACCACAATAATTTGTTAATGGATACAGTGAATAAAAGATATAAATTGTGACATCAAAAACATAATATGCAGGGATGGGAGTATATAAATGTAAAGCTTTTGTATACATTCAAATTTAAAATTATTAGCTTAAAATAGACTATTATAAATATAAGTTGATTTACATAAGCTGCATGGTTAACTACAAAGCAAAAACCTATAGTAGATACACAAAAGACAAAGAGAAAGAAATCTACACATGCCATTACAGAAAATCATCAAATCACAAAGTTAGAGAACAAGAGAGGAAGAAAGGAAAAAATAAATTACATATCTGCCAGAAAACAATTAATAAAATGGGAATAGTATATCCATATCTATCGATAATTACTTTGAATGTAAATGTACAAAATTCTGTGATCAAAGTGGCTGAATGGATAAAAAAACAAAACAAAACAAAAAACAAGACCCAACTGCATGCTGCATACAAGAGACTCACTTTAGCTTCAGCTTTAAGGAAATGGATAGACTGAAAGTACAGGGATGGAAAAAGATATACCAGGCAAATGGAAGGCAAAAGAAAGCAGGTGTAGCCATACTTATGTCAGACAAAGCAGACTTTTATCAAAGACAGTACAAAGCAGTGAAGAAGGTCATTATATAATGATAAAGAGGTCAATTCATCAGGAGAAGACAACCTTTGTAAAAATTTGTGCACCCAGCATAGGCGCATCTATAGGGGCATCTAAATATATAAAGCAAATGTTAACAGACCTGAAGGGAGAAATGGACAGCAACATAATAGTAGGTGACTTCAAAACTCCACTCTAAACCATGGATAGATCATCCAGATAGAAAATCAATAAGGAAACATTGGACTTAAACTACACATTTCCCAGATGTACTTAACAGACATTTAACTCTAGTTTCATTTGAAATCTAGAAAACTTTGTATTTCTAGTTATCTTTGTACTTGTACTTCTTTTAAATATTAAAAAAACTCCCTTTTTCCCTGTTTCATTTAACCCTTTATAGAAATAATAATTGTAAAATTCTATTTTGTCAGAACATATATTATTTATATTACTCTATCGCTCTTGTTTCTATCTTTATTATTAAATCTACTATTAAATCTATCTATCTATCTATCTATATATATATATATATTGGTCTTTTTACCAATGTAATTAATTTATATACATTGTTTTATTTGTAGAAGTGTTTTAGGCTATGAATTTCCCTCTGATCATTGCTTTAAATGTAATCAGAGTCTGATATATAGAATATTCATTATTCTCATTCTTTAAAAATTTGGAGACTTTGGACTAGGTTTCTTCAGGCATTTTTTGGTTGGATGAAACTCATCTGTAAGAAAGGCTCATGGATATTGCATTTTCTGAGTTCTTTCAAATGTAAATTCTAATTCTGTAGTCTTGATACTTAAAAGATAGCATGGTTGAATACAAAATTATTGGTTCAAACTTTCTTTTCTTGATCTTCTTATAAAGGTTACTTTATTCTGTCCTTGCTTTGTATATTGATTTTGAGAAATATGAAGCTAGTCAAATTCTCTTGCCCTTGTAAATTATTTTTTTCTGGAGGCCTTGAGGATTTTTTAATTTCTAAATTTGAATAGTTTTACTAGGATAAATTTTAGAATTAATCTTTCTAGGTCAACTTTCTCAGAACTTAGTTAGCTCTTATAATATGTAGATTCAGGTCTTCTTTTATTTTTGGAAGGTTTTCTTGAATTATAGTGAAAAATAATAGTTCTGTTTTACTGTATGGTTTTCCTTCTTTAGGATCTCCACTTATACCTATGTTGACTTTTCATTGCCAATTTTTAAACTTTAGCCAATTTCTCCCTGACTCCTTTTACTTCTTTTTTTAAAACTTTCAAATTCTCTTTGTTGTTTTCTTAGTTTTCTTTAATGCTTCTCATTAAATTTTCATTCAAATCTGTTTTGAGTATGACATAGGCACCATATAATTGAACTTACTTTATGATATGGTATTACCTTCTATTGCTTTCCTGAAATCAACTAACTCTTGTTTCATTTCTTCTTGTTTTAGTCTCCACTTTGGTTCTTAGATTTTGGGTTTTTAATTTTATGTGTCTTTTTTTATATCCAATAGTTTGAGGATAAATAATTCAGTTTTGCTTGTTATGTTACACTTTTCTTCAAATTCATGATCATTTATTTGGGAGAATTTTATTAGCTGAAATTTTAAATTTAAATTGCTGTTTTCTTTTTATAATAGCTTTGTATAGAAGAAAACTGCACATATCTATATATTTGTTTGATTGATTTGACAGATTATATTTAGCTTTTTTCCCAAATTTCTTGTCCAAGTTTGCCATCTTCTGTCAGAGTAGAAGATTGCAGTTTCTTTAATAGGTGGCTTGGGGGCATGGCTGGGAGGGGCTGTAGGGTGAAGAGCTGTGTGTAAGATTTCTTCTTTTAAAATATTGTCTGGAAGGATCCTAAAGTAACCATCTTCATTTTTTTTTTCCTTGTCAGTCTCCAATGGGCATGTCTTTCCTTCCCTTTTATTCTGTTTTCTTCTAGAATGTTTCTTTTCAAGATTGTCTCCTTAAGCACTGCATCCAATTTTAAGTCCTTTCCCTGTAGTTAGGGCTGTGATCTTCCAGTAGTCTTTATCAGTATTTTATCACTTAGGATGATTTTAGCTTAATTAATCGCCTCTTCTATGCTCTGCACACTTTTTCTCAATATTATTCTCTCTCTCCTTCTGCTGCCCCCGAACTCCCAGTTTTCTGAATAGGTGGGAGTTTTAGAGAAAACTTTGCTGGAAATTGGTATTTATTTTTCTAAATACAGACAATTAAAATTTATAGTGATTTTTATCTTTTACATATGCTGAAAGTGTGATAATTGTACGGATTTATTTGTGTTTGTTGATATGTGTAGTTTTCTTAGAGGATGTGTGGTAGGATTCATATTTAGGTAGCTGTGATTACCTTGACTTCCAGAACCAGCACTCTTAACCACTGTGTCCCTCATTAATGTTGTCCCTTTGGATTTTGCCTGCAGTTTCTCTTTTGATGGGCTCTGAAATAATTTTTTTGAGCTCTGTTTATGAAACTGGAGAAATTACTCAGATGCCAAGTTGTATTTGCTTTCCCCATCATCTCCTTTCAGGGATATATACAAATTTGCTTCCTTTGTAAGCTTCAGACAAAACACTACACCAAAATATACAAGCACAGCACAACAAAGCAGACAACAGCAATTAAAGAAACCCCTCCAGTTCAAAACCCACATATGCCAATCTCACCCACAAGTTCAGAAATACTCAGATACCTCTGGATGCTAGTTTAGACTGACGCTGGGGCCCATGCAGTATGGAACATGTACCTCACCCTGACTGTGTGACAGACTCTGCTAGGATGTGTGGGGATCAGTGAAAATCTCATAGAGAAGGTGACATTTGACATCAGACTTAAAAAATAAGCTGGAGATCTAGAGTCTGTCATACGGAGTGAAGTAAGTCAGAAAGAGAAGGACAAATACCGTATGCTAACACATATATATGGAATTTAAGAAAAAAAAAATGTTATGAAGAACCTAGGGGTAAAACAGGAATAAAGACAGAGACCTACTGGAGAACAGACTTGAGGATATGGGGAGGGGGAAGGGTGAGGTGTGTTAGGGCGAGAGAGAGACATGGACATATATATACTAACAAACGTAAGGTAGATAGCCAGTGGGAAGCAGCCGCATGGCACAGGGAAACCGGCTCGGTTCTTTGTGGCTGTCTGGAGGGGTGGGATAGGGAGGGTGGGAGGGAGGGAGACAAAGAGGGAAGAGATATGGGAACATATATATATGTATAACTGACTCACTCTGTTATAAAGCAGAAACTAACACACCATTGTAAAGAAAAAAAAAAAAATAATAAGCTGGATGTTTTCAAAGTAAACAGGAAAGGGAGAGGAAAAGCCCTTTAAAGCAGAAGTTTCACTTGATCAAAATCATGAAGGTATTAAACGCCTGAGCTGTTTGCACAGGTAATCGTAAGTGGCTTTAACGCATGTGGTTGAGATTGTGGTGGCAAGGTGTGGGTCTGGGGGAAAGAAGTGATGTGAGATGGGGCTGGGACAGTGGCTGGAGTCAAATTTGAAAGGCTTTGCTTGCCTGACACGTCACTCATTCACAAAGAACAGTATGATCCAGATTGCCTTTTTTACTAAGAAAAATGAAGAAAATTAAACACCTGCTGGTAAAGCTGATCGATTGTTAGGAAGATACATTTGTCACCTGTAATGCAAACTGGTTTTCAGGGGAAAACCAAAACTGTATCAAATAAGTTTATTTTAAGAACTAAGTAAGCAATTTTTATAGTCAGTGGCTGTTAGTTCATTGTTTTCAAAAGCTGGTTGATAAAGTTCAAGAATTTATTTTAAATATTGGTTTAAGGATATTGGAATGACCAGACCCCTGAGTAGAGGAGCTATCTCATTTAAACAACAATCCTCCAGTGAATGGTTCTGCACGTTCTCCAGTGTTGACCTCTTCACCTTTGTTTCAACGCCTAGTATGATGTAGACACTAAAAGAATGATAAACATGTGTTGAAAAAAAGAGAGAAAAAAGAGAAAGAAAGAAAAGAGGGAAGACCTTCTCTTGGTAGAGCAAGATAAGTTGACTGTTCAATCCATGGCTGTCACATGGAGATTTTTGCTTAAGATCTTTCCAGTGTTCATACTTAAGAACATACCATAGGTGGTTTACTTCAGTGAGGCAACATTCCTCTACCTCCAACTAAAATGTAAACACTCCTGACAGCTGTGAAGCCTTATCAACCAATAAAATTTATAGATAATTAGTAGATAGATAATAACAAAATGGGGCATGGCATAGGTGCCAAAGGCTACCTTCAGATCCTCTACCTCAAGGATGGGGCATTTCATTCCACAAGGGCACTGAAGAGGGAGGCCAAAAGGATCCAAGGACAGACATCTGTGTGTTTTTCTTAGCATTTGTCTATATTGGGCATGGTTAAAATAATGCCCCTTGTTCAAGCTCTGAAATAACCTCAAAAACAATTTAAAAAGATAAAAGTCCTGTGCTCAATTCTTCCTAGAGTATACTCTGGGAAAAAAGTTAGAAATAAGGGAAAGTTTGTTAATTTTGTCAGGATGCCCAGAGTTAAATGATGACTTTATTCAAAGAGGGTTAAGAAATAGTTTTGATGCTTACTAGCTACCCATAAACATGAAACTTGGGGTTTATATTTGAAACAGAACAAATCAGGCCCTACTAAGAAGAAGGCAATAATTAACTTGGTGCTTGACATATTTTTCCAAACTTAGTCCATACAAATACCCCTTGTTTCAATTTTATTAGATGTTAAGAATATTCCTGAAAATGCAAAGTTCAGTTTCTCCAAAGTAGGATGATATGTGACTTTTAAATATTGCACCATATGGAATTTTGTCTAGTTAACTGTGTGTGTCTGGAAGCAGAGTAGTTCTGTGAAGGGATGTTACCCATAGCTGATAGACGTAGAATTCAGAACTGTGGCCTGAACGTCAGAGCACATGTGAGTAAATTGTGGAGGGAATTGGTAGTGGTGGTAGTCCGTGGCCAGCAACTTTCTTAGTGCTGCTGTAAAAGCACCATTGCCGGGCTACACGCTGAGAAAAATCCCCCAATATATGTACTGCATTTAGTTGTTGATTGGGAGAGGCCCGTAACTCCTCTATCTATCCCTTTCCCAGCCCCACTCCTGGTACCTCTTCCTAAGGTAAAGAAGTAGGATGTAGCCTGGTGATGTTCAGTAAAAATTCATTGTGTTCTTTACTACTTAAGATCAGATAGTACAAACTGTCACTTCAGTTCTTGACTAAAGCAGATTGATTGGGGGGGATGAGGGAAACCTAGGGCACAAAAAAGATACAGGCATTGTGTTGTTTCCTTCCAAATTCCCTTTTCAGTTATTCATAAAGGATGACAAAAATGATATTCCAAATGAATTTTACATAATTTAAAATATTATGAAGCAATCAACAAAATAGTCACCAAATAACTCTGGTTGTTGGTGATGCAGCATTCCATTTGTGTGTGTGTGTGTGTGTTTATGTGTGTGTGTGTGTGAGAGAGAGAGAGAGAGACAGAGACAGAGAGTGAGAGAGAGACAGAGAGAGAGAAAGAAAGAGGGAGGGAGAGAGAAAGAGACAAGAGATGTATATCTGGGCTATAAGGATAATGTTTGCCACTCAGAAATTAAAGGCTGCTCTTATGTTGCCTGCACTGCAGATTTGGCACTTAACAGTGTTCCAACACTTTGGCTGCTTGCAACTGTGCATTCACTTCAGAGATAAAATCCCATTAGGTTCAAACCTACTTTCCCCTTTGACCACCATGGAGGAGCTTTTTAGCTTCTTCATAGACTGTTTTATTGCTCTGGATATAGTCTCTTTAATGGGATGTAACCCAGTTTCGTGATATTATTTTGTTCCATTTACTCAGAAAATCATGGTATGGTTTGTGTTCTCTCTCTCCTTTTCCTTTCCTTATCTCTCCCAATGCAGGGAAAAATTACGAAATTATAGAATTAATGGGCACTGAAAAGTTGGAGAGACTGAGACATAAGTTACTAAACTGATTTTCTTGCCGAAATGGTATAATTTAGTGATACTTTTTATAAATGTTATTCAAGCTGTGGCTTTTCTGAAAGATCAGAAGTCACATTATTAAAAAAAAGGAGGGGAGGATCATAACTTCATAACTACGAATCAGCAAGATGACCCTACTTTCACTGGTAAGATTTATATAATTTCAGTGACTCTAAATCTTGAGAGAGATTTATTTATAAAATACCTAGCTGGAAAACAAAACAAAAGATGAACCCAGGACAGTTAAACAAATGAGACATTTTCCTAAGTCTGTCTTTGAATGTCAAAAACAATAGGAGGGCTTCCCTGGTGGCGCAGTGGTTGAGAGTCCGCCTGCCGATGCAGGGGACATGGGTTCGTGCCCCGGTCCGGGAAGATCCCACATGCCATGGAGCGGCTGCGCCCGTGAGCCATGGCTGCTGGGCCTGCGCGTCTGGAGCCTGTGCTCCGCAACGGGAGAGGCCACAACAGTGAGAGGCCCGCGTACCGC
>NW_006781198.1:635368-647299 GCF_000442215.2 Lipotes vexillifer
AAAAAAAAAAAAAAAAAAAAAAAGAAAATAATTTTAGGCACTACTGCTGCCCATAACAATGTTGATCTCATGGTCACTACATGGATTTGCAGTTAGACAATTGAGCTTAGCATAAAATTAGATTCTGGTTTTGAACACATCGCTATACATTTTTAGGTTTCAGTGTTATTAACTACAAAATTAAGTATTAAGTGCTTGGTGCCTAAGACCAGTTTGGCATAAACATTTGTGTGATATGGCTTCCTGTGCAGACTTCTATAGCCCTTTTCTCAGTGAGCTGTTTTGAGAAAACCTTTTCCTTCTGATGAATGCTTCCAGTGCCAGTTCATGCATCTGTAAGAAAAAAGCAGGCCAGACACTCTTATTATTCACACTGCAGGAAACCCTGAGAAGAGCTCAATGAAAGGAATGGCAGCCTAAAATTAAAGATCCATTTGTTGTGCGTGGTGTGTGTTTCTAACATGTGGTTCTTTTCCCCCTGCTATCAGTAAACTCGATGACTAATAGTGTATCCAGTTGCACAAATATAGAGAGAAAAGTTGGAATTAGTGTAAAACAAGATGGTAAAAAAAAATTCATAAATCCAGAGATTCTATAAATAATGAAGATGCTGCAATAGTTTGTAAAGGAGGTTACTCTGCTGTTTCCAGGTACCATCTTTTGAGCTACTACTGGGCTTACTGATGTTCTGTTTGAGACTGTTAATACCGGTGTCAAATATAATCCTAAATAGCTCTTCAGACTCTGGTTTTAGCTTTTTGATTTATCTTCCTTTTTTTTGTATGGGTAGTCAGTGTTTGGGTTGTGTGAACAAACAATGAGGGAAAATCCTGAACAGCTAAATCTTTTAATATTAAAACCTGTATGTTCTGCACTTTACAGTTTGCTAACAGTCTTGAGTGCCAGTCTTTCTGTAGGACACAGTAATATATTTATTTATTTATTTTATGGATGGCAAAATGAAAAATTGGAGAAGTCAGGTGACTTTTAAAAAATTATGTTGCAAAAAATAAGACAATAATAATAACAGTAATAAAGTACATTAACTGAGTGCTTCCTTGTGTGTTAGATGTTCTTCTAAGCCCTTAATCCTCACAATACTTAATCCTCACCACAACCTGTAAGTGTTCATCAGAAGCAATAGGTGAGAACTGGGGCACTCCAAACACAGGGAGAAGAGTGTGAAAAGAGCCTTTAAACAAGTAGGCAGGTGCTGAGAATGAGAATAGTGTTCAAAGTGGAGGAGGGATGAGGCTGAAACGGAAGCAGGACCAGATCATGGAGGGTCTCATATGCCTGCTGCAGAGTTTGGATTTTATCTTCTAAAACAGGGATAGACCAATGCTTTTTGTAAAGAGCCAGATGGTAAATGTTTTTGGCTTTGTTGGCCACTTGGTCTTTGTTGCAACTTCTCAGCTTTGCGGCGGTAGCACAAAAGCAGCCACAGACGATACGTAAATGTGGGCATGGCTGTGTTCCAATAAAACTTTATTTACAAAAACAGGTGGCAAGTGAGCAGAATTTGGACAATGGGCTATTATTTGCTGACCCTTATTCTAGAAAATGGTGAACCATTAAACTTTGAAGGCAAATAGAGCATGAGACATGCATTGCTTCTTCCAAAAGGTCTTCCTCACCTGATGATTAAATTGAGGCATATAGCAATTATTTTCCCTACTCTGTCAAGGAAGAATGATTCCATGGGAATAATTAGGGCACTTTCTCTAGAGAGAGTGAACATAGGTCCCTGGCTTACCTGGGATAGGCTACTTTATATCTGTTGCTCAACATTATAACTAATAGCATCCCTTTCATCCTCACAAGTTTCCCTATTGGGATAAGTTACATATGGCCGTCTTATTTTAAAGCTAAAAATGGGTTCATTTTAGAACTTCCACATAGGGATAGGCATCGGTCCTAATCTTTTGTAGATGGTGTGATGGGTTGAGAACACCACCATCTGGAGTGGAATCCTGCCTTTGCTCCTTATTAGCCATGTGGACTTGGGCTAATTGTCCATTTCCTCCAAGTCAAGGTTTCTTTCCTTGAAAATTGAGAGTAATAGGTCCTTCCTATATAATAAGGGCTATGTGAGTATAATACAATGATGTTTATAAAAGTTCACGGGGAAAATTATTTGTCAAGTGTTATCCAAGTGGCAGTGAAGAACTGCAAGGTGGTAGGGCTTTGTACCCAGATGGAAAGGACTTAACCCAGCTTCCACGATTATCATTTATGGGGCCTTTTGCAGAATTCATTACTTCTCTTTGAGTCTCAGAGCTTCTTTGGGGCTAATAACACCACCTCTTCAGAATTGTGATTGTTAAAGATAATGTGTGTAAACTGTCAAGCACAGTGCCTGATCCATAGTTAGCATTTAGTAAAAAATGCAGTTATTAGTTTTTTGAACAATCACATGCCATGTCAAAGCTTCTATTCATCTTTACTTTGACACATGCCTCAGATTATTTACCTCCATTCACCTCCTGTAGTGTCAAAATTCTGGGGTTTTTGTGTGTGTGTGTGTTTTTTTTTTTTTACAGTTTTTAAGCCATATCCACTCAGCAGTGTTCCAAAACTGTAATGAAGATATTGGTGTTGATGAAGATGATGATGCTGATGATGATGATAGTAACTTATTGAACAGTTTTTAGGTTATAGGAATCTCTAGGTGAAGCATATTTCCTGTGTGGTCTAATATGGTTAAATGCTAACTTCATCTGACTTTCGAGACTCTAATGCACTTTTGAATCCTTGATTTCTGGGACCATTCTTGGATCATGGCAGAGCTCCCTGTGGTGTTTCTTCAATAGGAAAGGCCATATGAGATCACAGCCTGAGGAACGAGGGCTGTGAACACCATGTTATTTCTCTCCTAATGCTTTTCCTATACCTTACTATCACATTTGCTTGAAGACCTGAAAATAATTGGTTGAAACTGCTACTCACTTTTAGCTTTCTATCCACATTTGACAAATATGTTGCTCCATGTAACATGCATTATAAATGGCTTGAATCTAATAAGTAGTTCTTTTTGGACATGAAATCTGTTTTTCCTTCTTCCTTCCTTGAGAGGGAAATTACAATCTTCCAAGACTCTCCTTCCATTTCTATAGAATGTGGGTGCTAATTTGAAAGCAGTCTCATAAAATGGAAGCAAACAGGCTAATTAGAAATATTTATGGGCCTGTTAGTGAATATATGTGTAATTGAAATAAAAAGGCTCTCCCTGAAGGGGAAAACATTACTTTGGTTGTAGGAATAATTAGCTTGTGCTGTTACATTGAAAGAGGATAAAACCCTTTCCCTCCTGATCAGATCCATTGTTACTTCATCAGGCCAAGGTGTCTCCAGAAGGACTCATTAGTATTCTTATTATTAAATTTTAAGTTTTAAAATCAAAGCTAGACTTGCACATTTCTTATTCCCCTGAGATAATCACTTTCAACTCTTAGTTGATTATTTTGGTACTTATCACCGTATCTCTAATAATAGGTTTATATTTTACTCTTTTAAAATAAGTTCTTTAAGCTTTTTAAATCAAAGTTGCATATACATGTGTACAGTTAAAAGAGTCAACTATTTCTACATTGCCTGTTAGTAAAACCAGCATATCCATGGCACACTTTCTGTTTCTCACCTTCCTAGAGGACATCACTTTTTGCATTTACTATCATAATTCTATTTAACATGATATTGTTACTACTTCTTGACTTTTAGCTTTGAAAATGATCTATTGACTTTGCACTCTGGAAGATGAGAATTTAGTTTTCTAAATTCCAGTCCCATTCTGTACATGTATCCTTCGTATTTTCCATCCCCCCAATATAGTTTAATCATAATTTTGGATAGATCAATATCCTATATTTACATTATCATGACTATATTAAAACTATTCATGCCTGAGACATGTAACATACTTTGATTATTTTTGCTGTCCTGCATAACATTTAAAAAATAGTTTTAGATTATCTTTTAAAAATACATTTGCCCATTTTCTTTGGACTCCGCACTAATTCCATCCCAAACTCTACCACACCAGTATGTAAATCTATGCTGTATATGTTTTTTCACATCTGGTATTTTTCAGTTTGTCTCTGGAACAAACATCTCCTAGAGCCCTCGGGTACCTACTCATCTGGATTAATTACTATTTCTAGTGTCATCCAGAGATTTTACTTTACCTCCCTCATTTTCACCTTTGACTTTCTCATATATTGAATTCCCTGTTCCCTGGATCCAAGATCTTCCTCTTTATTGATTTATTCCCTCATTTTGACTGGGTATAGCCTCCAGTAGCTTCCTGAAAAAAGTAGAAAACTGTATGAAAGATGATTTATTTTATATATTGCATGACTTAAAATGTCTTTATTTTATTGTGACACTTAATAAAAAAATTGGCCAGGTTAGAATTCTCAGTTGGATATAATTTCCTTCACAATTTTAGACAAAAATTTATTATGAAAATTTCTGAACATATGAAAAAGCAGAGTTCAGGGAAATTCCATGTACTCCTCAAAAAACTAACAGCTTCAGCAGTTGTCAACATGTTGCCTACTTGTTCCATTCATCTCTCCACCTACTTTTTTGTTTGTTTTGCTGGAGTATTTTAAAACAAGTCCCAGACATTATCTCATTTCACCTCTAACTGATTCAAAATGAATCTTCAAAATAAAATAAAGGGCATTTCCTTACAATGTCATTATCACACTTAACAAAATTACCAGTAATTCCTTTATATCATACTAAAACAATCTATAATCAATGTTTTCTTGTTGTCTGTAAATACCTTTTATAGATGCTTTGTTTGAATCAAGATCCAAAATATTTCTACTCATTGTATTTGGTGGTTATATTTTTGAAGTCTCTTTTGGTCCCCAAAGTCTCCTCTTCTCCCATATCCCTCCCTGTTCCTCCCACCCTCCCATACCATTGACTTTTATTAAAATAACAAGAATGTCCCATGTTCTGGATTTGGTTGATTGCCTTCTTGTAGTAGGTTTCTCTATCTCTCATATTTCTTATAGACCAGAAGTTAGGTTTAAATCCTTGATTAGATTCTGGATCAGTTGTTTTTCCAACAGTGTTCCAAAAGTGATAAGAGTTTGCCACTTTTAGTTATTCTAAGGCGGAGCAGTGACTGAAGTAGTGAAAGTACCCTCTCTTCTTTGTAAATTTCTTCATAATTTTTCACCTAGAGGTTTTAATATCCATTAATGATGATTGTCTAAATCAGTATTCTCATTATAGAAGTTGTAAGATGGTGATTTTTCTAATTCTATTGTTCCTACTCCTATATTAGTTGAAAATCTGATTGGTGAACTCTTCCTCATTCAGGAGGGCTATACAGTTCATACCAGAAGAATAAGATAATCGTTTCCACTTAATTACTACAGATTTTTCTCAGTTTACAATGGGGTTATGTCCTGATAAACCCATTGTACTTGGAAAACATCATCTGTCTAAATGTACTTACTACAACTAAGATACTAAAGATCATAGCACAGCACAGCCTACCTGAAAGATGCTCAAAAGGCTTACATTAACCTACAGTTGGGCAAGGCCGAGTTTTGTAATAAAGTATTGTATTTCTCATGTAAATTATTGAATACTGTACTGAAAGTGAGAAACAGAATGGTTGTAAGTGTATTGGTTATTTACCCTCACGATTATGTGGTTGACTTTGGGCTGACTCCTGCTGACCAGCCTCGTGAGAGAGTATTGTACCACATATTGCCAGCCCAGGACAAGGTCAAAATAAAAAATTTGAAGTACAGTTTCTACTGAATGCTTTTACTGCTTTCACACCAGTGTAAAGTCAAGAAATTGTAAATCGAACCATCTTTAGTTGAGAACCGTCTGTAGTTTTCATAGTTATGAGTGGTGCCTTGGAAACCTCTTCTATTATCAAATGTTATCTCTCTCCTTTTATTTGAGTATCATTATGAAATAATGAAATTTTTATAGCTAATTGTTTAGCAGTTGCTGTCATTATGTGTATGATGCTTTAAATGGCCTTATTGACTAGTAGAAGACCCTTTCCTTAAGAAACTTACAGGCTTCTTAAAACTGCTGATTTATACATAATTTTAATGAAAACTACTTCTTTTCACTCTGAAAGTTTGTAGAATCATTTTTTTCTTGTTCCCAGTGCTCTGAAACTTCATATGATGTAACTATTTTCATCTGTATTCCTCAACTGCTTGTTTCCTTAGTTAGCTCTTTCAGTCTGAAAATGTATGCCTTCCCTTTCACTTTGGTGACAATTTCCCCTCCATCTTCTCTGTCTCTCCTTCTAGTACTTTTATTAGTTAGATGTTTAATCCTTTACTTTTCTTATTTTTCCTCTCCTATCTTTTTCAGTCTTTGTCTTTTTGCTTTACTTTCTGGGAATTTTCCTCAAAGCAATCTCTTCTACTGGGATTTTCTTTTATTGGGATTTTCTATTTTTATGTCATTAATTTTAATTTCAAAAATCATATTATATGTTCTTTGAATACCTCTTTTATGGATCTTTTTACTCTTTCATGGATACAATATCTTCTTTATCTCTCTGAGGGATTAATAAGAGGGTTTTTAAAAAAAATGTATTTTTCCTGTGTAAGGTTAGGTACTTAACACAAGGTGTACCTCACATTTTGTTTTAAATTTTATTTATTTTATTTATTTTTCTTTTTTGGCCACACTGTGCAGCATGCGGGATCTTAGTTCCCTGACCAGGGATCAAACCCATGTCCCCTGCACTGGAAGCACAGAGCCCTAACCACTGGACCACCAGGGAACTCCCAGACCTACCTCACTTTTGATAGCAGCTTCAAATTTGAGTGTTCACAAGGCCAGCCTCAGGTTTGATACTCTGCTAGAAGGGCTCACAGAAC
Source organism: Lipotes vexillifer (assembly GCF_000442215.2). NCBI lineage: Eukaryota > Metazoa > Chordata > Mammalia > Artiodactyla > Lipotidae > Lipotes > Lipotes vexillifer. Next base: position 642,247 of record NW_006781198.1, read on the forward strand.
TCACTGAAAGCTATTATACTCACAGTTACGGTTTATTACAGTGAAAGGATACAGAATGTAGTCAGCCAAGGGAAGAGGTACATGGGGCAGAGTCCCAGCCAGTTGAGAGCATGAGGTGCTGTCACAGTCAAGGGTACAAGTAGGCATAGATAGGAGAGCTCATGGACACTTTGCTCCCACTGTATTCTCAGGTTCCCTTAACAGGGACCTGGGGACCTATCTTTTGTATTTTTCTGTTGGTTCTGGGAAAGGGAGCCCTGTGATGTAACTGTTTTAGTTCAGTTAAATACTCAGTCTTGTTCTGTATTTACTGGCAGGGAGGCCACAGTTGCTGTGGCAATGGTCAGATGTGGCCAGAGCCCTTGAGTGTAAGATAGGGGTATAGAAAGGAGGAGGGGTTTGAAGATGCTGAGGAGGCCAAAAGCAGAGGCACTTTTTTTTTTTTTTTTTTTTTTTTTTCGCCATATGGCTCGCAGGATCTCAATTTCCCAACCAGGGACTGAACCCAGGGCATCGGCAGGCGGACTCTCAAGCACTGCGCCACCAGGGAAGCCCACACTTTTTTTAAAGCAACATTGTTTTGCCATCACCTCTATCTATTTCCAGAACCTTTTCATCATCCCCCAAAGACACTCTGTACCCATTCGGCAATAACCCTCCCATATTGTCCTTCCCCCAATCCCTGGTAACTTCTTTCTGTCTTTATGAATTTGTCTGTTCTAGATACCTCATATAAGTGGAGTCATATAATATTTGTCCTTTCATGTCTGGCTTCTTTCACTTAGCATAACGTTTTTAGGGTTTATCTGTGTTGTAGCATGTATCAGAACTTTATTCCTTTTTATGGATGAATACTATTCCATTGTATAGATATACCACATTTTGTTTATCCATTCATCTGTTGATGACCACCTGGGTTGTTTCCACCTCTTGACTATAATGCTGCTATAAAAATTGGGGTACAAATATCTATCTGACTTCCTGCTTTCAACTTTTTTGAGTATAAACCTGGGAACAAAATGGCTGGGTCATCTGGAAATTCTGTGTTTTGAGAAACAGAGAAGAGCTTTTGAGAATGAAGTTTATCTTTTTCTTATTGGGACACTAAACCGATGAGGTTTTGTGAAGTTGTCTTGGCAGGCATTCCTCAGCTTTCAAAAAGTTTCTTTTTGAACACATGGCTATTGTTAGGTTTTGGTGAAATGGCATTATTTATATAGAATATAATTGGAATTGACAAGAAGGTCTCAGCTGAGCAAGGTCTGTCATAATGACCTTTATTTAAGATGGTGAGAAAAGATACCAGGACACAGGCTGAGAGGGGCTGCCATTGTATTTCCTGGTCCCACCTGGTATTTGCCTTTTGTGCCTGGTCATTTACTGCCATGTTGTTCAGGAGCAGAAGAATGTGCTCGCCATCTGGAAATCTTGTGGTATAAGTATATCCTTTTTTATTCCTGTACTCTTTGAGCATTATCTTAATTTTCTGACTCAGTTTTTTCCACACTATTTCTGAGCCATGATTCTGTTGATTTGGTGGTGGGAACAACTATAATTACTATTCTGTTTGGAACAGAAGTGTGAAGGCTGCATGGTGGCCATGGAATGGAGACCTTCTTTATCAAGATGCTGTCAACTATGGCTGACATAATTTAGCGATCAGCTTAAGTTAGTTGGTATTGCCTTAGAACTAGCGTTGCCAGATAAAATACAGGATTTTAAAAATATTTATATTTAGATAAACAGTGAATACTTTTTTTAGTATGAGTATGTCCCAAGTATTGCAAGGGACACACTTATACTAAAAACTTATTCATTGTTTGTCTGAAATTCATATTTAACTATGCATTCTGTGCTTTTATTTGTTAAAAATCTGGCAGCCTTCCTCAGAACACCAAATGCTTGTGAGACCCTTTCTTTTCTTCAGAGCATTGTTCAGTGAATGCACTGCCTGTCTGTGTGGCTTTGTTCCATGCATGATGCAGCTGGCTCCTGTCTCTCACACCAGTGCCCTGCAGGATACAGACGGCAAGTGTATCTGGTGCTGAGCCACGGTGGATAACACTGGCAAGTCAAGGATGCAATTGCCTGTATATTCTCCGTGAGGCTGGAATGCATATTAGACGGGGAGGTGATTTTCAAATTTGGGAAAAGCATGCCTGAATGGAATGTCTCAGCTGAAGTCCTGAATGAATGGAGACTATGCTTGTCTTGCCCTTGGATGGGTGGGGAATTGGGAGATGGGGATGGAGTGCTAAGATAGGGAAGCAGGAGTCAGACCAACCACCTTTTTCACATTTGTGTCCAAAAGGACTGTAAGCCCAGGCATTAGCTGATAATGAGCCATTGCCTTTAGTCCTACTGCTCAGCTCCAAGTCAGGAAGGACTGCCACCCAAAGTTGAGTCTTTTTACCTTTAAGACTTCTGCTCTCTAGTGAAATTTTCTCCTGCTGTTCTTTCTGCTCCAAGCTTTCGTATACCTGAATCTTCTCCTGTTTTTATATTTTAAGCTCGATGACTAGGTGAAGTTAGGCAAATTTTCTGTCTGTGTCCAGATTGGCTTTGAAATGAGGTTTGATAAATTAAATTATGGTCATCTATAGAGGAGTGGATGAGAAATAATGATTTGGATTCATGTCATAATGTCACAGCAGCACAGAGCTCTCTGGATCATTTTTCTTTCCTTCTTTCTTTCTTTCTTTCTTTCTTTCTCTGTCCCTCTTTTTTCCAGATGAAATAATTCTTTATCTCTTTTCCCACCCAAGCCACCACAAGCCAATGTCCAGTATATCACAGGAAAGAGTTACTTTTTTAAACCAGGGGGGTGCTGTAAAAGGCATTTGAGGGCCTCATCTAGATAGTTTTTCAGCTTATTTTCCTTTTGACAGCTTTAAACAGCCTTTTAAAATTGCCAGGAGAGTAGATTCATATTTTTATCATTCCACCTGCATAGCATTTTAGACACATTTATATTCCTGAAAGCATAATAATACATAACATTTAGCATTTAATTTATGACTCCTGCCACATCTGGTAAAAAACTCCTTCTGAAGCAATAAATCAACTTCTTCATGTCAAATTGCCATTCATTCTTTGACCTCTTCCATAATTTATGGTTTGTGAGTGCAAAATGGGAGAAGCAGCTTAAATCAAGTGGATTTTAATTAACAATCTTAGAAAATTCAGAAGAATATTTGCAGTTTATTCATGAGGGGAGAGGACTTGGTTGCTAGAAAGAAGAAAAAAAAGCAGCTCATTTCCATGGGTACAAATTGAAGTCTATTCTGGGTGCTTCGAAACCACAACATGAAGGTTTTTCTCCACGTTGAGTTTGAAAAAGACAAAGTGATTCTGATAGAAAAAGCTGTCCAAGCTCCCAGGGCAGAATCCATTTTCTAGGAGAGATTTTGAGGGGAAAGAGAAGGGGGAGACATATAACCATCTTCTGCTTATGCAGCCTTTAACAGAGTTGCCTGGCTGCTGACACAGTGCCTTTCATGTCAAACAATTTTATTTCTAAGCCTTTCACACTGTGTCCTAAGTAGCTTCTATTAGCATTGTCCTGTCCGTTTCCTTGGCAACAGAGCTGGTCAATTTAGACACCATTAAAGAGCTGCGGAAAAAGCAACAGCCAGCAGTGTGATGGGCAAAATTACAGAGAACAAGCTGAATACAATCCTTGCTGGAGGCGATGCATTTTCTTCCAGGGCCCATTTTATTGTAATTAAAATTGAAAAGCTCTTTTTAAACAGGGCCCTAGAGTAAGCACAAACCAGAGACATCTACTGTACAGCCATTGCAGTTGCATTCCTTAATGTTATCTCTTTAACCTTAATGGATTGCTTGCACTTTTTTAAATAAGCAAGGAGGGAAAACCTAGGGGCAATATGGTAGCTTCTTTTTATCCATCTTTAGAGTCAATATAGGTTAGAGAGAGACAACTCTTTTCATATCTGAAGTCATGTTTAAATGCAGCACGAGATCCTCCAGCTGTACATACAATGATTCCAGTTTATCTTGCATGAGAAAATAAACTTTTATTTCAGATATCATAGGTAGTCTCATTAGCTGTTTATCTCACTTCATTAGTTGTGGTGACTTTATATAGTCATTTTCCTCCAATAACTACATGGGCCATTTTGAACATGGAATCAACTAGAACTTTGAAATTTTCGGGACTGAGTTTTATGTTGGTAGTTGGCTTTGCACTTACCATTTCACTCACAGCTTTTTGTATGTAGGATAGGATGGAACATAATTTGAGGTAGGGGAGATCTTTTCTCCCAGTACAGAATATGTTAAAAATTCCTTGTCCTCTGGGATGAAAGTAAGTTAATTTATATACTGTGTATATTTGAAAATGAGACAAGAAGATTGATTATTTCTATAGGGACTTGAAGGTAGCTTCAATATCATTTTCACTTTAAGAAGTTGGACAGAGAGTTTGTATTTAGGAATTGGGAATTTTTGATACTATTGTCTATACTATGGTGGGTGCACTGGGATACTTCAGTGTTTGCATCTTTTATGCTTTTAAGTTAGTCTCATCTAAATGGAACCTTGTAAGGCAGTGGATGCCTGTTATAGAAAATATCAAAGCAGAGACATAATGCTTACTGTTGGAGACATCTTAAGTGGGAATCATGCCCCAGTAGAATGCTCAGTTTGATGACTTCTAAAATCCATTCTTACACTGATATTTCATGATCTTGTCCCTGAAGATAGACAAAATGTATGTTCCCCAAAGTAGCCCAGTAATTAGTGGGAGAAAATGACCCCTGCACTTTATTTTCTACAGTTATCTGGGAATATGCTTCATCTCTTTCTATAGGGCTCCTCTGTTTTGGTGTGTGTGTGGGGAGGCAGGGTAATACAGAAATGTTCATTTCCAAGCCTTTTGGATTCCTCTCTTACCTGGTCAACAAATATAATACATGACTCTGTGTTCGTGAAAGTTCTTGATCAAATGTTACTAGGGTTATAAAGTTTCTGAGATTTCTCTGTGTTTTTTTTTCATGCAGTAAGAATCAGCCTGAATCACCGTTTCCTGCTG
>NW_006781198.1:647311-692942 GCF_000442215.2 Lipotes vexillifer
CCTGCTGAAAGGGTTACTAGAGCCTTAAAATCATTCCAATCAGGATCTCCATGTCTAGATAACAAAGATGCCAATTAATGTTGGTTGTAAAGGGGAACAGCAGGGCCCGCCAGTCATTTTCCCATATGGCACACAAGAACAATTAGATACATAGGCTGACATTTCATCTTTGGAATTTACATAATGTATACTACGGTGATTGATAGGAAAGAGGTCCATAGACGTGACAGACTGACAGAGGATAAGGGCAGAAGCCGTCCATCTTTTTCATTATGATGACTATTTTAACGAACAGACCAATTCATTTCTGCAGTCTGTTAAATCATTTGACAGTATAAACATCTGGAGAATAGCCCTGGGAATTGGGTTTGTCAGGTGAGGGCTCTTTGGCTGGTAGGGAGGGGTTGTGGGATTCTTCTGGGGCTGCTGATTCAGGGGAGAACCACTAGCTGCCCAACACAGGAGACCCTGCCTTTCTTGACACCAGCGGCTCAGGATGTGGAAAAAATTTGTGCCACCAAGACAGTCTCCAGCGGAAAGTACTTTTCTGTCCTTTTACATTCTTTCAGAATTCTCTCCAATGTCAAGTCTCTCTTAGTTTCCTGAGCTCTGAACCTGATTCATTGAATAACTTTGAGCAAATGACGACCTCTCCTAACCTCCTGTTTTCTCATCTGTGAAATGAGGATTCCCTCTGACACCTAGTTCCCTCTCCCGGTAGAATAACTCTTTCTGAAAAGCATTTTGATCTCCATAGGGAAAGGTGTCATACAGCAGCACAGAATTATATTTGATTCTGTACCACCCACAAGTTCAATGTGTGTGGTCCCAGCCTGGCTGATAAGCAAGCTAAGTGTTTCTTGGTGTGTGTGGGTAATAACACCTGAGAGAGGAAGCCACTTAAATTTCAGAGTTTGAAGCATTAGATACCATTTTTTTTCATGCCCTTGTCCCACTAGAACAGGGTTTCTAGCTTTGGCACTATTGACATTTGGGGATGAATAATTCTTTGCTGTGAGGAGCTGTCCCGTGCATTGTAGACTATTTACAAGATACAAGTATCACCTTCCCCTCCTTCCCCGAGTTGTGACAAGCAAAAATGTCTCCAGACATTGCCATATATCATCTAGGGCGCAAAATTGCCCAGTTGAGAAACTCTCCTCTCAAATGTGCTTGGGTAGACATCCCAGCAACTTGAGATGGGGGTGGTGCTTGAATCTGGCCTAGGCTGGTGCTTATATAAACTAGCTGGTAGCTTCCAAGGTGTGAAGCAAATTCAAGAAAGCAAAAAAAAAGTCCCATTTTTAATATTTGAGTACAGCTAGTTACATGATAGTCTGCTGGCATTTTCCCCCACTGGATTGCTGCTGCCTCTCATAGTGATAGAACAAACAAGGGATGCTGGCCTCTGCACCCTGAGCTTTTCTTCGTTGAAGACTAAGGGAACCGTTGGGTCTATTTAAAGTCTATGGATTGAAAAGCAGACACCCAGCCTTGCTGTACGAGATACAGTCTCCTCTACTAATGATGTTATTTATATGTTTTCTTGGAAAAGCTTCCTGCTTCACAGTTGCAGCCCATTAGCTGGTTTTGTATCCAACAAGCGTACCCATTGGTTCTTCGTATATGCAGGATGTGATAGAAAAAGTTTGCACTGTGCTGGGCTGGCATAGTCTATAAACATGATGTAATCACTGTTCCATAAGACAATCAGGAAGGACCCTGACTGAAATAACTAAGAGATGAAATACTACATCTATCACAGGAGGCCAGAGAACACAAAGGTATTTGGAGATTTGGTTAATTATTCTGTCTGCCACCTGAAAATGCTGGGTGTATTTTTTGAAAAGCAAAATTAAACATTATTGGAAGAGGATCTTTTTTCCTGAAAGAAACCAAGTGTTTAAGAATTTAAAATCCTTTTTGTTTTCTCAGAGAAAATGCCACTGTCACAAACCTGTGTCCATTGACTGCAATTTTCTGTAGTGTAATTTATCAGACACCTTACCTAACTGGAATTTAACTGACAGCTTCACCTTTCCAGGAAACGAATATGAAGTCAGGAGGTTAAAAAAATTCTCTTGGCAATCAGAAGAGATCTCCAAAAACCCATGTGTTAAGGTTTCTGTGTTAATTGATCAATTAAATCATTAATTTCTTCACATCCATTTCAACACATCCACTCAGTGACGACCCGTTCCCAGGCAAGAGGAAGCTCAGTTCTGGGAAGGAGGCTCCATGCTGTCTAGGCTGAGAGTCTAAAGTCTCAACACCAGGAGTGCTGTCGAGAGGGGGAATGTGGGCTCCAGGTGGGCATATTCTCTTGGCTCTTTGGACTCTGTGGCCTAAATGGGAAGGGGCACTGCTGAAAGAGGGACAGAGTAAAGCCCTTTAAAGGCCAAACACCAGAGAGGAGGGACTCTTTTACCTACTTGTCTTAACAATCAACCCAGTGCCAGAATGTGGTTGAAATGAGACAGATGTAGTTGGCATGAGTTAAACATACACGAACCACTGAGAAGAGTACCTGGCACATGCAGACACTCTATAGGTGTTAGCTATCTATACTGTTATGAGTGCTGGGAAAACCAACCCAAGTTTTGGCTCTTGGTATGTTTTGGGTACACTTCAAAAAACAGAGATCACTTGAAAAAAGAAAAAATTAAAAAAAAAAATTCTACCCTGTTGGGGGTCTGGTGTGCAATGGCTACAAACAGCAACCTCCTCAGTAGTGTATGCAGCCTGTTGCCTTTATGGGTTGCCCTTAGGGACCTTGGAGACAGCGCTTTCCAGTGGACATTCATGTATGGCCTCACACTGTCCCCAGTGTAGGCTCCAGACAGGTATGCACGGTGCGTTTGGAAAGCCCTAGGGCACAGTGGCCAGGGTCCACATTGGCCAAGGTGTAGTGTCCATCTGCACCAAGCTACAGAACAAGGAGCATGTGATTGAGGCCCTACACAAGGGCTAAGTTCAAGTTCCCTGACCACAGGAAGATCCACATCTCTAAGAAATGGGGATTTACTGAATGTAATGTGGATGAATTTGAAAACATGGTGGCAGAAAGGCGGCTCATCCCAGATGGCTGTGGGGTCAAATACATTCCTAATTGTGGCCCTCTGGACAGATGTTGGGCCCTGCACTCATGAGAGCTTTGGTGATGTCCCCTCCTTACTCATGTCCACCAATAAATCCTACTCTGCTGTTAAATAAGTAATGTTTTATTCAAACAAATAAAATTTCCAGCACTGCTATCTTCAGAGGGCATTTAAATGGTGCTGCGAACTTGGAGGTTCGGGCTTACAGGTTTGGTGGCACACTGAGGAATTGTTGAGGGCTTATAATCACACCTGTGGTCTGTGGATTAGTGCTTCTGTCAATCAATTCATGGTGGCCAACACCTTATACTGGGTCTTGTTTTACCATCTTATAAATATTCAGGTTGGCCAAGGGAAGACACTGTTGACAGTATGGACAAAACAGTCTGAAGTCACCAGTACTGCTGGAAGCACTACTCAAACTATATCCTGTAAGTGGTTGATCAGTTTTTTCCCTTTAAGGATTGACTATGATTTTGACCTTATAGCTCAGTTGTTTGGTCAGGTGCTCACTGATCTATTATTCAGACTTCACTTTCAGAGGAATGGTTGGCTTGCCTGTTTTTTAAATGTGTAATAAATTAAAAGAAGTTCTGGCTATATGAGTTACTGATTCTATTATTCTTAGTAATCTGCTTTGGGAATCCTTTAAGAATATTGCTGGGCTAGCTGTGTCAAAGCACAGATGATAAATTGGCTTATAAAACTTTAAAAGTGATGTGGCAACTTTTTTCCCTCTTGATCACCTTTGCATCATTGAATTCCACATGAATCCAGAGTGGGACTGACTGTGGATTTTTCTGAGTTAACAAATCAAGGTGTCAAGTCAGGCTGGCATATTACTTCTGAATGCCAGCAATTCTGTCCAAAAGTCCAAAAATAGCAAGGGGCTCCAGAATGAATCATCTCAATTCATTTTAGGCTTTCAGTTTCCACTGAGTAATTTTTACAATTCAGTTCATCTAGCTGGGGAGAAGCCTAACCAGCGGGACTGTGACAAATCAGGGCCAGAAACTTGATAATGAAAAGGAGGACTTGGTACTATCAAACTTTAAACGTTTGGGCAAAATGTGCTGCCATTCACACAGTAAGAGGCTGGATGTAAGTCCGAGAGAGTGGTCCAAAGCTAGTTAAACGCTGCAGGATTTATTTTATGCCATGTTGATCATTTCAGGTTATCACAATTAGTTCTCTAGAAAGATAACTGTGTAGCAGCATAAAAAACATTCAAAGCATGAACATATTACTTTCTGAAATAATAAGATCATCTGGAAGGGAAACACTTGTTTCTTTTCCTCCTGTCCTTGGTTCATTCCTCTTTAAAGTGGTACTGCCTTTCTCCTTCCTCATTAATAAATCTCTTTGTTTCCTACAGGGGAGAATACATAAATCCTTCCTTTCTCCTCACAGAAAAGCCTGTTATTTATGTGTATGTTTTCTACTCACTCTCATTTGTGATGAATTTGTGATTAGAAAGAACCCCACATTGCCCTGTTCTGTCAATCAACTGAAGGGGACCTGGGAGTTCACTCATGTAAACATGCAGGAGAATGGCCACATATTTTTAATATCTGCATTTTATAGGAATATTAATAGGATGATCACTCTCAGTAGGTTCTCGAGAAAATAAGTCACTTAAAAAAACCCGCCTCATATCATACAGTGGTCTCTTGAGATTAGATATTAAACTGAGGCTTGTGACTCAGTATCAAGACTGAATCAGGAAAAAAAATTTAAGTGGGTAGAGTTTTTCTTTGGGGAGATGATCTCCTTTGGGAGCACGTGGTAGGGTCTAGTTTTCTTTCTTTTAAAAAAAATATTTATTTATTTATTTGGCTGTGCCAGGTCTTAGTTGCGGCATGCAGGACTTTGATGCTGCATGAGGGATCTTTAGTTGTGGCATGCAAACTCTTAGTTGTGGCATGTGGGATCTAGTTCCCTGACCAGGGATCGGACCTGGGCCCCCTGCATTGGGAGTGTGGATCTTAGCCACTGGACCACCAGAGAAGTCCCAGGTCTAGTTTTCTTGTGCTGACCAGGATCCTCAGAAATATCCCAGGCTCCTGAATCTTTCCTTTTCCCTCTATTCCCCCTCTTGAACACGTGTCCATCTTATTATCTATTCCCTCAGTACTGTTCTTTATTTTTTCAAGGTGACAGCCATCTAAACTGAGAAATTATGCTGACAGAATTTAGATCTATGACATCTCATAAGGAATTCTGACCTCACCCCTTCATTTTACAGAAGTGAGAATTGGTTCCAAATGTAGTCAAAGATTGCGCTCAAGATTTCACTATGACTTAGAGAAAGTCTTGGCATGGTAGTGGGGGTCTAGGTCTGGGGTCTTTGCATGGCAGCTTCAACCTTTCTGATTTACCAGTGGCTGCTAGTCCCAGTCCCAAGGTCATTTTGATTAAAATGACAATTCCAGAGAACACAGTGCAAGAAGCTGAAGAAATGACTCTAATGGTAAGAACTTGAGAGACAGTAGCAGGCTCTTTTAGGAAAGAACAGATAATTTGGAGACCAGTCTTTTGGATGCCTTCAAATCCACACCATTTGGTGATGCTGAGATCTGCCTAACAATGAAGGCTGGCCACATGTAGATGCTTCTTAGTTGTTGCCATTTGTCTCCAGTAAGCTTTGCGGGACCTGTCTACCCAGCTTTCTTCCAGTTAAATAATTACACAGTCTTTCCCTTGATTTCCAGGTAACTAAAATTGAATAAGGCAACATTTTCTTTCCAGATTTTCTTTGTTCCTCAAAGTACTTTTTAATTAAAAATACTTATTCTTCGTAGAAAATTTGAAAAATACCAGAAGAGTTGAAAGAAAAAAGAAAAAGTGATCACTTACTTTCTTGTTGAAGCCAATCACTGTTAACACTGGTATTTTGCCTTTCTGTTTTAATCTCATTCCTTTTTCAAGGTAAAGACTAATGGTAATATTTTTCTTTCTTTCTCTTTTCTTGACCACTTGTTTTGAAAAGTAATATATGCCCTTTAAATAAAAATTGGAGAATGAAGGCAACTATAAAGAAGAACATGGATCATTATTAAGCTTGCATCCAGAGCTAGCCTGAGTGACACGTTTCATTACAGCCTTTTAACAAAACAAAATAAAAAGATCCATATTTCCCCATTTCACTTCTTAACCATAAATTAACCAGTATAAAGGTAAAAGGAGTTACTGATGTTTTTCGCTGGGGTAAGATGAAGACCTTTCAATTAGTTGCTAAAATCTGTTTGAATTTGGGGCAAAGATGGATACAGGTGAGCTCTTGTTTCAAAAGAAGACCTCAGGCCAGACTTTCTCCTACATACTAGTTCACATTTTAAAGCCTATGACGGAACATTCCGAACTCAGCAGAGGTGCATTCTAAAATGTCAAGAATAATTGTAACTTCTTTCAGCTAGGTCTTTTTTTTTGTCCTTTTCAGAATGCCTAGAGACATGGCAAGCAGAACTTGTGGTCATAGGTGGGACTCTTGGTGATATATAACATGAAGGGATCTCTCATAGAAAGGAGGCTCATAGCTTAAGTGCACTCCAGGGACTGTAGCTCATTACTGCTAGCTGTCTCTGAGTGAGCACACTTTATTCTTAATGCCAGAACACCAATGTCTTATGTGTTCCCTCACTTTTCCTCTGCCTACGTCTCTTCCTTCCGACAAAAGGGACAAAGTACAGTCTGAGAACACAGACTTTCTGATGGGGCCAGACTGATTGGCTCACTCTTCTCCAAATGTACCTTTTGCTCAGCTTGTGCCTCCAAACTGCAGTACCCTTGTTTATCTAATGGAATCATTTACAGCCTTCAAGACTATGTGAAACCCTTCTTGCTCATGCCCCACATAGGGGGTGCTCTTTCTGAGCTCCAGTGGCAATTGCTGTCTCTATGTTTGGCCCTGATTTTTACTGGGGGAAATGAAGCTTAGGATATGTGGGCATTACTCTTATACCTGTCCCTTCTCCATGGAACATCATAGGTCCTGTGCATATTTTCCCCACCTTCCTAAATTCCCAAAGACTGCTTTGCAGTGGAGGGGAATCTCTACTTTATTCTCTTCCTACTCAGTATCATAGGGACGCCTGCAAAATTTAACCCAACTCAGTGACAATCAAAACTCCCCTTCCTCTATAAATAGCTCTCTGGTTGCATCTTTCAGGCTGCAGAAATGAAGAAATGCTCATCCAAATATCAGAGAGACCCCTGGGTGGGCACAGCCAGATACGTCTCCCCTGGATGGGATGTCATAGGCTTTCGAGTTGTTTCCAAGTTAGGGGAAGGAGTGAGTCCTCTCTGAATCACGCTAGGATAATAATAACCTGTCCCAAATGTTCTGAACAGTGAGTGTATGGACTCAGTGGGGGCAATCCATCACCTTGAAAATGTGTATCTTTTCCCATCATTCCCCTGACAGCCCCACCTCCTCTACTGAGTTGACTTTCTCTTTGGTGAAGAAAGAAAAACACTGTGGTCAAGTGTCAGTGACAGATAAAGTGGAGGGCAACATTTTCTGACATTTGCTGCCAGGATCACCAGACGAGTGACTTAGTCTAAGTCAACGGTGAATATTCCCTTATTGTTAAGAAAGGATTGATGGGTCCCAGTACATTTGACATATACTGTCTTTGACACACATCTCTCCTCCCCAAGAGTCAGTGACATGAACCGCCCTGGCTTTGGATGGTTGACTTTCAACTGATCTTGCATTTCACCTTTAATATGTTTTTTTCCAAGTCTTAGTTACCTATCTATTTCTCCATCTATTTTTAAATGCACTACTGGATTTATATAAATTCACCCCCAAAATTAAAGTATAGTAAACAAGTAGGCTTGATTTGAGTGCTTTTAAAAATTGTTTTCTTATTAAAAGAAGTTGAAGCAGGAGCCTTAATTTCCAGTTTCACAGAACAGTAAATTCTTCGCTCAGGCCCTCTGTGACCTGGCTCCCCTGACACAAATGAAACAGATGATGCCTGAAGAATTTATCAAGAGGAATAAAGCTGACGTCTGTGAGTTGTTCCCTGTCACCTGTGGCCTACATTGGATTGGGGACCAGCTGGTAAAACCAGCTCCTGGCTTTGTTCATAGGTGTTTCATTTAACTTTGTTTTGTATTTTCTAGACACAATTCTGTGATATGAGTGAAAGATCCGTCCTTTTGAGTTCTTTAGTTTTATTTCAGTTGTGTGTTGAATTGTAAATCTCTGTTTTTATAAATGCAATGAGATGGGCAGGGAGAGTATCCACACAACACATGCCGGAATGTGTTGTTAGTTTATTGCCGTGTGTCTGAGGACCTAGAAACAAATTGATGTTTAGGATCACAGAGAGCTAGCCAGAGAGGTGAGCAATAGTTCAGTTGTTATGATCAATCCGAAATGGACAGTCTGATCAAGGGGATAATCTGTTTAATGTAGATGCTAAGCAGCTGTCTTGCCTTTGCAATAGCAGGATGCAAAGGTAATTGTTTAGGATTTAGGTAATTGTTTCCACTATTCAACTTCACCTTTCCTGGGACAGTGCATAAGATGGTCACCTCCTCTTTAAAAAATAAATTCTAAATGTTAGTAACTCAAATCTGTGTGACTAAAGAGGTTTAAAAAGGGGATTCATTGACCATTACTGTCAAGGATCCTGATACAAGGTGATTGTTTCCCTATTCATAGCAGAGATTAACACTGAATTTTGTGAGGTTTCTTTTTTAATATAACAGCTTTATTGACATATATTTTAAATACTATACAATTCACCCACTTTAAGTTTACAATTCAGTTGCTTTTAGTATATTTGCAGAGTTGTGGAACCATCACCACCATAGATTTTAGAATGTTTTCTTCACCCTGAAAAGTAACCCTGTGTCCATTAGCAGTTACTCTCCATTTGCCCCATTCTACCACCACCCCAGCCCCTGGCAACACTCATCTGCTTTCTATCTCTATGGATTTGCCTATTCTGGACATCTGTAATAAATGGAATCATGTAGGATGTGATCTTTTGTGACTTTTTTCACATGGTATAATGTTTTCAAGGTTCACCTATTTTGTAGCACGTATTTATACCTTTTACTTAATTTTCACTGGATCATCTTAAATATTCACATTAAATTTTTAGTTCCATACAATCTCATATAAATAATCCTGTCTATACTAGTCTTCTCTAACATTTTTTAGCTCTTTTTAAAAATGCTTGAAAACATTATTTATCTTGAAAATTTTGAAAGCAAGATTAAAAAAAAATCATACTGATCCCAGAGTTACCCTTAGATATTCAATATGAAAACAATAATTTAAAAATTTTTTGTGGATTTATTCCCCCATTGTCATTTTTTCCTCTTGCACGTCTATATATTCTTTTTAAGGTTAAAATTTGAATTAGAAACACTTAACTTCCCAGAGGAGTGTTTATATGCTTTGGTTACTTTAGAAGCATCACTGGTTTAGGTAAAATTGAATAGTTTTCCAAATTTGGATAGGTTACCTTAACAGAGCAGACTCCTGGAACCATTTAAAACCTATTCATTTGAAAGTTTTGGGGGGGGCTCTCTTCAAAGAAAGAAAGACAGATATGCCAAAAGCATAGTTTGGAGCTAAGAATAATTTCCTCTTCAAGTGGCAGATCTCTTTTTTGGGGATTCCTTGACTTCATCCCTCACCTGGAGGATGGCTGTGGTGCACAAAGGACTTGATAATTTTGATGACCTCAGACCTTGAAGAAAGACCTAAATTGTTTGGGTGTATTGGTACACTTACCAGTTTTGGAAGACTGTTATGTCATTTTCAACAGTGCAATTAAATGACTGTAGATAACAAATAACCAACATACTAATGCTGATAGTGTATGAGAACAAATGCAATCTATTTATTTGTAGTTGCATCCACTTTTATCTGTGTTCTTCCCAGGTACATACCTGAGACAAATAGTGAATAGGTAGAACTTTCTAGAAGAGAATAAAGGCTCTTTAGCCACACCTAATGACAGCTAAATCTAAAATTAGAGCTGTGAAGAGCAGGCCAATTAAATGGAAATCACAGAAATAGAAAGGAAATTTCTGATCTTAAAGCCAGGTAAGCTCAAATGGGGCTTTCTTTGAGCTTATTACAGGATGTAGAACTGTAATTAAAATAAGGACCCAACATATTAGGACCAGTCCTTAATTACATTAGCATTAAAGAAGTAATTAATAGGAATATGTGCAGACTATGCAAGTCATGTTGTATGTAGTGATTTGCGGGACTGTTTAATGCATGGTGGGCCAGAGTTCATGGATCCACAGAAGGCTAAATTGTATTGCTTGATATAAAATCTAATTGGGCAGTTTTAAAGTTTATGACCTTCAGCACAATATGCTTCTAGGAAATGAAAGTGGAGTGTTCTGTTACTCAGAGTCATTTTATAGGATACCCGGTATATCCTCCATATATTTGTAGTAACTTTGCTTCTTATATTAGCCTTCTTTTCCTTTAATACAGAATATGGAAAGAATAAATTAATCATTGCCATTGTTTTTTGAACTCTACAATTAACAGTTAGGTTTAGTATAAAGAGTACACAATGAACGAATGCATTTTTGGTATGAAATCTCAGAAGTGTCAATTGTATTTATTTTGGAACCAAAGGATTTGCACAGTGGACAGTATTTCTTTTTTCATATTGTTATTATACCAAAGGCTTTTGATATTAAGAAATGAAGATTTAGTTTATTGTCTCCTTTGTTAATAGCCTACATTTAAGAAAAGAGATATAATTGGAATCTTGGACTAAAGAGGAATGCTGATTGAGGGTTTGGTTTTGGTGCATGTTTTATTTTGCTATACATCAGTAACCTTTGCAAAAATGTTCTCCTGGCAGTAACAACATTAAATATCAAGCAGCATATGATGCAATTTGTGTCAACTGCCTCACTCTAGATGCTGTGCTAAGGCAACATTGCCCTAAGTGCTTTGAGCAATCATCCTTAACTGGAAAGGCTATGCTAACCATACTGTAAAATGAGTTGGTTCAAAATGAGCAGGCTGAAATAAGAGATGATTTAGTTCCATGATCCACTCGGAACCCGGGGTATATTCAAAATCAGCTGTGGACTGCTGGATGTTATTAGGAGCATGCAGCTTGCTAGGTTAAACTTTAAAGTCATATTTTTACAAATAAGCCTGCTGGGAGTGGACTGCCATTAGGGGCTCAGTGATGCTACAAATGGCTTTTCAATTGCGAGTCACTTCCTGTGCTGTTTCCAAAATACTGTAAAAAGGCATAAAGAGCAGGAAGAGAGGGGTGACTTTTATCTCCTTTAAAGAGTAGTATATCATATAAGACAAAGTTTTGGGACTTTGCTTTGAAGCATCTCCAGTCTGTAGGCCTCCCGAGAAGGCAGCCCCATCTTATCATAACTGCTAGGACAGTCTTCTGGAATTTGCTAGTGATTGAACTGATGTTTGGTTCCTGTGCTTTTTTTAGTTGTATAGTCTGACTCCGTGATACATTTCTGAGTGTCCTTTCTTTATCTGTATTGTATTAGGTGCTGATGGGATGGGGGGAGAAGTTTAAAAAACCATGGTCATTGTCCTCCGGAAACTTATAATGTGGTTCTCTTAGTCAAGAGACACTGAGGCCCAATGTCTTCAAATTATACTGGATTTTTTCCTTACCTGCTGCATAGTTGTTTACCCAGAACTATAGTGGGTGGAAGAGAAAAGGCAAATTGGGAGTCCAGAGTTTGCAGTCAAGGTGGAATAAAGGACAGAACCTATCTCTTCACTTTCTGTCATCTGCTACCATAAGTTCTGGTTGAGTCTATGAAAATAATGATTATTGTTGTAGTTCCTACAAAGTAAAGTGTGGACGGATTAATCAGTAACACCTCTATGGCTGTGGCAGATTGATGTTTCTTGGTGTTACACAGGAATTGTCAAATTTTTCGTTTCTGCCAAATATTTTGCTGGGTGAGAATTCATTTCTAGCTTGGATGCCAGTTAGGGAGTTATTCTTTTTACTGAAGTGGATGAAATATATCCTCCCTTTAATTAGATTATTCATACATGTTTATTGTGCATCTGTTAGCTGTTGGGCTGCCTGGTAAACTAGATGAAACAGTCCCTTCTCTTGGAGCTTATGATCTGAACATGCTTGATGACAAAGAACAAGGATGTAAAATTAGAGGGAAACCATTCCCAGTTGTTAAGTAAAATGGTGGGTAGCCTACTTTGCAGAGCATGTGGGAATGGATATATATATCATTACTACTGCATATTCAGATAAACTGGAAGGGATTTGATGCTTGATGGGGTTTTCCTTAAAAAGCATATTGCATTTCATTTATATTGTATATTATTATGGTATAAAACAAAACTAAAAATGCTAATTATTGAAATTGTGTAAAATTTCCAAATAATTTCGGCTCAAAAATTTTAATGATAAATTTGAGCTTGCTTCTCTGAACATTACCACTTCATATCAGGTTTTATGTTAACTGAAGGTTTAACTCTTTCAGTGTTCCCTGTCCACAATGGTAGCAGTGCGATCTCAGCTGCCTACAGAGCTCCATATCCATATGGTTATCTTGTCCAGAGCCAGAACATTGTGGGGTGAGTAGCATGTCTGGGATGGCTCTCGTTGTATGTTGCCTGCAAGGACTGTCGTCTGACCATCAGTCCTTTTGCATTCAGGATGTCGTCTGAAAATCCCAGACAAGGCTTCCCACAGCTACAGGGGATTTGGTCTGGGGGCTTCCACAAACCCAGGCCCTGGCAGGCTGCCCTGAGAGCTGATGAAAGCAGTATGTCTCATTTAATTCTAATATATTCTCAGCTCATCAGTAAAACAGTACTTGGAAAGCTCTGTTCTGAGCAGGGACTTTTGAACATTTAAAATCATGACCCACAGATCTACTCAGGACCTACATACCCACCAGCACACGTGCCTGAAACAAATGTTTTAGAAATTATATTTACTCTTTTACATTATGTAATGCCTTCTAATATTTTCGATTCAATTCTATTTCAGATTTTAAAACACCAGCTGTGATACACTAACTCTATTTTACTATCTACTGAAAGGTCATGATAGGCAGTGTGAAAAACACTGCACTAAACTAGTAATGAAAGATGGATTCTTACCTGTGTGATTGCAAGGGTATTTACCAAAATAATGGCTACAAAGTCATGGTTGATTTTTTTATTCCTTCTCTTTGGGCTTTCAGGTATCATACACACCTTCTAACGTAAACAGTTCTTTGACAGTCAGTGCACTTCATTCAGTGTGTCAATTAATTTTCTTTCTCTGTTCAGTGAGTTTAAACTTTATTCCTGATTTTTTTCCTCTCTTGAAAATTCTTCAGATGTTGGCTAATTCCATAAAATTATTTTTTTCCTATAATGCTTTAATATTTGTTTGCTGTTTTTTCATTCCAATGACATAAAACAGAATTTACAGGGAAACTTACCTTTCAGCAACAAAATAGGGCTTACCTGAACAAAGGCCAAATGTGAGGTGGTGATCATTTTGCCCATTTTACTGGATGGTATTCCAGAGAAAGGGAGCATGGAAGAAATTAAATCCACATGCTATTAAAAGTAGAAAGCTTTTGTCTTTATGGAGTAAAACAAAGGATCCATTTGGAGTTAGTTATCTTTAATCTGCAATGAGTCTTGCCAAATAAGCTGTCCCCACAAAGAGTCTTGCCAAGAAGGACATCATGGTTAATGAAGCATGTTGGTTATTCCTCAGTATAGAAAAAAAATGATACTCTGTGCCAAGCTGACCACTTTTTTCTTTTGCCTTTCGATTTGGAAAAAGCTAAATTAAAATTTCTAGTGGTCAGTAGTCATAGTATATTATTAAGCAAAATAATTAAGACACAAAACATCTATGTAATGATTACAGTTTTGAAAAAAATGCAAATGAATAGAAAAGGAGAAAACACTTATCAAAATAATGACTGCAGTTAAGAGTCATGGGTACTTTTTATTCTTTTTCTTCGGGCTTTCCAGTGTTTTCCACACCTTCTACCATAAACATTTAGTTATCCAACAATCAAAAGACTAAAACATTTAGTTATCTGATAATCAAAAGACTAGTTATCCAGGCTTCCCTGCTGGTGCAGTGGTTGAGAGTCCACCTGCCGATGCAAGGGACGCGGTGGGTTCGTGCCCCGGTCCGGGAAGATCCCACATGCCGCGGAGCGGCTGCGCTCGTGAGCCATGGCCGCTGAGCCTGCGCGTCCGGAGCCTGTGCTCCGCAACGGGAGAGGCCACAACAGTGAGAGGCCTGCATACCGCAAAAAAAGAAAAAGAAAAAGACTAGTTATCTGATAATCAAACTTTGGCTTTTTGACAAGCTTTTGACAATAATGTGCTTATTTTTTTGAGAAGATCTAGTAAAATCACTAAAAGTATAGCATGAGATAAAACCTCACAAATAATTCTAGAAAAAGGTGGAAATCTTTTATTTCTTTGCCTGTAAGCTGTAGTTAATAGTTTGAGATCAAAGGAAAGATGTGCTCCTATTTCTAATCGTTTCCACCGTTTAACGTAACACCACGGACTTATCTCTTCATAGTAATTTGAAGTCAGGATCTTGTTAACTTCTACTTTTGAAAAATCACTAATTCTTTAGTTGAACAATAAATAAGGAGCTTGGATTGAAAGAAATTAAGATTAATTTTTAAACACACCAAAATATATGTATTGAAGAGAGCTTTATACTCTGAGTAATTATTTGCATTTGCTATTTTTCAAATCTGTAAATTCTATCTTAGACACTCCCCAAGAGCAAGTTCATGACCCACACTTACCCTCAAATGGTTTTATCCAGAGTTTATCGATTATTCTATCTATTGTAAAGATCGTTGACAAATTCAAAACAAATAAGTTTAAAATAATATGAGGGTAATGAAATGAGAGGATTATTATGCATTTAAAATGTCTGTTAAAAAATTACTGTTTTACGCTTAAACTTCTTCACCTATGTCTGTTCTGGGCAAAGCACGGTCTTGTGTGTCATGGGACAAAATTTAGCTCCTGTTCCCAAGGAATTTATAATGTAGTTTAAGAAATTAATAATTGCACGAAAATCATGTGTGCATTAAGTGCCAACAAGCACGGGGGCACGCGTGCGGTGTGGAGAACTGGGCGGAGAGCACTGCCGCGCCGGCGCCACGATGGGGAGACGCAGCCACTGAGAAAATAAAAAAAAAAAAAAGGAAAGATTTGATATGTGTGTGTTTATGTATAAGGGTGAATCTTCCTTTCAGGCACGAGCCCTGTGTCTTTCTGGATCTTGAGGGAGCTGAACTGCTCCACGCCACAGCTCTGGTGGCTGCCCTATTGTTCATCCCTGAATGTGAGGGAGGAGGCCAGGTGCCTCATTGATACATTCACATTCTTCCTACCAGTTCTTGCTAAACCAGTATAAGACATATTGGTGAAAAGAGGGAATTCCTAATGAGTTGTGAGAGAAATCTAGAAAACTTAACAATCATCCTTTTAGAAAGCCTGGCTGATGTTGAGAAGGTGCGTATGAAAAGAGAGAAAATCAGATACCGGAGACCTACAAACTTGAAGGGCTGTGCAGAGCAGGTCTGCTTGAGATGAGACTCTTTTCCCCTCCTGCTTTTCTAAAATAGTCGTCCTCCAGGAAGAGTCCGTGCCCTGGAGACATACCTGAATTCCTTCAAAGGAGGCTGGGCTTCAGAGGAGCTGAGGTACTGTGGCCGAAACAGAAAGGCAACTGGCTAGAAGACAGCTCCTCATCCTTCCTTTAGGTTGGAGAGTAGTGAACGTTTCAAGACACAAGGAGGTGGGGGTGATGGGTGAGACACAGAGAACCCTTGCCCTTTGCCAGATGACTCAGTGAGGTAGGATGATGTTAAGTGTGGGAAGTGAGTGATTGTATGACCCACCAACACCATTTATAGACCTCAGTTATGTCTGATGCTACTCTGATTTGTTGACTTTTTTGGTAAGTAATTCCATTCTAAGTACTTACAAGGAGATCTTGTAGGACAAGGAGTCAGAATGACCTGAGTTCCCTTCTGGCTCTACCAGGTAATCTTTTTTTTTTTTTTTGCGGTACACGGGCCTCTCACTGTTGTGGCCTCTCCCGTTGCGGAGCACAGGCTCCGGACGCGCAGGCTCAGCGGCCATGGCTCATGGGCCCAGCCGCTCCGCGGCATGTGGGATCTTCCCGGACCGGGGCATGAACCCATGTCCCCTGCATCGGCAGGCAGACTCTCAACCACTGTGCCACCAGGGAAGCCCTACCAGGTAATCTTAATAGGTCACTTAATTCTTTCTGAGCCTCAGTTTCTCTTCATTTAAAAAGTAGAGATTACATTTGTCTTCTAAGGTCATTGTGATGGTTAGAAAAAAATGTGTGCAAAATGCTCACTGGTGTGGATGGCACAAAGAAGCACACAACATCTGTTAGAAAATAACGACAATGAAGATGATAGTAATAATGCCATCAAGTGGGTCATGCAGAGCTGTTGATGATGGTCTATTTTTCTAGGGCTGCAGACTTTGAACTAGTGACGTGTGCTCTCTCACAGAGAATCTCAGGTCCTGTAAGTTAGAGGTCCCTCAGTATCAGAGCCCCACCATGCACTTTCTCATCTGTGGCACATGGCGTGCGTGTGGATTCTGAATAGCAGAACCGTGGTGGGCATTCAGGAGTTGCTCACAGGAACCTTCCTGTCTCCTTCTACAATTAAGTTCTGGTTCAGCTGTTTAGAGGGCATGTGCCCACGTATGGGAGGAAATATAAAAATGTCCTCTCACTCCTCTAACTTCTATGAGGCATCTCCCACATTAACGAAGAAGTTAAGTTGTCTATGTGGCTGCTCCACGGGTGGCTGCCTCCCAGACGTACAGTTCAGAGCTGATGGAGGAGATTCTGTCCCACCTTTCACTGAAGTTGAGTCATCCTCTTACATTTATTCACACTCACAAATTTAGGGCCTCTGCAGGCTTTGCAAATTATTTCCTTTTACTTCAAAAACAATTTGAATTTCAGATACATTAAAAATTTACCTCTCAAGTAAGGGAATGCTACCACTGACAGAAGAACACATTCTTCCACCAGTTCCTGTTCTTTAGAAATGTTGAGGGCATCTGGGAAGGCAGTGGATTAAAGTATTTCTTAAAAAATACTGAAACCAAAATAAAAATTGAATAGGCTGTGTAGGTATAACATACAAATCCAGTGGGGTTTGCTGACATTTACAGATTAATGAAATTATATTATTTTTATATTTAAAAGACATTTAGCCCATTTAATATGCACCAGGCAATGCTTGGTGAGCAGTTGGGAAGGAATAGGACTGAGCAGTTGGGAAGTGGGTATAATACCAGCAATTACTTTTGAGTCTAAACTGGCTAGCATAGAGGCCTTTTTAAAGTCAGTGCAGTGTCTCTTTTGTTTATTTATTTTAAAATTACATTTACATCTTGAATAAGGAAACATTTACATGGTTTAATATTCAAAAATTGTAAAACCCTTTCCCCAGTCTCCCATGTTCTCTTTCTTGTATTTTTTCAGCTATGTTTTATATGTATGTAAGAATATTTGTGTGTTGATGTGTATAATTTTGTTAGACATTGCCAAAGCACTCCCCAAAGCGTGTACCAATTTACAATAGCACCAAATTTATACCAAATTTATATTACCCTTTGGCTGGCCAGCATAGCATTCTGCCTTTCTTGTTCCCTTGCTAGCCGGCCCCCACTTAACCCCCAGACAGCAGATCTTACCCAAGTCTTCCCTCTAGAAGTCCTATGCCTTTGCCTATATTTTTGCCCCTTTAAGATATTTTTACACAGTAGAAAAGTGGGGTTTTCAAAATCAGAGCTACTTAAAAGTTCTAAACAAGTACATAACATTTAAAAATCGGGGCTCTCAAGGCAAGTTGCATGGATTTAAATCCCAACTCCAGTACTTTCCATCTGTGTGAGCTTAACGATAGTTACTTCACCTCTTTGAACCTCAGTTTGCTCATGTGAAGTGGGGAAAATAACTTACCTTGCTGACATGGTGTTAGGAATAAATGAGATAATGTGTGTAAAGTGTCTGGAACTTGGAAGGTGCATAAAAGGTGGTTTGTACTATTGTTAGTGCTATTATTAATAAAACCTGTGCCATGTGCCATTCAGAGAAGTATATTATATATATAAATAGACTTAGGCTAGATGTCAATGGCAACGAATGAAGTTCACATTTTAAAGGGAAACATTTATTCTTGAATACAAAAAACCATATGATGAAGAATCAGGGTGGTAGAGTAAACAAAAAAACAAACACCGAATTTGGGGTCACTTTGTGTCTGTTGGTTGTGGAAAAGCCATCAGAAAAAGCTGTTTACCAAGCAAAGCTAAGTTTTTTAGACTTATTTCAAGTCTAAAGTGGGATGCTATGCAAGATTGTTTCTTAGTTATGTCTCACTAGGAGCAAATCAGGAAAGGATATTTATAGGGATTTGGGGGCATAGGCTGGGTACTTTTACCAGTTGGGATTGGACAGAATTTATGACCTAAGACTTTGGCTTTGTGGGCACAGTGAGGTAATGATCTTGAAGTCAGCATTAATATGTGGGGTGCTAGTTTTGACAAGTTAGTTGGTTGACAGTCTTACCACTCAGGAATGAGTATTTCCTAGAACAAATAACTGTTATTTTTCCCTGGACCAGTTATTGTTTAGGAAATTGGAAATAGGAAATTATTTAAGAAATTAGGACCTTTAGGAAATGGCAAAGAATGTTTGGTCCCAGAATGGTTTCACACAGGGACAGGAGAGTCTGCTTTGTCGTAGAATTGATTAGGACAGAACTATGTTGATTTTGGTTCTAAATCCCAGCTTTGCTGCAAATGACATGTAACTTTGGGCAAGACACTCAGTATGCCTTTCAACTCCTGAAAAGCCTAGTGGAAGCTCTGTCTCCTGAGGAAGATGAGATTCAGGGCAGGGAGGCCAAATGCAGAGCATTCTGGAGGAAATGAGAAGAGTAAATAAGTCTACATAACTTGAGTGGCGATCCAGAAATAGTGCCGCACATTAAAATGGAGATTCTGAAGGCGATAAAATGAAAAAGTGAGGAGTCCATCGGCAGTCGAAGTGCCAGAAAGAGGTTGGAGTCAGGTGAGAGAAACAGGGGAGAACAGTTCAGAACCAAAGACTGAATGGAGAGTTTACTGGACCAACCTTTTTTGTGCTGCCATTCTGATATTTTGGAGGTTGGTTTGGTGGTTAAAGGAGCCGTTCAGCCTGGATACAACCTCAGATGTCGTTTCACTCAGCTGAACAATGGGTACAAAAAACTTGACCTACCTAACTAACATGATTGAAGAGATCAAGTAAGATAAGAAGTGGAACCTGCTTTATATATTATAATGTTCTGTCAACCTACGATGTGGATGCTAACATTTTAATTTTGCATCACCATTATAAAGGAGAGGTTTCAGAATTAGGGAATTCATTTTGTATGTGTCAGGCAACATTACACAGGCAGTTTCCTTTTCTCACTATATGTAAGACCGATCCAGGTTGTAGGATAGTGTATAAGAATGGGGAGAAATAAAAATTCTTGGCTATACATCAGGTAATGCATGGTTGACAGAACGAGCAGGCAGTTGGCCAAAGCATTTCCTGCAATGGATACCACTTAATTTGGTTTAAATCTCACCCTCGTCCATCAGGGATAATAATACATTTCAATAAATTCTGATTCAACTAAGGTTTATTGAAAATCTGCTGTATGTGTTTGAGTATTGTGTTCTTTCACATCCATTATCTCATTAGATTCTTACAACCGTATGTGAGGTAGGCATGATTGTCATTTTATGAAACAGTATCTTGAAGTGTTTGCTTTGACAGGGATATATCAGTTGTTAAGATTCACTGCCAGGAACTGTACGTGATGTTTTATTCTGTCTTAAAACATTTGTCTTGTATTATGTAGTCACAGGCTTAACGTCATGCCCTGGACTTGGTTCATAGAGCAGCAAATGGCAGAACTGAACTGAGATCAACTGTGGAGCATTTGACGATTTACTTTAAAATAATGATCTCAGACTCTAAAGGGAAATGGTCTCAGATACAAACAATTTTGCTTGGTGAAGGCCAAGGACAAGATGATGTTTATTCAGTTACTTTTGGTCCTCCAGAGTGTAAAGATAGATGAGCAAGAGAAAGGAGAGAGGCATTCAGACAGGTCAGCATTCCTTAGATCCTGGCAAGGGTGTTATTTTTGTTTGTTTGTTTTCTTTTTTTCCTCATATCTCCAGCAGTACTTAAATAAATAAAAGTCTATTTAGCTAGTACTCTAAATTCAATAAAAAAGAGGCGAGTCACATCGACAGAGCCTAATACAGGAATTTGGTTGTATTAATGGGTATCTAAAGGTGGCCAGTGTTGGGATGACTCAATACTATTGCCTTTTTGTATTCTAAAAGAGGAATGTTACACCCCTTGTTCCCCAACCCAGTGTGTGTGTGTGTGTGTGTGTGTGTGTGTGTGTGTAAAGAGAGAGAAAAAAACTTGTATGATTCTTCTTATCCATGGATAGGGCATTAGCCCAGTGTTTGTGAGAAGCAGCATTTTGGAAATGCACATGGTTAAGACTTTTAGCTCCATGTTCTCTGAAAGTGAGTCCTGCTAATTTGGCTACTATTAAGGGCTGGTGCTTTGGACTTTGGTTGTATTTTATATATGAAGGGCAAACCTATCTGTGAGTTCTCACATTGATTTGTATGTGTGTTTTCTATTTTCCCTTCTAAAGTTCCACTCTTATTAAGTGGCACCTCAGTAGTGTTTCCCAAAGCATATCCCATGACCCCAACTAGACGCTGCATGGGAAAAGGGGGTCTGTCATCAAATAGCATCGAAAAATTGGGTTAAATAAAGTTGAACAGATTTCTTTACTGTGAAATTACTCAAAATGTATTTGTTTATTTGCAGTTTAAGTCTCCAAAAGAGGGCATTATGTGCAGTCTTTTTTTTTTTTTTGCGGTACGCGGGCCTCTCACTGCTGTGGCCTCTCCCGTTGCGGAGCACAGGCTCCGGAAGCGCAGGCTCAGCGGCCCTGGCTCACGGGCCCAGCCGCTTCGCGGCATGCGGGATCCTCCCGGACCGGGGCACGAAGCCGTGACCCCCGCATCGGCAGGCGGACTCCCAACCACTGCACCACCAGGGAAACCCTATGCAGTCTTTTTGACCTAAGAAATCTGTCCTTTGTTCTCCTAACAGAATTTCTTCAAGAGTCATTGTTTATGAGTCACCTCTTCAGAAAATGTTGCCGTAAAGCAAAAGTCAGCTGAATAAATCCATTTGGGTGTTCTGTTTAATTTTGTAGGAAAAATAGCTTGTTTTCTTAGCATTTGAAAAAAAATTATTGGTGACTTTTCATGCACTGTGCTACAGGCTTACATTTTATGTATTGTTTTTTCAAAGGCTATTGCTTCCTATATTCTGGAATTATCCTAAATTTCCTCCAGATGGAGGTGGTGCCTTGGTTATTTATTCATGATTGATGTTGTTATTACGAGAGAAAAGAAAGTATCACATATTTTTACCCAATGATTGTTTTTCCTATAAATAAGAATACTTTATTGAAATATGTTTGCTTATAAAACTTACATTAATGTAAGTATTATGCAAATAGATAATACATAGATTATGATATAACTACAGATCAACAACTACAAAAGGTAAATGCTTTTTATTAAAAAACTTAAGCTCTACTTTAACTCTGATTTTGGTTCCTAGGCTTAGGGGGTTGATTAGTTGTTTTCTCTGGACCCTTCAGTGTTAATCCATATTTGATGAATTAATGATTGAATGGAAATGCTGACCACGTAAGAAATCTAGCCTGCATCTGTCTGTCTTAGTTGAAAAGAGACCAATTAGGTTAGAAAAGAGAGTCTACAAATCATAAGCGAGCACTGTGAATACATAACATATAAGCACATTTGGAAGCTTGGATACATGGGCATTTTTAAATGAAATATATACTTACCAAAACAAGCTCAAGAAGAAATAGAAAAATATGAATGAAAAAATCCACAGGAAAGAAATTAGTTTGCTAGTCAAAAATCTCCCCCATAAAAAAAAGAGTTCTGGTCCAGGAAGTTTTATAGGTGAATTTTGCTAGAGTTTTAAGAAATAGATATTTCCTGTTTTGAAAAAGGGAAGAGGGTGAAGATATACCTAATTTATTTTATTAGGTTAGTATAAATTTGATAACAAAAGTGATTAAGGACAATACATGAAAATTATACTGCAATATTACTTATAAAAATATATGCAGAAATCTTAAATAAAATATTAGCTACAAAATATAGAAGTTTAAAAGAAATGAACAAAAAGTAAATAGGATTTATACTAAAAATGGAAGTCTAGTTCACATTCACAAAAATTTACTAATTTAATCCACCCGACTTACAGATTAAAGAAAAAAAATACAGTAATTTTCTGTGGTTATAGAATAAGCAGTGATCAGTGAAATTCAGCATGTATTTATGTTAAAAATTTTTGCATATTAGACTTACAAGGGGATATTCAGAAAACTATGGCAAAGTATTTAATGGAAAAACTTTAGAAGCATTCCAGGAGCACTGTAAATATCTCTGCCATAATATTGTGCTAGAGCAAAGTGTTAATCTACATTAACATTTTAGTCTCAGAATAAATAGAACAGATAGAGAGCCCTCAAATAGACCCAAGCCTGCATAGGACCATAGTCATTTCAACCAGTGGTTTTAAGGTGCTTGACTTTCCATAATAAAAAATAAAATAACATTTTCAAAATATTAGAATAAAATACAGTAAAATATTATGACTACGAGATAGGAAAGGATTTCTTTAACCAGATACCTTAAGAAGTTATAAAGAAAGAAAAAAATTTATGAAATTTATTTGTTCTAACTATACATTAAATAAATACATTAAAACCCCAAACAGTAAAACTATCTTGATATTTTAATGTAAAATACATTAATATACAATATTTAATGTTATTTAAATATATGTAAAATTTAATTTGTATAAGTTGATACTTTACAAAATTTATGGAAGTCCTAAATATACATTAAAAACTTTAATATATGTTAAAGTCTAAACATTCAAAATGTTAAAATAAAATATCACAAATATATTTACGGTCACAAGATAGGAAAGGATTTCTTAAACCAGATACCTCCAGAAGCTACAAAGAAAGATAAACTTTGATACATTTTATAAAGATTAAAAGCTTCAGCTCAAAAAATATACCACATTGTTAAAAGATGAGCAACAGAAGATATTTGCAACGTACACAACAGATCAGTAATCACGAGCCACAAAAATATAATTATGTGCTACAAATTTGAAAGAAAAATCTAAACAACTCAATAGAAAAGTGGACAAAATATATGAACAGGTAACCATAGAAGAGGAAATTGAAAGAGACAACAGACAAATGAAAAGATTGTTGACTTCACTAATAATCTATGAAAGCAAAGAACCAATGAGATTTTATTTTAAACCCAGTTAGAGCAACACATTACAGAAGTACAAAAAATCAAGTGTTGGGGAATGTGTAGGAAACAGGAAGTCTCAAAAAATGCTAGTGATAGTATAAACTGGAACGAGTACTTTGTAAAGCCTCATGACAATGTCTATTATAGTTGAAAATGCATATACACTATGACCTGACAATTCCATTTCTGGGTATATGTCCTAGAATATTCTAGGGTACAAACCGTGCAAATGACAGCATTATTTGTAAGAAGAAAAAAAATCTTCAAATTCTCATCCATAGGGAAATGGAAAAATAAATTGTTTATTCAGGATATAATACAGCAAAGTGAATGAAATATATTAATGTATATGGATGGATTTCACAACACCTAAGGTTGAGTAAAAACAAGAGCAAATTGTATAAAGTTGCACAAAATATAACGTTTAGATAAATTAAAGATGCAACACTATAATGTATGTATATATTATTTTCAAATGCATATTAATTACAAATACATAAAAATATAAAATGCATACTCAACAAATATAGGATAGTGATTGAGGCTGGGGATAGAGGGAGAAGTAAAGGATTGAGGAGGTGTTCAGGGGAGAGTATTATAACGGCAGTATTTTTGATCTTTTATAAAAACAAAGATCTGGATTAACTCTGAGTGATGGGTACACATATACTTGTATTAGCTTTGCTAATATTCCGGAAAAAAATTTCAAAAAAGAATTACAAAGAAGAGACATTCACACAGCACGATTACACAGCTGGTTGAGCCTTTAAAAAAATATATTAAAAAAAATATATCACCTTCCACTACTTTACTTCCCACCCAGTTTTCATGTATGTTAGCATCTAGGTCTTTTAAAGCCAGGACTGCAGCTTTTACTAATTGGGTAACAGTTGTTAGATTTACACATTCAACACTCCTTGACTGGTTCCCCAAATCAGTCTCCTGTTATCCTAACTGGAATATGGCTCCAGTCATCTTTCAAATGCCATCTCTTTCCAAGCTTGCACGTACCTCAACATGCTTTATCTTATGATCCAGGATTACCAGAACATAATTTTAGAAATATATTTCAAAAATGCATTAGATTTTTGAAAAAGAAACACAGTATTGTTTCTTTATGGAAGTATATATCAAAGGAACTATAAAAAACTTTCTTTGAGTGATTCAGAACAAAGTTAGGAAATATTGCTTGGGTGTTGTGAAAAGGAAAAGGATTATTATTGATTGCTCAATGTGGTTGTTCAAATTTCCTGTGAGGCCAAAGAATGACATATCATAACTCTAAGAAATTTAACACATATGAAGTGGCTTGGAAGTGTGCAGCTTTGAAGTGAAATAGACCAGTGTTTTTTTTTTTTTTTTTTTCTTGGGTTGTTTTTTCAGTTTTCATGTATGTTAGCATCTAGGTCTTTTAAAGCCAGGACTGCAGCTTTTACTAATTGGGTAACAGTTGTTAGATTTACACATTCAACACTCCTTGACTGGTTCCCCAAATCAGTCTCCTGTTATCCTAACTGGAATATGGCTCCAGTCATCTTTCAAATGCCATCTCTTTCCAAGCTTGCACGTACCTCAACATGCTTTATCTTATGATCCAGGATTACCAGAACATAATTTTAGAAATATATTTCAAAAATGCATTAGATTTTTGAAAAAGAAACACAGTATTGTTTCTTTATGGAAGTATATATCAAAGGAACTATAAAAAACTTTCTTTGAGTGATTCAGAACAAAGTTAGGAAATATTGCTTGGGTGTTGTGAAAAGGAAAAGGATTATTATTGATTGCTCAATGTGGTTGTTCAAATTTCCTGTGAGGCCAAAGAATGACATATCATAACTCTAAGAAATTTAACACATATGAAGTGGCTTGGAAGTGTGCAGCTTTGAAGTGAAATAGACCAGTGTTTTTTTTTTTTTTTTTCCTGGGCTGTATTTTATAAAATTCCAGAGTCTGAACAATTCTACTTTTCTCACTCCAAAGGATACACCTGTGTGGCAATCAGGGTTTCAGGAGAGAAAGGACTATTTCTGCATCAAGAGCTAGAACTCTCCCAATCCTGAATAAAACTTCTTTTCATCAGTTGTATTTCAATATCTGATCAGTGAATTTCTGGAGTGTGATTCCTGTCTCTGTCTCATTTTATTCCAACCAGTTTTTATAGTTTGCCTAGCAGGTGCAAAGCATCGTGCATTGATATGGAGGTAAGAACTCTCATCTTCTGCATTTCAGAAATAAAAATTATAAAAGATTAGTTTTGAGGATGTTGTTAATGAATAGAAAGTGGTAAACCAACAAGACTTCAAAGTCTTGACTCTTCAGTATATACCCATTAATCCAACTTAAGGAAATGGTACCAAAAAATATGGTAGCAAAAGAAAAAAGTTAGCATTTGCTTCCTTAATATCTATTTTATGGGAATCTTCCCCAAACTTCCTTATGTGGAAAGCCATAGAATTATACAGGAAGAAGGTTTACAGAGTCCCATCAAATTTCTAAGTGTAATCCAGGGACTTTTAGTATCATTTACCATTTCATTCTCCTGTAATGCTTTGTAAATGAAGCCCTCCATCCCGCGGGAAGGAACAAAGAGAGTAATGGAGTATTGGGGATTGTTGCCTAAGAAAGAACTGCAGAATTTGACTTTGGCTTTTCTTTTTTTAAAGGTAACACTTAGCCTTCTCTGATATTTTGTAACAGTAAAGCCCTAAGTTTTATATTAGGAAAGGACCTTCAGGTCTGTGCCACCTGGGGCTCCATCCATTCACTCCCTATTCTGATGAGAGACCGGGGCTCTTCTTACTGTGCTAAGCTAAACAAAAGGTGCTTCTCCCATCATCAACTATAGAAAAAAACCGAGCCACATAAAAAAACCCCACTTGAATGAAAGCAACAATAAGCATTTGTGGTTTCCACTACTATAAGCCAACAGTAATTTACAATCATGCACATCCAAATCTAGGCCAGCAGTCCGCTGGTGCCTGGCATACTTTTTCAAAAGACTGAAAAGCCTCATGAATGGAGAGGGCACAAACCCCAGTCTTTATTCTTGCTTTGGAACCTTTGTGGATTTCATTCAAACTGATAGTGCTTTTTGGAAATTTCTTTATGGTTTAATTTTCCTGAGTTTTTATTGATAAGGATAAACTATATGAAGAGCTATATTAGTGCAGAATATTTTTTCCAAAGAAGCATGTCAAAAGTCATTATGCAGGAGACAGAGAGAAGTGTCTGCAAAGTCTCTGTTTACTTCATAGTGGAAAGTGTTCTGTTACCATTCTAGGCCCAAAGACACCCCTGCTCTGTTGCCATTTACAGCCTAGAGAAGCTGTGTAAGTCATGCAGCAAGAGTAGCATCTGGAGGGGGTTGAATAGTGTCCTCCCAAAATTCACGTCTACACGGAAACTCAGAATGTGACCATATTTGGAAATAGAGTCTTTGGCAGATGTTAAGGATCTCAGGATGAAATCATCCTGAATTTAGAGTCCTTATAAGAACACTGATGTCTTTATAAGAAGGAAAGAAGACACAGGGAGACACAGAGAAGGCAATGTGGAGATGGAGGCAGAGATAAGAATGATGCATCTTCAAGCCTAGGAATGCCAAGGATCCCTGGCAGCCGTCAGAAGCTAAGAAAGAGAGGCATAGGGCAGTTTCTCCCTCAGAGCCTCCAGAAGGACCCAGTCCCTTGATTTGGGGCCTCTGGTCTCCTGAAATGTGAGAGTAAATTTTTTCTTGTTTAAAATCACCCAGTCTGTGGCAATTTCTTATGGCAGCCCTAGAGAAAAAGCACAGCATCCTACACCCAGGCATGCTGTTCTAAGGAAATGTCTTGACCTTCCTCCTTCCCTTTTTTTTTTTGGCTGTAGTGTTTAAGTGTTCTAGGATATACAAGGCTAGAATATCACAATATAGAAAAAATCTTTATTTTAGCTTTAATTCTTTAAAGCTATAGCCACCAAATTTAAGAGGGTAGTGGAAAGATGGGTACATCAACCATCTAGTACCATAGGATCCCGACAGCTCAAAGTTATACCGCCTGGGCTTTCCATTGAGAAAGCTCTTTCCAGTGTCATACATCTTTAAAATTGGGTAATGGCTGTATTGCGTGCGCGTGTGCACACACACACAGAGGTGAAAAAGAGAGTGAGATTAAAGAAGTACATGGAGTATAGTAAGCACTCAGGAAATAAATTTTATTTTTGGTGTTGGTGTTGCTATTGTCAATTGGCCTGTATTATCTAGGTGGGCCCAATGTGTTCCTTAAAAGTGGAGAAGGGAAGCAGAAGAGAAGAATCAGTCAGAGGAAGATGACTACAGAAGGAAGGCACAGAAAGATGTGCTGTTTTTAGTATTAAGATGGAGGAAGGGGCCATGAGGCAAGGAATGTGGGTGGCCCCTAGAAGCTGGAAAAGGCAAGGAAACAGACCTATAGAGTCTCCCAAAAGGAGCACAGTTCTTCCAATATCTTGATTTTAGCAGGTTGAACCATTTTCGACTTTTTATTATTAGAACTGTAAGGTAAGCAATTTGTAATAAAAAATTACTATAGGGAGGAAAGAAAATAAGCATATAAATAAATAGATCGATAGATAATAAATGAAATAGGATTATTTTAGCTTCTCTAAATTCTAAGAAGAGGATAAAATAAGATAATGTGGTAAGAGTTTTACTTGCTCCCCGAAGTCTTCCTTCACTCCTTGCTTTCTCCACTCCAGGGAAAGTACAATTCCTGTGCAAAGGCTTCCATTGCACTTTGTGGTCCTCTGTTATTATGCTCAGCATACTGTTTTGTGTTGGTCTCTAAATAACCTGTGAGTTTCTGAAGATGGGGACTCTATCTTCCATATCTGTATCTTCCTGGGTTGCTCTACACATTGCTGATGCTCAGCACCCGGTTACTGAATGAACTAGGAATCCAAAGAGAGCTTCTTAAGGAATCCGAATATGTGATCAAGGAAGAAACTCATCAAACAATCTCTGAGCAATATTTATTTTCTTCTTTCTGTGTCTTTGAAGGGAAGGAGAACTTTGGATGATGAATGAATGGAGAAAGCAAGTGTAGCACATGATTCCAGCAATTCAAGGAATAGTATCTCCAAAGACAGCTCTTGTGGGTTTGAAAGGAGAGTTGAGTATGAGTTTGCCTGTGATCAGTTTTGTTCAGTTAGTCACCTTTTGCTCCCATTACACAGAGAACTACATGATGTCAGGGACTGGTATTCATTCTTGTTTCCCTGGTGCCTGGTAGAGTGCCATTTGTGTGTTCGAATGATGGCCCAGTTCAGCTCCTTTAGTATGCCAATGAGGAAATTGAGGCTTGGTGAGGGTTAAGGAACTTGTGGCAGGGCCAGTATCAGAACTCAGATATCCTGAATCCAGACCACCATTGTTTTCATGCATACTAAGTAATAATTTAAAAATGAAACGAATTCTTAAACTTCTCAATAATTATTGGTTTGGCCAAAAAGTTCATTCTGGTTTTTCTCTAAGATGTTATGGAAAAACCCAAACAAACTTTTTGGCCAACCCAATAATTATAGTTGCCAACCCAGTACTTGTAGTTGTCCACTGACTGTCCCTGTGTGGTTAGTAAGGTCTAATAACTTGAGCTTCAGTGTCATCAAAGTGTGCCTCACGTTGCTTAGCTGTTGGTATATCATAAACCACCGACTTCATGCACTTACCTAGGATGGCTGGTCATGAACGGATGCTGGTGTCAGCATCAGTGACCTCTGTGACTTTTTTTTTAATGGCTTTTTAAAAAACAGCTAATCCTGGATATGGAACTAGCTTCTTAATGCACTGAAATGAAATAAAAGTCCTAATAGGGGCTTCCCTGGTGGCGCGGTGGTTGAGAATCTGCCTGCTAATGCAGGGAGCACAGGTTCGAGCCCTGGGCTGGGAGCATCCCACATGCCGTGGAGCAACCGGGCCCGTGAGCCACAACTACTGAGCCTGCGCGTCTGGAGCCTGTGTTCCGCAACAAGAGAGGCCGCGACAGTGAGAGGCCCGCGCACCGCGATGAAGAGTGGCCCCCGCTCGCCACAACTGGAGAAGGCCCTCGCACAGAAACGAAGACCCAACACAGCAAAAATAAATTAAAAAAAAAAAAAAAAAAGTCCTAATAACTTCATGAGGAAGGAGAAGGAAGGTTGCCACACACTTGCATTATATCAGGCTCAGTGTCAGGGATAAAGTCGCAGAATAGGTATAACTAATACTTTGTGGGATTCTTCTTGTTGAGACAGCCAGTCCTCTTTTCCAGGAAGATGCAGAAGCTTCAGTTTCCTCTCCTTGATGAACACAGATGTACTTCCTCAATTCCCAGTTCGCCATGGAATCATCAGAGTAAACCTACTGCCCAACTGCTCCACCCCATCCAATAGAAGAGCTATGAACTGGACTTGACTGGATTCTGTTTGATTTAGAAAGAAATTATTTATTTGAGTGAGCAGAAAACTATGGGAGCTGTCAAGTTGCCTTCAAAAACCAAACATTTTTGAAGGCTGGGATGGGGTAAAAGTAAAACTATTTGAGTTGAGTTCATTTAATAAATAGGTTCTGTTGATGTTCTTTGGAAGGACATCATTATTTGCCCTGTCTCTGGCTGTCATAAGGGAGGTGACTGTACACCATGAGGAGTTGGGTAATGTGCATTTTAATTTCAAATTTATTGAATTTACTGAACCTCTTGTTTTTAATGTGCTTTTCTGTTTATCAAAAGCACATCTAATATGTTTCTTAGTTTCATCATCTGAAAAATTAGGCTAATAATAGGTCTTACTTCACAGTCTTATTATAAGGATTAATGAGTTAATGTATGAAAGTGCTTAGGATAATGCCTGATATGTGTCATCATCATCATCATCATGATCCTTCAATATCTAGCTCAGATCCCTTTTACTCTGGCTAGCCTTTCTAAACACCCTAGTGGGAAATAATATTTCTCTACTTCAACTACTATGGTATGTATTGTTTGTGCTTATTTGGGTTAGTGTTGTTGGGTATTTTTACCATGTGCACGGTATTTCATTCAACAGCTATTAATTGAGCACCTACTGTGAGCCAAACACTATGCTAATCTTGATGAACAAACCATGTGATCCCTGTTCTCATAGAGTTTTCAGTTTAGTGGCTTAATTTACTTCTGGACAGATTGTGCTAATGTTACTCTCACCTGTTAGCACTAACCTAGTCAAAAGGTAATGCAGATTTCTTTGGTACAGTCTAGAGTGGGGAAGGGGGCAGGTCAAAAAATGGCAGCTTTTTCCTTGTGGTCCCATTAGTTGGGTGGTCTTTTACATAGCTGCATCTCCTGAGGACAATTCTGTGTTTTTTGTGATGTCTATTGGGATACCCCACTCTTCTGGTGAGGGAAAGTATGAACTTTCTGATGTTTTTGGGTTGAGGACTTCAGAAGCAAGCATTCAGTGACTTGTGTAGCTCATCTCCCTCTCCTGCCCCAGGGATTCCCACCTTTTGATTTCATCCTTGGTCTGACTATCTAGCCAGGCAGGTGGCAGTCCAGTATCTTGAGCACTTGGCTAGCAATTCCTTGATCTACACAATTGAACACACCTTTGACTTGGGTTGACAGTAAATATTTATTTCTGATCATAGCAGTCTTTGATAGCATTCGAGTTGTTTAACTGGGCTGTGGAGAGGATTTGTTTGTGTGTAAAAGGACCTTAGCTCCTCAATACAGTTTTCTGTTAAATCTCCAGTTGCAAAGACCACATGTGTAGACTTAATAATCTTATTTTTTTCTTGGCAATTCCATTAAGGCCTGGCTCAAATATTACTTTGGATGCTTTTTGTACCATACTACTCTTCTCTCTCAGTAGAACTACTTGCTATGTTTTTGCGCTGCTACTTACCTGATTGTACTAAAATTTCACTCTTTAATTTAGAGTGAAAAAATATTCTTTCCTTGACTGTTGGGACTTACAGGATCTACTGCCTAATTTACCACTCCACCCTTGTCACATAGTTCTCTCCCCATTGCTCACTAAGTCCCAGCCCTGCTGCCTTCTTTCATAGTTTCCACCAGAGGAAGCTCTTCCATCCATAAGGCCGTTTGCCCTGGTCTTTCCCTGTGCCTGGAATACATTTTCTCTTGGCACTATCTCATCCTTGAAGCATCAGCTTCCCTAACTCCATTATATCAAACAGGCTTTTGTCAATTACATAATCTTGCCTGTTTTTCATAATATTTTATTATGATCTTTGTTTGATGAATGTGCCTCTCAATTAGCATACAGTTCCATGAGGATATGGACTCTTTCTTGTTTCCTATTATATTCCCAACACAGTACATGGCACACGTAAGCAATCAAGAACTTGTGATGTTGTTGACAAGTAGAGAATATGGGATATGGATCAAAAATTTCTACTAATACATGGTTATCAACTGTGCTACATGCTTTAAAGCAAAAATCTCAGAGCTTTGAGGACATATAACAGAGAATTAGAGATGGCTTCCCTGAGAAAGCAATGTTTATTCTGACACCTGAAGACTGAGTAATGTGTACCATAGTAAAGGCAGAAAGCACTTTTCAAGTGAGAGGGAGGAGCATGTGCTCAAGCTCTGGGATAGGCAGTACCATGATTCATTCAGTGACCTAAAAGAAGCCCAATGTGCTGGCATTCAGGGCACCAGCAGAAGACAGCCAACAAAGGAGAAGGACAGACTACATATATTACTGGGACTTAATCCAGGATCCCATAAAGCACTTAATTGTCATTCTCCTCAAACGTGGGACAGTTCCTCATTCTGTTTTTTTTTAACATCTTTATTGGAGTATAATTGCTTTACAATGTTCTGTTAGTTCCTGCTGTATAACAAAGTGAATCAGCTCTATGTATATGTATATCCCCATATCCCCTCCCTCTTGCGTCACCCTCCTACCCTCCCTATCCCACCCCTCTAAGTGGTCACAAAGCATGGAATTGATCTCCCTGTGCTATGAGGTTGCTTCCCACTAGCTAGCTATTTTACATGTGGTAGCATATATAAGTCCATGCCACTCTCTCACTTCATCCCAGCTTACCGTTTCCCCCTCCCGTATCCTCAAGTCAATTCTCTACGTCTGCATCCTTACTCCTGTCCTGCCCCTAGGTTCATTAGAACCATTTTTCTTTTCTTTTTTAGATTCCATATACATGTGTTAGCATATGGTATTTGTTTTTCTCTTTCTGACTTCCTTCACTCTGTATGACAGACTCTAGGTCCATCCATCTCACTACAAATAACTCAATTTCATTTCTTTTTATGGCTGAGTAATATTCCATTGTATATATGTGCCACATCTTTATACATTCATATGTCAATGGACACTTAGGTTGCTTCCATGTTCTGGCTATTGTAAATAGTGCTGCAATGAACATTGTGGTACATGACTCTTTTTGAATTATGGTTTTCTCAGGGTGTATGCCCAGTAGTGGGATGGCTGGGTCGTATGGTAGTTCTGTTTTTAGTTTTTTAAGGAACCTCCATACTGTTCTCCATCATGTCTGTATCAATTTACATTCCCACCAACAGTGCAGGAAGAGTCCCTTTTCTCCAGACCCTCTCCAGCATTTATTGTTTGTAGATTTTGTGATGATAGCCATTCTGACTGGTGTGAGGTGATACCTCATTGTAGTTTTGATTCACATTTCTCTAATGATTAGTGATGTTGAGCATGCTTTCATGTGTTTGTTGGCAATTTGTATATTTTCTTTGGAGAAA
Organism: Lipotes vexillifer; assembly: GCF_000442215.2. NCBI lineage: Eukaryota > Metazoa > Chordata > Mammalia > Artiodactyla > Lipotidae > Lipotes > Lipotes vexillifer. Next base: position 680,653 of record NW_006781198.1, read on the forward strand.
TGTCTATTTAGGTCTTCTGCCTATTTTTGGATTGGATTGTTTGTTTTTTTGATATTGAGCTCATGAGCTGCTTGTAAATTTTGGAGATTAATCCTTTGTCAGTTGCTTCATTTGCGAATGTTTTCTCCCTTTCTGAGTGTTGTCTTTTCATCTTGTTTATGGTTTCCTTTGCTGTGCAAAAGATTTTGAGTTTCATTAGGTCCCATTTGTTTATTTTTGTGTATATTTCCATTTCTGTAGGAGGTGGGTCAAAAACGATCTTGCTGTGATTTATGTCATAGAGTGTTCTTCCTATGTTTTCCTCTAAGAGTTTTATAGTGTCTGGCCTTACATTTAGGTCTTTAATCCATTTTGAGTTTATTTTTGTGTATGGTGTTAGGGAGTGTTCTAATTTTGTTCTTTTACATGTAGCTGTCCAGTGTTCCCAGCACCACTTACTGAAGAGGTTATCTTTTCTCCATTGTATATTCTTGCCTCTTTTACCAAAAATAAGGTGACCGTATGTGCTTTGGTTTATCTCTGGGCTTTCTATCCTGTTCCATTGATCTATATTTCTGTTTTTGTGCCAGTACCATACTGTCTTGATTACTGTAGCTTTGTAGTATAGTCTGAAGTCTGGGAGCCTGATTCCTCCAGCTCTGTTTTTCTTTCTCAAGATTTCTTTGGTTATTTGGGGCCTTTTGTATTTCCATACAAATTGTGAAAATTTTTTTCTAGTTCTGTGAAAAATGCCATTTGTAGTTTAATAGGGATTTCACTGAATCTGTAGATTGCTTTGGGTAATATAGTCATTTTCACAATGCTGATTCAGATACTTTCCTTTTAAGTCATGCATTGCATTTTATTTATGAGTTTGCAGTTCTTTGAACATGTTCTTGGTGATTTAAAGATTTAAGAAGAATGGAGGAAAATCCAATAGGTTTAGGCACCAGTAGTAAGTAGGGACATGCAATTGATTTTTTTTTTATTTCAGTAGTAGTGAGACTGAAGCATTTTGTAAGAAAGTTTGCTCTAGAAGCTAGTCCCTAGTGATTTGAAAGCAGAAGGTGTTAAAATTCACCAAGTAAAGCCTTATTACACATTTATTTAAAAACTTGTTCCACTTGGTCATTGCTATGAAGGTCAGATTAACTATAGTGAAGAAATGCATTCTAACAAGGTAAAATGGAATTGCATGCTCCTGTTGCCATTTTTAATTTGTACTTTACTTCTTAACATTCAGTATGATAGAATTTCATTAAACTGTGAAAGTGGCTTTAATGAGGTCACCTGGTTTATACCAGGCTTTTGCATGGCATTTATTGATTTGATTGACTTTAGAAATTATACTCTGTATAATATTTTAAATGAAAGGTAGAAGTGGTAAGAAATGTCCTCATTTGTCATCTTGAACATGGAGTTTCAGGGGTTTAAAAAGCCCTCTATCGCATTTTTATTTTAGACAACTTTTCTCTTTATTTAACATACTCTATCAAGTACTCATGAAAAAATTTTTTATTTATTTTTTAATTTTTATTTTTGAAAAATTTTAACATCTTTATTGGAGCATAATTGCTTTACAATGGTGTGTTAGTTTCTGCTGTATCACAAAGTGAATCAGCTATACATATCATGAACATTTTTAAACGTAAATTCTTTCAGTTATTTCATCGTGTTATTTTATTATACAAATTGTATTTTTTAAAAGTGCTGATAGTGATCAGAGAGTAGTTAATGTAATTATAAAATTCTTATGAAAATTTTCCTAATAACTACTGACTGTTACTGATATCTAAATTTGGATTAACACCAAAATAGAGAATGTTGAAAAAATGATACTTTTATTATGAGCTTAATTTCCCAACCTATTACTTATCTCCCCACCCTGTTTTCCATTTTTATTTAGGTATGACAAATCCTTTGGCACATAAATCTTGGAGGGTAACGTAGAGTATTATTTAACCCCCAAAGCATACTAATAGATTAAAAAATCTGTTTATTAAGTACAGTGACGGACTCAAAATTGACTAGGGTTGATTAAAAAAACATGTATGTAACTGCACATCATTTTCTTGCCCAAGAGATTATGTCCATAGTAGCCAACTTTTTAGAACTGAATGGCAATACTTATGACTGACTTAGAAATACGGCTTTTGTATCTGGAGAGCAAGATCAGTGCTTTTCAATGAACTAAATATCGTAGGTGTACACAATGACTGACACATGGCGGGTGCCTAATAGGTAATCAGCTCTCACTACTTTTGCAATAGCTGTAGCTCTCAATATGTAGTCCCCAGACCAGCAGCATAAGCATCATCTGGGAACTTGTTAGAAATGCAAAGTCTCAGGCCCCACCCTAGATTTACTAAATTAGGTACTCTGGAGCTGGGGTCCAGCAATCCAAGTTTTAACAAGCCTTCCAGAAAATTCTGATGCATGCTAAATTTGGAGAATATCTGCTCTAGAAATTTAAATGTATTGAGCTTTCAGTAATTTTCTAGGATATCTGTTAAGAAAAATGAACCTTGATTTTGCTTATTTTCTCTTTAACACTTTACTAACACAGCTAACGTTTGCTGAGTTCTTAACAATGTATCTGCATTGTGCCTGCCTTTTAAGAGATTACCTCATTTAATCATTACACAATATACTACTATTATGGTCATTTTAGAGATGGGAAAATGGACTTTAAGAAGTGAAATAGGTGCTGAAGGTCACATAGGTGGTAAAGGATGCTGGGATTGAAATCTATGTTGTCTGATAGTTGATCTTCATCATTGCTCTATAAAGCTCTTCATTATTGGAGGTGACTGGTTCAAGATGGTGGAGTAGAAGGACGTGCTCTCACTGCCTATTGCGAGAACACCAGAATTACAACTAACTGCTGAACAGTCATCGACAGGAAGACATTGGAACTCACCAAAAAATATACCCTACATCTAAAGACAGAAGAGAAGCCACAATGAGATGGTAGGAGGGGCGCAATCACATTAAAATCAAATCCCATAACTGCTGGGTGGGTGACTCACAAACTGGAGAACCCTTATACCACAGAAGTCCACCCACTGGAATGAAGGTTCTGAGCCCCACATCAGGCTTCCCAACCTGGGGGTCCGGCAATGGAGGGAGGAATTCCTAGAGAATCAGACTTTGAAGGCTAGCGGGATTTGATTGCAGGACTTAAACAGGACTGGGGGAAACAGAGACTCCACTCTTGGAGGGCACACACAAAGTAGTGTGCACATTGGGACGTGGGGGAAGGAAGGGTGACCCCATAGGAGACTGAACCAGACCTACCTGCTAGTGTTGAAGGGTCTCCTGCAGGGGGTGGTGGTGGCTGTGTCTCACCCTGAGGACAAGGCCACTGGAAGCAGAAGTTCTGGGAAGTACTCCTTGGCGTGAGCCCTCCCAGAGTCCGCCACCAAAGAGCCCGGGTAGGCTCCAGTGTTGGGTCACCTCAGGCCAAACAACCAACAGGGAGGGAACCCAGCCCCACCCATCAGCAGACAAGTGGATTAAAGTTTTACTGAGCTCTGCCCACCAAAGCAACAACCAGCTCTACCCACCACCAGTCTCTCCCATCATGAAACTTGCACAAGCCTCTCAGATAGCCTCATCCACTAGAGGGAAGACAGCAGAATTAGAAGAAGAATTACAGTCCTGCAGCCTGTGGAACAAAAACCACATTCACAGAAAGAGAGACAAGATGAAAAGGCAGAGGGCTATGCACCAGATGAAGGAACAAGATAAAACCCCAGAAAAACAACTAAATGAAGTGGAGACAGGCAACCTTCCTGAAAAAGAATTCAGAATAATGATAGTGAAAATGATCCAGGACCTCGGAAAAAGAATGGAGGCAAAGATCGAGAAGATGCAAGAAATGTTTCACAAAGACCTAGAAGAATTAAAGAACAAACAAACAGAGATGAACAACACAATAACTGAAGTGAAAAATACACTAGAAGGAATCAATAGCAGAATAACTGAGGAAGAAGAACAGATAAGTGACCTGGAAGACAGAATGGTGGAATTCACTGCTTCGGAACAGAATAAATAAAAAAGAATGAAAAGAAATGAAGACATCCTAAGAGATCTCTGGAACAACATTAAATGCAACAACATTTGCATCATAGGGGTCCCAGAAGGAGAAGAGAGAGAGAAAAGACCCGAGAAAATGTTTAAAGAGATGATAGTCGAAAACTTCCCTAACGTGGGAAAGGAAATAGCCACCCAAGTCCAGGAAGTGCATAGAGTCCCATAAAGGATAAACCCAAGGAGAAACACGCTGAGAAACTTAGTAATCAAACTGGCAAAAATTAAAGAAAAAGAAAAATTACTGAAAGCAGCAAGGGAAAAATGACAGATAATATACAAGGGAGCTCCCCTAAGGTTAACAGCTGATTTCTCAGCAGAAACTCTACAAGCCAGAAGAGAGTGGCATGATATACTTAAAGTGATGAAAGGGAAGAACCTACAACCAAGATTACTCTACCCAGCAAGGATCTCATTCAGATTCAATGGAGAAATTAAAACCTTTACAGACAAGCAAAAGCTAAGAGAATTCAGCACCACCAAACCAGCTCTACAACAAATGCTAAAGGAACTTCTCTAAGTGGTAAACACAAGAGAAGAAAAGGACCTACAAAAACAAACCCAAAACAATTAAGAAAATGGAAATAGGAACATACATATTGATAATTACCTTAAACGTCTTTTGGCTCCAACCAAAAGACACAGGCTTGCTGAATGGATACAAACACAAGACCCATCTATATTCTGTCTACAAGAGACCCACTTCAGACCTAGGGACACATTCAGACGGAAAGTGAGGGGATGGAAAATGATATTCTATGCAAATGGAAATCAAAAGAAAGCTGGCATAGCAATACTCATATCAGATAAAATAGACTTTAAAATAAAGAATGTTATAAGAGGCAAGGAAGGACACTACATAGTGATCCAGGGATCAATCCAAGAAGAAGATATAACAATTATAAATATATATGCGCCCAACATAGGAGCACCTCAATACATAAGGCAACTGCTAACAGCTATAAGAGAGGAAATTGACAGTAACACAATAGTAGTGGGGACTTTAACACCTCACTTACACCAGTGGACAGATCATCCAAACAGGAAATTAATAAGGAAACACAAGCTTTAAATGACACAATAGACCAGATAGATTTAATTGACATTTATAGGACATTCCATCTAAAAACAGCAAATTACATTTTCTTCTCTAGTGTGCACAGAACATTCTCCAGGATAGATCACATCTTGGGTCACAAATCAAGCCTCAGTAAATTTAAGAAAATTGAAGTCATATCAAGCATCTTTTCTGACCACAATGCTATGAGATTAGAAATCAATCACAGGGAAAAAAACGTAAAAGACACAAACACATGGAGGCTAAACAATACATTACTAAATAACCAGAGATCACTGAAGAAATCAAAGAGGAAATCAAAAAATACCTAGAGAGAAATGACAATGAAAACACATCGATTCAAAACCTATGGGATGCAGCAAAAGCAGTTCTAAGAGGGAAGCTTATAGCTCTACAGGCCTACCTCAAGAAACAAGAAAAATCACAAATAAACAATCTAACCTTCCACTGAAAGGAACTAGAGAAAGAAGAAAACACAAAACCCAAAGTTAGCAGAAGGAAAGAAATCATAAAGATCAGAGCAGAAATAAATGAAATAGAAACTAAGAAAACAATAGCAAAGATCAATAAAACTAAAAGCTGGTTCTTTGAGAAGATAAACAAAATTGATAAACCATTAGCCAGACTCATCAAGAAAAAGAGGGAGAGGACTCAAATCAATAAAAGTAGAAGTGAAAAAGGTGAAGTTACAGCAGACAATGCAGAAGTACAAAGCATCCTAATAGACTACTACAAGCAACTCTGCCAATAAAATGGACAACCTGGAAGAAATGGGCAAATTCTTAGAAAGGTATAAACTTCCAAGACTGAACCAGGAAGAAATAGAAAATATGAACAGACCAATCACAAGTAATGGAATTGAAACTGTGATTAAAAATCTTCCAACAAACAAAAGCCCAGGACCAGATGGCTTCACAGGTGAATTCTATCAAACATTTAGAGAAGTGCTAACACCCATCCTTCTCAAACTCTTGCAAAAAATTGCAGAGGAAGGAACACTCCCAAACTCATTCTATGAGGCCACCATCACCCTGATACAAAAACCAGATAAAAATACTACAAAAAAAGAAAATTACAGACCAATATCTCTGATGAATATAGATGCAAAAATCCTCAACAAAATACTAGCAAATAGAATCCAACAACACATTAAAAGGATCATACACCATGACCAAGTGGGATTTATCCCAGGGATTCAAGGATGCTTTAATGTATGCAAGTCAATCAGTGTGATACACCATATTAACAGATTGAAGAATAAAAACCATATGATCATCTCGATAGATGCAGAAAAAGCTTTTGACAAAATTCAACACCTGTTTATGATAAATACTCTCCAGAAAGTGAGCATAGAGGGCACCTACCTCAACATAATAAAGGCCATATATGACAAACCCACAGCAAACATCATTCTCAATGGTGAAAAATTGAAAGCATTTCCTCTAAGATCATGAACAAGACAAGGATGTCCACTCTCACCACTATTATTCAACATAGTGTTGGAAGTCTTAGCCACGACGATCAGAGAAGAAAAAGAAATAAAAGGAATACAAATTGGAAAAGAAGAAGTAAAACTGTCCGTGTTTGCAGATGGCATGATACTATACATAGAGAATCCTAAAGATGCCACCAGAAAACTACTAGAGCTAATCAATGAATTTGGTAAAGTTGCAGGATGTAAAATTAATGCACAGAAATCTCTTGCATTCCTATACACTAATGATGAAAAATGTGGAAGAGAAATTAAGGAAACACTCCCATTTACCATTGCAGCAAAAAGAATTAAAGTACCTAGGAATAAACCTACCTAGGCAGACAAAAGACTTGTATGCAGAAAACTGTAAGACACTGTTGAAAGAAAATAAAGATGATACCAACAGATGGAGACATATACCATGTTCTTGGATTGGAAGAATCAATATTGTGAAAATGACTGTAATACCCAAAGCAATCTACAGAGTCAATTCAATCCCTATCAAATTACCAATGGCATTTTTTTACAGAACTAGAACAAAAAAATCTTAAAATTCGTATGGAGATGCCAAAGCCCCTGAATAGCCAAAGCAGTCTTGAGTGAAAAAAACGGAGCTGGAGGAATCAGACTCCCTGACTTCAGAGTATACTACAAAGCTACAGTAATCAAGACAATATGGTAGTGGTACAAAAACGGAAGTATAGATCAGTGGAACAGGATAGAAAGCCCAGAGATAAACCCATGCACCTATGGTCAACTAATCAGTGACAAAGGAGGCAAGGATATACAATGGAGAAAAGACAGTCTCTTCAATAAGTGGTGCTGGGAAAACTGGATAGCTACATGTAAAAGAATGAAATTAGAACACTTCCTAACACCATACACAAAAATAAACTCAAAATGGATTAAAGACCTAAATTTAAGACTTGACACTATAAAAGTTGTAGAGGAAACAGACGCAGAACACTTTATGACATAAATCACAGCAAGATCTTTTTTGATCCACCTCCTAGAGTAATGGAAATAAAAACAAAAATAAACAAATGGGACCTAATGAAGCTTAAACGCTTTTGCACAGCAAAGGAAACTACAAACAAGACATGAAGACAACCCTCAGAAAGGGAGAAAATATTTGCAAACGAATCAATGGACAAAGGATTAATCCCCCAAATATATAAACAGTTCATGCTGCTCAATATTCAAAAAAACCCAACCCAATCAAAAAATGGTCAGAAGACCTAAATAGACATTTCTCCAAGGAGGACATGCAGATGGCTAAAATGCACATGAAAAGCTACTCCACATCCTTAATTATTAGAGAAATGCAAATCAAAACTACAATGAGGTATCACCTCACACCAGTTAGAATGGGCATCATCAGAAAATCTACAAACAACAAATGCTGGAGAGGGTGTGGAGGAAAGGGAACCCTCTTGCACTGTTGGTGGGAATGTAAATTGACACAGCCACTATGGAGAACCGTATGGAGGTTTCTTTAAAAACTAAAAATAGAATTACCACATGACCCAGCATTCCCACTCCTGGGCATATACCAAGAGCAAACCATGTTTCAAAAAGACACATGCACCCCATTGTTCATTGCAGCACTATTTACAATAGTCAGGTCATGGAAGCAACCTAAATGCCCATTGACAGATGAATGTATAAAGAAGATATGGTACATATATACAATGGAATATTACTCAGCCATAAAAAGGAATGAATTGGGTCATTTTAGAGATGTGGATGAATCTAGAGAGTGTCATACAGAGTGAAGTAAGTCTGAACCAGAAAAACAAATATTGTATATTAACGCACATATGTGGAACCTAGAAAAATGGTACAAATGAACTGGTTTGCAGGGAAGAAATTGAGAAAACAAACGTATGGACACCAAAGGGGGAAAGCAGTGGCGGGTGGGGGTAGTGGTGTGATGAATTGGGAGATTGGGATTGACATATATACACTGATGTGTATAAAATCATGACTAATAAGAACCTGCTGTATAAAAAAAAATGCTCTTTGTTGTTGAATGATTATAGCATAGCTAAAGCTACTAAGAAAACCCGTGCTGATACATCTATTAGATTCCCTCTTACACTTGATCTGTCCAACCACAATCTAAAATGAATGATGACATTCTGGAACTGCATTCGTTTTAGTTTCCATTTGTAGTAGCAGTAGTAATTCAAATTGACATGCCCGCAGAAGTTGGAGCTGGTAATAACCTTAAAAACGTACCAGCCAATGGAATTTTCTTTGGCTCCATGCTCAGAACAAATGTGCATGGAATACAGATATTTTACTTCTTGGAGAACAGTAGCACGTGTTGGCTTAGCAGATTAATAGAAGATAAAACAGAGGAGAAAACAGTGATTCAGGGAAACCTGGGAGCTTGGAAATGGAGGCAGATAAGAGAGCAAATAATGCCAATACATACTCCAGGGAATAAGAATACCTAGCACAGCATCCTTGTTAGAATGGTGGCATTCATGACCGGAGTTTCCAGTTGTAAAGCCCCAAGTGAGACGTATCAGTAAACATTCTGAGCACTAGACCCTGGATTTTATTTAATGTCTCAAATGTGGAAAGACTATGGAGTGAGAGGCTTCAGCTGATAGTGAAGAGTGCCATAAGGAAAACAGATGATTGGAAGGTTAGTATTGAGTCAGGCAATGTCTCTGCCATTCATCTCTCTTTTTTTCTTTATCTTCCCTCATCCTTCACATTTGAGAATCAACTCTCCTCAACTTATTTATGTGTCCTTGGAATTTCTGTACAATGTTGAGTTTGTCCTCTGTCACTTGTCACTGACGGGCAATAATGTTGGAATTCTATCCAGTTATACTTGGGGGCACTTCAGGTCTGCAGTAAGCAGCGGAGTTCGGTTGTTATCATTCTGTAATGAAGCTGTCCTCTGCCATCAGTGGCTTGGCTTGTGGAATCTCATCAGATATCCCTAGTAGGTCACCTCCTCAACTGCATATTTAAAGAACAGGACCTTACAGGGCACAAGAAAAGGCTTTGAACAGTTGAGTGTAATCTTCTTTTTAATGTTATGTTTTCCCTAGGATAATACCTAATTGCTTTGTAAATGGTCCTGGTTTTTGCCTTTAACAATCTTGCATGGAAGGCAATTAGGGATTTTTTTTTTTAATGTGTAAAATACTTTCTTGGGTCTGTTTCTTTCAACTTGTATTTATGCTGCCCGTTTATAAGACCTGTATAGCTTGCAGTTATTATTCCTTGTAATCTTCTAAGCTATGTCCTTCATTCTTTAAGATTTTCGTTCTCTCTGATGAAGAGGTGAATTATTGGGTGACCACATCATCTGTACTTACGTGGCTTGCTATCAAGGTGGAAAAGGGACTCACTCACTTTTAATATACTTGATGTGACTCTTAGATGCTCAGATCTGTTTCTAAGATTGAACAGCAGCCTTGGGTAGAGAATTTGGGAGCTGTGAAGGCAAGTTCTTCTTGGGGAAGACAAGCAAGATGCCGAAGTGACCTTCCTAGAAGCTATTAAATCTTAATTGCTGCTCGAATTTCAGAACTGGGGTTATTCCTTAAATGCAAAGTGCGCCTTTCCTGTCAGCAGCATGGCAATCTGTAGTGGAGGAGTGGGCTCTGCACATCAAATCTATAGGCAGAATTGTTTTGCTCTTCAGCGACCGAAGCCATTAGACCTCAGTCCTTTCTCTCTCCCTTCCAGGGCACTGTCCCTGTTTTTTCACAGTTACTCTATTAGTCCTCACTGCTAGAAGACCGGGTCCTTCCTAGCTCTTTATAGTCATGAATCTTAATTATTCTGCCCACATTGGCTTGTCTATCTGCCTATGAGCCTATCTTTTATTATTTGAAAAGTTCATGAAAAGGGGATTTGGAGTTCTTACCTTTGTAATTAAAATAAAATCTCTGAGGTTATGCAAGTTTTATTACTTTGGCCTTCAGAAAAATGTAATTGTTATGTGAAACAATATTTATCCTCTTTCCATCACTATTTTTTGATGACTGAATGGCACTATGGATATTTGTGACCTTCAAAGATAAGAATGTAATTGTTACCTATGCATAAACTGCATTATAAGGGATTTGGTTTTTTTGGTTGGTTTTTTTTCTGGCTTGTTTTAAGTATTGTTTTCATTTGAATAGAAAGGCAAAGCAACTTTGATGATTTATTGCAAAACTATTCTGGATTTAAATACCTTGTTTTTGGTCCCTATGCTGAAACCTGTCCATTAATTTATGGTTAAGGTGATGTTGGCTGAATACATCAGTGTACTTGCACTTGGACATCAGGATGCTTGGGGAGATTCAGGGGCTTTTGCAAATTGCAAGGTTTGGACTCTTGACCAGGCTGTGCCTTAGCCAGCTGCTGGACCATGTCCAGTCACATAACTTCTCGGGACCTCTGTTCTCTCAGTCATACATTGAAGAAATCCTATAAGGTGCTTTTAAAGTTGTGTTTCAGTTCTCAAGTCTTGATTTCTTGTTTTACATATCCAGTGATCATAGAAGTGCTAATAGGACACAAGCTAATAAAGAACCTTTTGAGTGGCATGGTGTTCTTGTAATGGCTGAGCAGTTTGCAGAGTTCACTGATTAAGCACACTCATCCCTTCACGATGCCCAGGCTAGGTCAGCTCGTTCTTAGAGTGTGAGGCAAACGAACTTGAGGTAATTTACAGTATTTCCGTGGTTAAATACATGAGATGAATTGCCAGAAGGGCTCATCTTTTCTGGCAAGGTCCATGAAATAGGAAATCAGTATTCATCAATATATCATCAGTAATTTCTCCAGAAAGGGAATGAGTATTGCAAATACTTAGAAGTTATCTTTCTAATCTTTTCATCATTTATGTTGTTTATAAACAAAATAATACTCATTGTAGATTTACGTGTCTCATCTTATTATGTAGATTTATATATCTCATCTTTGGATTATGTTATTAAAATTTTTCAAAAATATTTCTTCTTTGACCCTCATTGTACATATGTTAAAATGTATATTTCAGGTCTGTTTTAGTCCATTTTTTAGATGTTTTTCTTCATACTCAATGGCTTGGATTCACTGAGTACTTTCTACCTGCCAGTTACTTTAAGTGTGTGATCTCTTTCATATTCACAATAATGTTATGAAGTAGGTATTATGATTATTGCCATTTTACAGACCTGTCAACTAAGTGTTAAAAAACTTAAGTAACTTGCCTAAAGCCACCCAGCTAGTAAGTGGGGAAGCCAGGATACACAGGCAGGATATCTAACTCTAGATCATATGTCCTTAGCAACTACTCTAAGCAATGACTGTATAGTACTCAGGCCATTGTCTATATAAGTTGTGTTATAGAGACTCCTCATTCTTACTGTTTTTATATGAAATATAAACACATATTTAAGAAATGTTAATTAAGGCATAATTAAGAAAATGGCCATGTGACCTTCTATATAAGTCATTTCACTTCTCTGAGCCTTGAATTTCTCATCTATACAATGGGTAGTTTGTTAACAATTCTTAATTCAAACGACTGTAGTGAAGATTGAAATAAGGAATGTGAGAATGCCTTAGAAACCAACAGCAAAGCACATTGCCTTACAAGCAGGGATTCTAAGCAAGTGGCTCTTTTTTTTTTTTTTTTTTTTTTTTTTTTTTTTTTTTTTTTTTTTT
>NW_006781198.1:692952-714383 GCF_000442215.2 Lipotes vexillifer
GCGGTATGCGGGCCTCTCACTGCTGCGGCCTCTCCCGTTGTGGAGCACAGGCTCCGGACACGCAGGCTCAGCGGCCATGGCTTATGGGCCCAGCTGCTCCGCAGCATGTGGGATCTTCCCGGACCGGGGAACGAACCCGTGTCCCCTGCATCAGCAATAGGACTCTCAACCACTGCACCACCAGGGAAGCGCTAAGCAAGTGACTTTTAAATGATCCTGAACTTTGAGGTATTTTGGCAAGAAACACCCTAACAGCTAAAATCAGTTTTCCCTCTTGAATAAATCATAAGTAAGATCTTTCCTTGACTGCCAGATTTCAATTTGAAAATATATATTTGAAACTGTAAAGACTCTTTTTCAAAAGGAATTTGAACAAGGAATGAACTGAATGTGTCACAGCATTCAAGCACGCATTCAATGGATAATAAATGAATCCTTAGTGTGCTAAGTACCCAAGATGCTCAGGCACTGGCATATGCTGGGACCACCACAACAAAGAGGGGTCTCAACCCTGACAAAGCTCTCCATGACCATTTGTCATAAAGGTTGGCTAAGAGGTCCTCTAATAAATGTGAGGGAAGTCAATCAGTTTATCTTATCATTTTAGAGATGAGAAAATTGAGGCCTAGAGATATGAAGAGACTGACCAAGGTTGACCAACTGGCCAGTGACAGAAATAGAACTAAAACCAGCCCCATAACCCCATGCTCCTTTTTAGTACCAAATAAATGGTACCTGCACGTGACTGATGAATTAGATGGAGAAGCCAGTGCCTTTGTGCTTGGAAGGTATTAGGTGGATGTTTGTGTACAAGGTGCAGCAGATTTTCCCTTCCATCCTAATTTGCACAGAAACATTTCTGGCTTTCTTGGGGGTGACAAGCCTGTGTTTGGTTCACTCCCTGATCGTTATGCTACAGCACTGTTCCCCTGATCTCAAATTCACTTTCTGTATTTCTTGGCCACCGGGCACATTATTTGACATTTATTTACACTTATCTGCATTTTCCATCTTCTAAGCCCACATATATAACACATAATAATGTAAATCCTTGGCTACTGCTTGGCATTTGGGTACCTTATTATTTACTGTGCTCTGCCTCCCTCGCTGTTTAATGTAATCTGCAGATCTTGTCCGCAGTACCGAGTCATTTGTATACATAATTAAAATATGCAGTCCCTTCCAATACTGATCCTTGTCATATGTCTTTCTAGTAATTTTTTTCCCAGACGGTGAATGTTTTGCTTTTATTTATTCATTTCGCTCCTTGGAAAAAGATGGGGCCGAATAGGCTCAGTGACACTGCAGAAGCCTAACCCTGTTCTTTAAAGTTCTAAAAAATCACAACATCCTTAGCCTTGACTCATTTTTCTGACTGATTTCTTTACAACTTTTTTTTTTTTTGCGGTACGCGGGCCTCTCACCGTTGTGGCCTCTCCCGCTGCGGAGCAGAGGCTCCGGACACACAGGCTCAGCGGCCATGGCTCACGGGCCCAGCCGCTCCGCGGCATGTGGGATCTTCCCGGACTGGGGCACGGACCCATGTCCCCTGCATCGGCAGGCGGACTCTCAACCACTGCGCCACCAGGGAAGCCCCTGACTGATTTCTGACATGTTTCTTTTTAATGAAAAGTTCTGACCATTAATTGCGGTAAACGTATATTAATGGCCAACTTATGATGGGGAATCATTTCTCCCATTTAGAGGCTTTACAGTTGGAGTTAAGATTTGAGTTTATTAGCACCATGGGCCAGGGCGCTCATTGTTTTCCTGTCTAATGTCACACAGGGACCGTTTTTGGATGAAGGATATTGCACCAGACAACTAATACTAAGATTTTAATGGCTCTGAAGCTGTTACCTAGGGTCCTGATTGCATAGGGACCTGAAGTGAGTTAACTCTCACAGACATCTAGCGAATTGCTTCCCATACAGCCTTTGCATGGCTGGGAAATTCTCAGCCATGTTTGAAACTTTCTGCTACTTAAATAAGGAGTATTTAACGGTGTGAACCAACAAAGCTGTCCTCATTTTTAAGGAAAATTGTCCATGTGGAGTTGTTTATAAGCACCCCTGGCACCCACGGTGCATTCCCAAACTTCTTAAACTTCTCTCACCAGCTTAGATGTTTTAACAGGTCTCACATATCTGCCATTTCTTAATTAGATGAGGTTTTAACATGCATGGGCCTTTGGGATAGTAATAGATAGTAATGAACACTGATGTATATAAGAACTAATTTCTAAAGTGGAGGGCTGTCAGGGAGGGTTGAGGGGAGAACGATACTGTGCAGAGGGAAGACAGCCAGTGGGGTGAGGCGGGAGGGAGCAGAATGTAGTATGTGGTAGTTTTCCTAATTGCAGGTTTCCTGATCAGGGAACTTTAAGGCTCTAAAAAGCTGCTGCATTGTTGCACTGTGTTGCTTGAGATTTAACCCTCTACATTTGCAAAATTTACCCACACTCAAGGTTATAAGGTCAGCTAGCCTACTGAGAGCAAATTTCTCCAGAGGTTCTAACCTGCAAGGGGCAAGTGTGAAACTCAGGGACTGAAGATTAAAAGATAGATGAGGTTCCATTTCTCCTCAGCAACTCCCCTTTTCTCTCTCTTGAGAATTGAAAAGCCATGCAATGTGTCTCTGGATATCTGGGGACAACAGATGTTTATTTTTTAGTCAATGCAGGCTCTGTGATCCCTTTAGAAATTTTAACCTTGGTTTTCTGTCAATGCCAATGTCTCTACCTAGGGGACTACCACCCTATGAGATGTTTAAGGTAGTACGTTGTTTTTCTCTGGAGACGAACTCAGTTCATTTCCAGAATTTCTCCTGGAAGTGCCACAGCCCTAAAGAGATAAGACAGCTAAGAAATCAAGCATTTCCCCAATTAGACAATAGCCTTAAAACCATGGTTTATTTGACTATTTAAATTTTTTCCTCATGAGTATTGGTCTTAATCAGAGCTGTTGTTCAGCTGGTATGTATCCAAATAGCTGAACCAGTAGTTAAAAATATTGTTGGCTCACATCATCTTTTTATTCTTTACTTTTAAATTTACATACACTGAAATTCATTCCTTTTGATGTAAGTCTGTGAGTTTTGACAAATACACACAGTTGTGTAACTACCACCATAACCAAGATAAAGCATACTAGTTCCATTAGCCTAAAAAAAGCTCTCATGTTGCCCTTTTGTAGTTGTACCCTCCCCTGACCCTTAAACCCTTGGTACAATTCCTTTGTCAGATACATAATTTGCAAATATTTCCTCCCAGTCTCTGACTACAAAAAATTCTTTCACAGAACAAAAATTTTGAATTTTGATGAAATCAGTTTATCAATTTTTTCTTTCATAGATCGTGCTTTCAGTGTCAAATATGAGATCTTTTATTAACCCAAGGTTATAAAGATTTTCTCTCATAATTTCTTCTAAAAGATTTATGATTTCAAGACTTTACATTTAGAACTATAATCTATTTTTAAATTAAGTTTTGTAAACTAGGTGAGGCATAGGTTGAGATTCTTGTTTTGAAAATGGATGTCCAGTTATTCTAATGGCATTTGTTAAAAACACTATTCTCTCTCCATTTAATTGCCTTTGCACCTGGGTCAGAAATCGATTGACCATCATTTTGAGTTTCTTGGTCTAGACTCTATTCTATCCCATTGATTTATTTATCTCTTCTTTCACCAAAAACTAAACTGTTTTGATTACTGTAGCTTTATAGTAAGTCTTGGGGTAGGATATTATGAGTATTCTAATTTGTTCATCTTTTTGAAATTGTTTTTGGTATTTGAGTTCCTTTGGAATCAATTTGCCAATATCTGCAAAGTTTGCTGATTTAGATTGAGATTGCATTAGATCTATACACCGAGTGGGAGCCATTGACATCTTAATAATATTTTAATAATAATATTTTCCAATCTATCAATATGATCCCTCCTTTTATTTCGATCTTCTTTCATTTGTTTCATCAGCGTTTGATAGTTTTCAGCATATAGATCCTGTGCATATTTTGTTGGATTTATACCTAGGCTTCATTTTTGGAGTGCTATTTTAAGCGTTTTTTTTTTTTTAATTCAAATTCCAATTATTTGATATATAGGATATGGTAAACTTTTGTATATTGACCTGGTATCCTGCAACCTTTCTAAACTCACTAATTTGATCAGGGAGCTATATTGTATCTTTTACATACACAATTATGTTTGTGAATACAGGGTATTATTTCTTTCCAATCTGTATGCCTTTTATTTCTTTTTACTATTTTATTATATTGGCTAGGACTTACAGTATGATGTTGAATAGCAGTGGTGAGAGACGACATCCTTGCCTTTTTCCAAATCTTTGGTGGAAATCATTGAGTATGGTGTTAGCTGTATTATTATTATTATTTTTTTTGGTATATCCTTTTTAAGTTCTCTTTTATTTCTAGTTTGGTGATAGTGTTTATCATAAAGGGATGTTGAATTTTATCAAATGCTTTTTATGCATCTGTTGAGATGTTGATACAGTTTTTCTCAGTCTGCTAATATAGTGAGTTACACTGACTGATTTTTGAATGTTGAATCAGACTTTTCTTCCTTAGATGAATTGCACTTGGTTGTGATGTGATCCGTTTTTATATAGTGCTGGATTTTGATTTGCTAATAGTTTCTTGAGGATTATTGTCTCTATATTCACAAGGGATATTGCTCTAGAGTTTTCTTATAATGTGTTTGTCTGCGTTTGGTACTAGAGTAATGCAAGTCTCATAAAATTAGTTGGGAAAAGTTGTCCCTCTTCTATTTTCTGGAAGAGATTGTAGAATTGTTATAACTTTTTCATTAAATGTTCAGTTTTCTCCCCTTCACGTAAAGCATGGAAACCTTACTACATACATTTCAACTTAGCTTTACTTGCGTGAAAGGAATTGTTGCCTTTGATGTTTTTTCCCTTTCCAGTCCATCTGAGCTGGAGCATGGCCATGCCTACAATCCAGTTTTGAGCATGCAGAAATGGACAACAGTCTGGGATAGTGAAGAAATGAGAAGGAAGAAATCTATATCCTTGAATGACCATCGGGAGTGGAGCCACCCTACCAACTAAGACTCTTCATCTTTGTATGAGTAAGGAAAAAAATTCTATTTCTTAAGCCACTACATTTTGGGGTCTTTTTGTTAAAGTGGCTTAGCCCTTACTCTGTTTACCCCAACTGAAAAGAATGTCCTTTTGTTTCAACATTATTGAGATTCATCTGCAAGAAGTCTAATAGGATCAATCACTGGAGGAGGCTATGAATACTGTTAATTTCTGCGATGTGAAAGGTTATATACAACGGAGTGAAGGGCACACCCTCACTTTTGCTGGAGCAGCAGACTATGCTTCCTTCATATTGAAATTTCTTGCACCATCTCCCTCTCTTGGGGCAATTTAGAGATCTGGATTGCTTGGACTACATTTTTCCAACTATTGGCAATGAGCAGAAAGGAACGTATTATTTGGGTATATTTGATAGGGACTAAGAGGATATCTAAAGCCCTTTGGTAGGATTCTTTCACAGTGTCCTGAAATTTCTACTTCGTTACAATTAAAGGAATTAAAGTATGAACAAGCACAGAGAAGGCAGTCTTCCCTGATCTGGGACAGATCCTAAAACATGGTACCTGCAAAAAGCTTAGTTAGAGTATGTAGACATTTTAAAAGATTAGAGGATGTATGCTTTTGTGTCTTGGGCTTGAATAGTTTGAATATCAAGAGACCATAACTAATAAATAAATTCATTTGACTCCAATAGACTTGAATTCCTGGACACATGGGAGTGGACCAGTTGTAGGAGGAACTGCTCTCATTTGGATTGCTAATAATAGTGGGCAGTTAAAAAAACCAGCAATTCACACACACTCTAAACCCCAAACCAGGATTTTTTTTTTAACCATGCAGAGTTTCATTACCAGAAAATATAAATGAATCGCTCCTGTCATTCTTCTCTTCTTTCTCTTCTTGCTCCCTCTAAATCCACCGTGGCACTGGTACTACCCCTTTGGCAAACAAAGCCTTAGTGTGTTTTGTAATACTGGGAAGATAAGTACATTCTATAACTTGGCTATTTCACAAATAACTAGATGTGTGCACATATGTTTCAGAATACATGTACATGTACATCAGTCTTGATAGCATCATTGTTGTAATGGCCCCAAATTGAAAACAATCCAAATGTCCATCAACAGTAGAATGGGTAAAAAGTTATATTATTTTCTCACAGAAATATATCATAGAGCAATGAAAATGAATAAATCTCTGGTACACACAACAACTTGGATTTATCTTGCAAATATAATGTGGAGGAAAAGGAACAAGACTTAAAAGAGTAATACAGTAATATTTAATTCATATGAAGGTCCCAAACTCAGCCAAACTATGTCATTTAGGATGCATTCATGAATGGGTAGTACGACTATAAAGAAAAGCAAGGAAGTGATTGTCTTCTAAATATAGTGATTATCTCTGGTGGGGATGGAGGAATTTGTAATTGGAAAGGGACAAAGATGGGGCTTCTGGGGGTGCTGCCAATGTTCTATTTCTTGACTTTTTGCAGTTTCTGGTGTATTACTTGTCTATTGCTGTATAACAAATTATTTCAAAACTTAGTGATTTAAAGCAACACAAATTTATTAGCTAACAGCTTGTGTGGGTCAGAAATACAGGCACAACTTAATTAGGTCCTCGGCTTCAGGTTTTCCACAGGCTGAAATCACAGTGTTGGCTGGGGCTGCAGCCGTCTATCTCAGGGTTCAACTAGGGTAAGATCTTCTTCCAAGTTCATTTAGTGATAATTGAGAAAATTCAGTTCCTTGGTGGCTGTTGATCTATGCCACTCTCAGATGGTCCTGTCCATCAAAGCAAATGTGCAAAAAGAGACACAGAATATTAGCAGGATGGAAGTTATAGTTATTTATAACCTATTGATATCCTATCACTTTTGCTATGATATATTTATTAGAATCAAGTCACTAGATCCACCTCACACCCAAGGTAAGGGGATTACTCAAGAGTGTGGGTACCAGGAGATGGGGATCACTGGGAGCCATTTTAAAAGCTGTCGGTCACACTGGGTGCTGGCTTTATAATTACTTGTGAAATGGTATTTTCATGTTTCATGCACTTTGCTGTTGGCTTGTTTTATTTCATAATACTGATGTTAAAGGAAATCTCAGAAACAAGCAGCTACAGAAACACAAGTGGCTCCTTTCTTGTGAATATATCCTCTCCTATCCCCAAGTGGCACAAGTGGTGTCTAGCACACACAGACACTAAAAATTATTTGCTAAATAAGTGAATGAGCTAAATTTTAGAACCCATGGGAGTAGATAACAATTTTTATTGAATGAATCACAGAACAGTTCCAGTGAGTATAAAATTTAAAAGATAAGGACATACAAAGTATACTTGACTGTGGTAAAAATTCTCTACAAAGAGACAAAAAATGTATGTTAAATATTAAGGGAAAAAAGTTACATAGGAGAAAGAGTAAATAAAGACTATATACAGAAAACGATTTAGGATGGTTGGAACTGGGATACCACTTTGGGGACGTATCTTGCAGTCTAATTTTAAGTAACTCCTGAAAAAGTGTCTCCCGTTAACATTGGATTATTAATTCATGATCTAGCTTACTTTACCGCTAAAGATTCAGTTCTGGGAGATATTTACAGGCCTCAGAAAGTTGGCTTCAAACTGTTTGATTCCACCATCACAGACTTAAGAGTATGTGCATATTTGCCCATCTGTATCCTTTTTAGAATGCATCTTTCAGTAGAATGTGAAATTCAACTGAACAATTCAAGTTTACTATATTATGGCCATGAAATAAAGGGCTTAGAAGTTAAATTGAGTTGGGATGACTTGGGAGGGGCAGGTGGTAGAAAGGGAGTTAGAAGTATCCACGGGTCACCTACAAAACTGAGTACTTTTTACTATCCTGGTCTCAGTGATGAGCCCTGAAAGGATGATGTTTCAGGGGTCCTGTCCAATGGGCTTTGCTTCTCAGAGACTTGAAATGTATCCTTTGCGAAGGAGCAGCTGGAGACCAGGGAAGGTCCTGTATACATGTTCAACATCAAAGAATTAGGGCTCTGGCCTGGGCTTTAGAGATCACTGAATGTGATCATGCCATTTACAGAGGCAGTCGGAGTCCCAGGAAGTCATGACTCAGCTGAAGCAAATGGCCAATTAGTATTTTTCTTTATTAAGCTGTGATGTGTCACATGAGTTTTAATACTTCATTTTACTTAAGAAACAAGTTATTTGATGTACATATTAAGTTTGATATAGATATTGTTTAAATATTTCCCTTAGGTCCTGAAATGGACTACATTAGTTTGATTGATGTAATGAGTTTGGAGAAAATACTTAATTGTTTTAAATACCCACAGTTTTAGTGAAGGTGTGAAAGGATATCATTCTAAATTGGGATTGAAATGAATAATGTCAATTTTTTACACAGCAGATTCAGTCATTTTGGTCTCTTCTACATCTTGACCTTCAGAAGCCTCCTTTCTTCTCTTGTAGAATCTGGTCTCAGTGAAAATTCCTTAGTTCTGAATGCAAATTGAAGAACCTACCCACTCCAAACTACTTTTCTTTTTCTCACATGTCTTGTGTTGTGAATCCAAATTCTGTACGAAAAGATTAGCTTCCCAACAGCTGTTGGTCTTCTATCCATATTATGTACCCTGATCTATAGCTCCTTTCTGAAATTCTTGTGTTTACTCTCCTGCCCCCAAAGCACTGCATTTTAGGTTTTTCACACTCAGATCAAAATACTGAGTAGAGAAATTGCTCCCATGTGCATAACTGTGGGAATTGGCTTCTAATAGGAAAACTCAATCAAAGAGAGAGGGCTTTGTTCACTGAGCCTTAGGATTTCTGGCAACACAATAAAAACCTCCAAAGGAAAAACAGGCAAATGATATAATCCATATTTCACTTGCCAAGGTGAGTACTATTACTGTTCTACTATGAAATGTTACTCTTATGTGGGTTCTTACCCTTTTGTTGGAGGAGAGGAGAAAGTGAATATGAGTTTACTCAAGATTACAGATAACTCCTTTCTCTCTCTACTTAGTCTTTGCATCTCTCGACCTAGTCAATAATAATAACATGATAATGATAACAATAAAAGAATTTGAATTTTGACCATATTTCAGCACCTTCATCATTATCTCATTATTCCATATAATAAACGCCTCCCTCACACACCTGTTTCCTATAGCACTCTGGCTTCCTGCTCCACCCTTTATTCCTCCCTACCAAGGTGGAACTATTTGTGTAAGTGGTGAGCAGCAGTTCTTGGCACACATTTTGCTATTTGGTGGATTTAATTTCCCAAACATCACTCTGTATCTCCCTCCACCCCAGATTAGAGTGAAGCAAGTACGAATGAGTTTCTTCCCCAGACAGGGTCCCCTTGGGGCAGGCTGATATGAGACGCAGACCTCCTTGGGAAATGAGAAGGGCAGGGATAAGCAGGTCCCCTTGCCTCTCACATATTGCAACTGCCTTCCTCTTTTGTCTTATTTCTCATTTTACTCACAATTCGGGCTGTTATTTACTAAGCCTTCTTGTAGCTCAATCATTTGTACCTTTTGGGAACCTTTAGGAATTGAGATAGACTGGGATTTGGGGAGTACAGTACAACTTAAAGGTTGAGATTTTTGTGGGGACCAGACTATGTGAAGTTAAATCTTGATGGTTTGCAGTATAGCTGGTTTTGCATCCATCCTTGGCCGTTTTTTTTTTTTTAAATTTTTTAACATCTTTATTGGAGTATAATTGCTTTACAATGTTGTGTTAGTTTCTGCTTTATAACAAAGTGAATCAGCTATACATATACATATATCCCCATTTCCCCTCCCTCTTGCATCTGCCTCACACCCTCCCTATCCCACCCATCTAGGTGGTCAGAAAGCACCGAGCTGATATCCCTGTGCTATGAGGCTGCTTCCAACTAGCTATCTATTTTATGTTTGGTAGTGTATACATGTCCATGCCTCTCTCTCGCTTTGTCACAGCTTACCCTTCCCCCTCTGCGTGTCCTCAAGTCCATTCTGTATGTCTGCATCTTTATTCCTTTCCTGCCCCTAGGTTCTCCATAATCATTTGTTTTGTTGTTGTTAGATTCCATATATATGTGTTACCATACATACATGTATTTGTTTTTCTCCTTCTGACTTACTTCAGTCTGTATGAGAGACTCTAGGTCCATCCACCTCACAACAAATAATTCAGTTTTGTTTCTTTTTATGGCTGAGTAATATTCCATTGTATATGTGCCACATCTTCTTTATCCATTCATCAGTCAGTGGACACTTAGGTTGCTTCCATGTCCTGGCTATTGTAAATAGAGCTGCAAGGAACATTGTAGTACATGACTCTTTTTGAATTATGGTTTTCTCAGGGTATATGCCCAGTACTGGGATTGCTGGGTCATATGGTAGTTCTATTTTTAGTTTTTTAAGGAACCTCC
Organism: Lipotes vexillifer; assembly: GCF_000442215.2. Taxonomy (NCBI): domain Eukaryota; kingdom Metazoa; phylum Chordata; class Mammalia; order Artiodactyla; family Lipotidae; genus Lipotes; species Lipotes vexillifer. The sequence goes on from NW_006781198.1 coordinate 703,457, forward strand.
ATACTGTTCTCCATAGTGGCTGTATCAGTTTACATTCCCACCAACAGTGCAAGAGGGTTCATTTTCCTCCAGACCCTCTCCAGCATTTATTGTTTGTAGATTTTTTGATGATGGCCATTCTGACTGATGTGAGGTGATACCTCATTGTAATTTTGATTTGCATCTCTCTAGTGATTAGTGATGTTGAGCATTCTTTCATGGGTTTGTTAGCAATGTATATATCTTGTTTGGAGAAATGTCTAAGTCTTCTGCCCAGTTTTGTATAGGGTTGTTTGTTTTTTTGATAATGAGCTGCATGAGCTGCTTGTAAATTTTGGAGATTAATCCTTTGTCAGTTGCTTCATTTGCAAATATTTTCTCCCATTCTGAGGGTTGTCTTTTCGTCTTGTTTATGTTTTCCTTTGCTGTGCAAAAACGTTTAAGTTTCATTAGGTCCCATTTGTTCATTTTTGTGTTTATTTCCATTTCTCTAGGAGGAGGGTCAGAAAGGATCTTGCTGTGATTTATGTCATACAGTGTTCTTCCTACGTTTTCCTCTAAGAGTTTTAGAGTGTCTGGCCTAACATTTAGGTCCTTAATCCATTTTGAGTTTATTTTTGTGTATGGTGTTAGGGAGTTTTCTAATTGCCTTCTTTTACATGTAGCTGTCCAGTTTTCCCTGAATCACTTATTGAAGAGGCTGTCTTTTCTCCATTATATATTCTTCCCTGCTTTATCAAAAATAATGTGACCATATGTGCATGGGTTTATCTCTGGGCTTTCTATCCTGTTCCACTGATTTATATTTCTGTTTCTGTGCCAGTACCATACTGTGTTGATTACTGTAGCTTTGTAGCATAGTCTGAAGTTCAGGAGCCTGATGCCTCCAGCTCTGTTTTTCTCTCTCAAGATTGCTTTGGCTATTCGGGGTCTTTTGTGTTTCCATACAAATTGTGAAATTTTTTGTTCTAGTTTTGTGAAAAATGCCATGGGTAGTTGGATAATGATTGCATTGAATCTGTAGATTGCTTTCGGTAGTAGAGTCATTTGCCCAATGTTGATTCTTCCAATCCAAGAACATGGTATATCTCTCCATCTGTTTGTATCATCTTTAATTTCTTTCATCAGTGTCTTATAGTTTTCTGCATACAGGTCTTTTGTCTCCTTAGGTAATTTTATCCTAGGTATTTTATTCTTTTTGTTGTAGTGGTAAATGGGCGTGTTTCCTTAATTTCTCTTTCAGATTTTTCATCATTAGTGTATAGGAATGCAAGAGATTTCTGTGCATTAATTGTGTATCCTGCTAATGTACCAAATGCATTGATTAGCTCTAGTAGTTTTCTGGTAGCCTCTTTAGGATTCTCTATGTATAGCATCATGTCATCTGCAAACAGTGACAGCTTTACTTCTTCTTTTCCGATTTGGATTCCTTTTATTTCTTTTCCTTCTCTGACTGCTGTGGCTAAAACTTCCAACGCTATGTTGAATAATAGTGGTGAGAGTGGACAACCTTGTCTTGTTCCTGATCTTAGTGGAAGTGGTTTCAGTTTTTCACCATTGAGAATGATGTTGGCTGTGGGTGTGCCATATATGGCCTTTATTATGTTGAGGAAAGTTCCCTCTATTCCCACTTTCTGGAGAGTTTTTATCATAAATGGGTGTTGAATTTTGTCAAAAGCTTTTTCTGCATCTGTTGAGATGACCGTATGGTTTCTCTCCTTCAATTTGTTAACATGGTTTATCACATTGATTGATTTGCATATATTGGAGAATCCTTGCATTCCTGGAATAAACCCCACTTGATCATGGTGTATGATCCTTTTAATGTGCTCTTGGATTCTGTTTGCTAGTATTTTGTTGAGGGTTTTTGCATCTATGTTCATCAGTGATATAGTTTTCTTTCTTTGTGACATCTTTCTCTGGTTTTGGTATCAGGGTGATGGTGGCCTCCTAGAATGAGTTTGGAAGTGTTCCTCCCTCTGCTATATTCTGGAAGAGTTTGAGAAGGATAGGTGTTAGCTCTTCTCTAAATGTTTGATAGAATTTGCCTGTGAAGCCATCTGGTCCTGAGCTTTTGTTTGTAGGAACATTTTTAATCACAGTCTCAGTTTCAGTGCTTGTGATTGGTCTGTTTATATTTTCTATTTCTTCCTGGTTCAGTCTCAGAAGGTTGTGCTTTTCTAAGAATGTGTCCATTTCTTCCAGGTTGTCCGTTTTATTGACATAAAGTTGCTTGTAGTAATCTCTCATGATCCTTTTATTTCTGTAGTGTCAGTTGTTACCTCTACATTTTCATTTCTAATTATATTTGAGTGTTCTCCCTTTTTTTCTTGATGAGTCTGGCTACTGTTTTATCAATTTTGTTTATCTTCTCAAAGAACCAGCTTTTAGTTTTATTGACCTTTCTTATCGTTTCCTTCATTTCTTTTTCATTTATTTCTGATCTGATCTTTATGATTTCTTTCCTTCTGCTAACTTTGGGGGGTTTTTTGTTCTTCTTCCTCTAGTTGCTTTAGGTGTAAGGTTAGTTTGTTTATTTGAGATGTTTTTTGTTTCTTGAGGTAGGATTGTATTGCTATGAATTTCTCTCTTAGAACTGCTTTTGCTGCATCCCATAGGTTTTTGGTCATCGTGATTTCATTGTCCTTTGTTTCTAGGTATTTTTTGATTTCCTCTTTGATTTCTTCAGTGATCTCTTGGTTATTTAGTAGTGTATTGTTTAGCTTCCATGTGTTTGTATTTTTTACACTTCTTTTCTTGTAATTGATATCTAGTCTCATAGCATTGTGGTCGGTAAAGATAATTGATATGATTTCAATTTTCTTAAATTTACCAAGGCTTGATTTGTGACCCAAGATATGATCTATCCTGGAGAATGTTCCATGAGCACTTGAGAAGAAACTGTATTCTGTTGTTTTTGGATGGAATGTCCTATAAATGTCAATTAAGTCCATCTTATTTAATGTGTCATTTAAAGCTTGTGTTTCCTATTTATTTTCATTTTGGTTGACTGTCCTTTAGTGAAAGTGGGTGTTAAAGTCCTCTACTATTTTTGTGTTACTGTCAATTTCCCCTTTTATGGCTGTTAGTATTTGCCTTATGTATTGAGGTGCTCCTATGTTGGTTGCATAAATATTTATAATTGTTATATCTTCTTCTTGGATTGATTTCTTGATTATTATGTAGTGTCCTTCTTTGTCTCTTGTAATAGTCTTTATTTTAAAGTGTATTTTGTCTGATTTGACAATTGCTACTGATTTCCATCGCAAATGATTTCCATTTGCGTGGAATATCTTTTTCCATCCCCTCACTTTCAGTCTGTATGTGTCCCTAGGTCTGCTGTGAGTCTTTTGTAGATAGCATATATATGGGTCTTGTTTTTGTATCCATTCAGCCAGTCTGTGTCTTTAGGTGGGAACATTTAATCCATTTATATTTAAGGTAGCTATTGATATGTATGTTCGTATTACCATTTTCTTAATTCCTTTGTGTTTGTTGTAGGTCTTTTCCTTCTCTTGTGTTTCCTGCCTAGAGAAGTTCCTTTAGCATTTGTTGTAAAGCTGGTTTGGTGGTGTTGAATTTTCTTAGCTTTTGCTGTCTGTAAAGGTTTTAATTTCTCTGTCAAATCTGTATGAGGTCTTTGCTGGGTTGAGTAATGTTGGTTGTAGTTTTTTCTCTTTCATCATTTAAATATGTCCTGCCACTCCCTTCTGGCTTGCAGAGTTTCTGCTGAAAGATCAGCTGTTAACCTTATGGGGATTCCCTTGTATGTTATTTGTTGTTTTTCCCTTGCTGCTTTTAAAATTTTTTCTTTGCATTTAATTTTTGATAGTTTGATTAATATGTGTCTTGGCGTGTTTCTCCTTGGATTTATCTTGTGTGCGACTCTCTGTGCTTCCTGGACTTGATTGATTATTTCCTTTCCCATATTAGGGAATTTTCCAACTATAATCTCTTTAAATATTTTCTCAGTCCCTTTCTTTTTCTTTTCTTCTTCTGGGACCCCTATAATTCGAATGTTGGTGCATTTAATGTTGTCCCAGAGTTCTCTAAGACTGTCCTCAATTCTTTTCTTTCTTTTTTCTTTATTCTGCTGTGCAGTAGTTAATACACTATTTTATATTCCAGGTTACTTATCTGTTCTTCTGCCTCAGTTATTCTGCTATTGATTCCTTCCAGAGAATTTTTAATTTCATTTATTGTGTTGTTCATCATTGTTTGTTTGCTCTTTAGTTCTTCTAGTTCCTTGTTAAACATTTCTTCTATTTTCTCCGTTCTGTTGCGAAGGTTTTGGATCATCTTTACTATCATTACTCTGAATTCTTTTTCTGGTAGGCTGCCTATTTCCTCTTCATTTGTTAGGTCTGGTGGGTGTTTACCTTGCTCTTTCATCTGCTGTGTGTTTCTCTGTCTTCTCATTTTGCTTAACTTGCTGTGTTTGGGGTCTCCTTTTCACAGGCTACTTGTTCGTAGTTCCCGTTGTTTTTGGTGTCTGCCCCCAGTAGCTAAGGTTTTTTCAGTGGTTGTGTAGGCTTCCTGGTGGAGGGGACTAGTGCCTGTGTTCTGGTGAATGAGGCTGGATCTTGTCTTATTGTTGGGCAAGTCCACGTCTGGTGGTGTGTTTTGAGGTGTCTGTGGCCTTACTATGATTTTAGGCAGCCTCTCTGCTAATGGATGGGGTTGTGTTCCTGTCTTGGTAGTTGTTTGGCATAGGTGTCCAGCACTGTAGCTTGCTGGTCGTTGATTGCAACTGGGTCTTGGCGTTGAGATGGAGATCTCTGGGAGGTTTTCGCCGTTTGATATTATGTTTTCAGCTTTGGATTTGGCCCCGCCTCTGCATGTAGGTCGCCTGAGGGTGTCTGTTCCAACTCAGACAGGATGGGGTTAAAGGAGCAGCTGATTAGGGGGCTCTAGCTCACTGAGGCCGGGGGTGGGGTGGGGTGGGAGGAGGGTACCAAATGCGGGGTGAGCCTGCGGCGGCAGAGGCCAGCAGGACATTGCAGCATCTTGAGGCGCTATGTGTTCTCCTGGGGAAGTTGTCCCTTGGTCACGGGACCCTGGCAGTGGCTGGTTGCACATGCTCCCGGGACGGGAGGTGTGGATAGTGACCTGTGCTTGCACACAGGCTTCTTGGTGGCTGCAGCAGCAGCCTTAGTGTCTCATGGCCGTCTCTGGGGTCCCTGCTGGTAGCCGTGGCTCCCGCCCATCTCTGGAGCTCGTTTAGACGATGCTCTGAATCCCCTCTCCTCGCGCACCCCACAACAATGGTCTCTTGCCTCTTCGGCAGCTGCACACTTTTCCCGGACGCCCTCCTGGCTAGCTGTGGCACACTAGCCCCCTTCAGGCTGTGTTCGCACCGCCAACCCCAGTCCTCTCCCTGCGCTCTGACCGAAGCCCCAGCCTCAGCTCCCAGTCCTGCCCACCCCGGCGGGTGAGCAGACAAGCCTCTCGGACTGGTGAGTGCTGGTCGGCACCCATGCTCTCTGCGGGAATCTCTCCGCTTTGCCCTCCGCACCCCTGTTGCTGTGCTTTCCTCCGTGGCTCCGAAGCTTCCTCCCTCCGCCACCCGCAGTCTCCGCCCGCGAAGGGGCTTCTAGTGTGTGGAGACTTTTCCTCATTCACGGCTCCCTCCCACTGGTGCAGGTCCTGTCCCTATTCTTTTGTCTCTGTTTTTTCTTTTTTCTTTTATTGCCTTCTGGGAAGTCTGAGGTCTTCTGCCAGCGTTCAGTGGGTGTTCTGTAGTTGTTCCACATGTAGATTTATTTCTGATGTATTTGTGGGGAGGAAGGTGATCTCCACATCTTACTCCTCCGCCATCTTGAAGGTCTCATCCTTGGCCTTTTATAGTTGCAGCCTGACTGGAAGACTGAACGTCTCAGGCCATTATGTATTTTCCTTGGGTGGTTACTGCAGCTTAGGACTGCTGAGTTCACAGGTGGGTGTCTGTTTTTATATGGGCCTTGATTGAGTTCTCACGGACCTGAGCCTATACAGAGTTCGGGTAGTGGTGATTGTGAAAGCCTTCTGTAAGCACAGGGGCCTCGGCGAGCATCATGGCTAAGTTGTGTGACAGTAGACAGGATTCGTCTGAACAGCTGATTCCTTTGACATTCTGAGAAATTACTGACTTTTTTCGCTATGGGCAGATCCCGCAGAACAGATTTGAGGATTCTGTATTAGGAAAGCAATGGCTGGGGAAGAGATCCAATTCAAATAAAAGGAAGAAAGGCACCACAGAGGGTGCTAGCCCTAGATGTGTTAGGAAGGAAAGTATTCAGTTTAAGGCGTAGTTTGTACATTCTGTTTAGCCTTTCTGAAAAGAATAGGGGACCAGCGTTGTAAACTGAAAGACTGCAGATGAATCTGTAGCAAAAGCAAATGCTATTCAGGGTAGGGATTTTCCAAAGCTAGGGAAAGCCTTGAGCAGAATGAGCCAGAAGTATTAGTCCTGACTATTAGCCCCAGGGGAACACAATAAAGAAAGTCAGAAGTTTACTTAGGATAATTCTCCAGAAAATAATAAGTGCAGGGAGGGAGGCGACCTCACAGGCTAACACTAAGTCATAGTAAAGAGCAGTTCAAGTTAGTCCTAGTAAGGCGCCGTGAGACAGAACTGAAAATGGGCTGCTTATGGCAGATTGCGCAGCCTGGGTCAGTAGATAGAGCCAACCTGAATGCAGTACTGGTGTGCCAGAATATGGAGCTCAGAAGCAAAATAAAAATCAAGAAGGTTTAAATATGCTACTCTGGGAAGACACATTAAATAAGGTCCTATGACTGGGGTTGCTAGCTACTGAAATTTCTAAAACTTCTAAAAATGGTTGAATGTCTCGAACTCCCCTAAGACAGAAGACAGTATGTGTAGGGAGATTTTTATACCTCAGATGGAGAATGTTAAAATGTCAAAATTAGTGTCTTGATGAGTAATTTAAGTGGCAGAGTAGAAGACCCTAGCCTCGGTCACGCCACAGTGATCAACAATTAGACATCTAGCCACGAATAAAAGCAGCTCTGGGAGAGCTTTGGAGTCCACTTAAGAGACATCAGCAACACATTGGGACCAAAAAAACCTGAGAATAACCACACTGAAAGGGAAGGAAGAACAGCTTCATCTTGCCTGCATCATCCCACTCCCCAAACCAGCACTGCTCGGTGCTGAAAAGGAACTCTCTAGCTAGAAAGAGTTCCGCTCTCCTGGAGAGAAAGAGCAGGGCAAGCCAGCAGCTTCCCCAACCTTTCAGCGAACTGCAGGAAGGATCTGCTTCATTTTCACACCACCAGAGACTGGCCACATTGAGACTTGCAGACATAGCTAAGAACAAGGAAGAAAGGCAGGAGCTACCAGTATCAGCCACACAGCAAGAGTGACCTCAGTTCCCAGTAACATGCTCTGCAGACGAGCCCAGCAGCTTTTGACACTGGAGAAACCAAGGGCCAGCACAGCCAGCAGGGACCTGCTACAGACCTCACCAGCCTTCACACGGCAGCTATTCACATTGGCTGATGTCAGTTGCCCGAATGCCTCCCCATGTCCTCCCACGTGACTCCTGCTGGGGCCCAGGAACCACCCCAGCAGCCAGCTGAGGTCTCTGTGGCTGTGCAAGCGCAAGAAGCCAGCCTAGACCTCCATAGCTGACTTCATCAACATGTGTGCGCTCAGGGTGAACTCCTCCGGTTGTCCACCTGCATGCCCCGACCCAGCCCCCCACACCAGCCTCCAGTGCCACGCACAGGCTTAGAGGAGACTATGTCGTGGGAGATCGTGTTCACAGCCAAGGCCCCCGCCCTGCTCGTGGGCCCAGATGAGCCCATGTCTTCTGTCGCTGGCTTGCACCACTGTGCTCACCTGTAGCTAGCCTCTCCTGTGCACCTGCATGCCCCTGACCTGAGCCTTGTCACGGGCCTCCACTGCCATGTTCCCAAAGGGAGACCCAGTAGCTACGGTAGTGCAAACTGACAGCCAGGGTCCCCATAGCTACCAGTGGGCATTCAGTTGGTTCTGGCACTTGTTGCCTTTCCTGGCTCCCACCACTACCTGTGTGATCAGCTGGCCCCTGCCACTACAAGGCGCCTGCTGCTGGCCCCCCAGAAGTGTACGTGACGTGACCTTGTTTGCCAGTGTACGTGACCTTGTTTGCCAGTTGGTGAGGTTACACAGGAAGATGAAGACATAGCAGAGAGAGAAAAGAAACTGGATGGTTGATATGGAACTGAAGTAGAAGAATGAGTTGGTGGTAATTCCAGGATTTTGAAAGGTAGGGGCATTGTTTGGGGGGAACTTTTTAGATAGTGGAGGAGTGTGTGTGTCTGATGAGTTATTTATAATAAGGGTTTGAGGCAAATAAAAGTCCTGTAGGCATCTGATGATACAGAACAGATGATTGAGAGAGCACAAAAGAACAAACAGGGAGATTTGGGGCTTTGGGATTCAATTTAGCCAATACCACTGGATATTATTTCAGAAAAAAAGTGGTTTTTTGTTTTTTTTAATTGTGCTGAAGACTGAGGCTTTCGGAATCTTGAGTATGCTGGCTGTCATTCAGTGGAAGAAGGTTAAGGGGCCAGAAAAGTCATTTTTGCAAATTGTGGGAAAGGAATCAGATGGCTGTAGAGTATCACAGAAACCAAAGGAAGAGAGTATTTCTTGAGGAGTATTCAATAGTGTAATTTCTGTAATCAGTATTCTTTTAGTATCAAGAGTAAGACTTGGCTTGACGTGTGCACAGCCTGTGCAGCTGTGGCTCAGGAAATAGCAATCACAGGACTGAAGGGGTAGGGGTAGGGATGCATATCTAGAGGTTGACATGGAGGAGAAAGAGAATTCACAGTGATGCCACACTGAAAGCGAGAGCCACAGAGTTGGGGAACAGGGCCCAGGAAGTAAAGACAAGAAAAGCTACAAAGGAAAATTTTCTGAATTTTTTTTTTCTCTCTTTCTGGCTCTTTTCTCTTTCCTTGATTTGGATCACCACTTCTCCAACTGGCAAGGTAGCTCTCACTTACTCCAGACCAGGCAAAACTTCTGCGTTTCTCTGAAGCCTTCTCCTGTCGCTGCAAACAGAACTAATATTGTCTTTTTTTTTGTAATTCTGTCATATTTGCTATAAATCTTGTCAACAACTGCAACAAGATTATATTAAGAATGTTTGCATGTCTGCTCTCCTAATAAACATGGCTTGTCTCTTTGGGCACTAAGGCCTTAGTCCAAGTACCAGGTGAAAAGATGGTCTGAGAAACGGGCTGACTGACTTCTGTAGGCATATGTACCTAGGCTGTGAACTGCCCGCACAAGCTCTACTAACTCATAATCAGTGAAATTTGGCATCTGAGGCTCCTCCTTTTAGTACAGTTTTCCAGCAGTGCTTCTCAAATTACAATGAGGATCTTGCTAAATGAAGATTCTGATTCAGTGGGCCTGGGGTGGCATGCTGAGATCCTGTATTGATTGTTAGCATGTGCCCAGGTGATGTGAGTGCTGTTGGGCTGAGAACTACCTGAGCAGCAGGCTCCAGGCCAGACTGAGTAGCTGTGGTGCAGTGGCTCTGTCCCGATACGGAGTATCTGAACCACGCTTACATTTGTTGCAGAGTAATAGGAGATCTGATCATATGATTTGGGAACTAGAACTTTAAGCCCTTCTTTTACTACTGGCTTGTTAATTAATATTTGACATCTTGTTTATTTAAGAATCTTTTTGGTTAAGACATGATGAACTCCATATTAGGATATCAGTACTCCTGGAATGGTGGGTATCATAGTCACTAGAAACTAATCATTGAGTTGCTTGTGACATTCAATGGTAGAGAATATGGCCCTGAGAAAATAGTAGACAAGCTCCTCCAATTTTAATGGAAAAAAGAAGAGATTTTCAGGAAGTCTCATATTCTGCTGGTGAAAGTATAAATTGAAAGAACCATTTTGGAAACTGACAGTATTTACTAAGGATGAACATAAGTATATGTTATGACCCAAATTTTTAGAATATATTAATATATTTTAGTAAACATAGTTAACAAATATATATAAAACTAAATATATACATATGTTTACTAAAAGACATGAATTAGAGTGTCCATAGCAGGGCAAGTCATAATAACCCCAAGCTGGAAGCTATCCACCTGTCCATTTGGATGAATAAATTGTAGCATATTCACACAATGAGATGTGTGTTTATAAAAATGAAAATAAATGATCTACAGTCATGCAACAATGTAAATGAATGTCACTAACAAAATGTTGAAATCAAGAAGCCGGACACAAAAGAGTTCATGCTATATGATTCCATTTATACAAAGTACAAAAGAGTGATCTATGTTGTTAGAAGCCAGAATACTGTTTACCATTGGTGAGTTGTATTTTCTGGAAGAAAGTACAAAAGGAGCTTCTGGGGTAATAGGATTCTGCTTCACAATCTAAGTGCTCATTGTGTGGGAGTGTTTGGTTTGGGAAAATACATTGAGCTAACTGTGCAATTTTCTGTATGAGTGTTGTACTATCATAAAAGATTAAAGAATGCACATACAAAAAGAGTGATCAGGGTGGGACCTAGGGTTGCTGGGGGAGATGGGATTATGCAAAAAGGAAGTAACTGTGGGATATACCCAAGTTAAATTTTGGGCCAATTATGTATATAGCAAGCTCTGTTTTCTGGGGGTGATTTTATGGGCATATCAGTCTATGTTATATGACCTTTATTCTCTGGCATGATTCAAATATAATATTCAAGATTTAAAGTATTTATTTCTATCCTGGTTTTCATCTTTACAAAAGATTTGGTGCAACTTAAATGAAGTGTGGGTCAACTACCTGGTGACCAGGTCCTTTGAGAAAAGTCAAGTGACACAATTTAGAGCTAAACATCAATAACAATTACTTTCGGGCTTCCCTGGGGGCGCAGTGCTTGAGAGTCCGCCTGCCGATGCAGGAGACGCGGGTTCGTGCCCCGTTT
>NW_006781198.1:714607-740436 GCF_000442215.2 Lipotes vexillifer
AAAAAAAAAAAAAAAACAAAAAAAAAAACAATTACTTTCGATAATTTTGTAATGATTAGAAAAGCCATCTGCACTGCCCAATATCCCAAATAATTATCAACTTTACATTTTTGTGCACTATGTTCTGTCCTTGATTCTTACTAATTAACTATGCATGACCTTGAGCAAGTCATAAAATCTCTCTGGACAACTCGAACCCCAAACTTGGTTACCTTGACTTTTTGTTACAGTTAAAGCACTTATTACTGAGATTATCTTTTTTTTTCTTCTTCTTCTTGTTTATTTATTTTCAGATTCCCTCTGTCTCAAAAGTTCCTTAACTCTCTGTTTTATTCATTGCTGTTTTTCTAGTGCTAGAACAGTGCATGGCACGTGGTGGAAAAATAATTTATTTAATGAATGAAAAAGCTGGACTAGATTACCAGGCTCTTTCTAGCTGTAATTTTCTGGAACTCTAATATTGCACAAGTGACTTTTCAGGTCCAGAAGGGACTCGTGTTATGAAATTTCTGATTCCAGAATCAGAATAAAGGTAAAGTATAAGACAGTGGTTCTCAAAGCATGGAACACCTGGGGGTTCCAACAGCTCTTTTAGGAGTCCATGAGGTCAAAACTACTATTATAATAATGCTAAGACATTATTTGTAGTTATGACTCTTATTATCTCATGAGTATACAGTGGAGATTTCCAGAGGCCACATGACATATGATACTGTAACAGACTGAATATAGAAGCAGATATTAGAATCCTGCTATCTTCTATTATGCTAAATATTAAAGAGATTTGCAACAGTGTAAATTATTGCCACTCTTCTTGCTATTTTTTGTTTAGGAAAATAATATAATAATTTTTTCTTAAATATACTTTTTTAACATATGAGTTTAGTGTTGTTATTTTTAAATGAATTAATAACTAAATATATTAAAATGCTGTAATTTCTAATGTTAAATGTAAACTGATATAACCCACATAAACAGAAGCTCTTTGCAGGTCCTCAGTAATTTTTGAGAGTTTAAATGTAGCCTGAGACAAAAAGTTTGAACACAGGGCTTCCCTGGTGGCGCGGTGGTTGAGAGTCCGCCTGCCGATGCAGGGGACACAGGTTCGTGCCCCAGTCCGGAAGGATCCCACATGTCGCGGAGCGGCTAGGCCCGTGAGCCGTGGCCGCTGAGCCTGCGCGTCTGGAGCCTGTGCTCTGCAACGGAAGAGGCCACAACAGTGAGAGACCCGCATACCGCAAAAAAAAAAAAAGTTTGAACACAGCTGATGTAGGGAGCCATTCACAGGAAAGAATAGGAAAGGTTGGATGGCCCAGGATAGGCTGACAAGCTTGGAATAATTCTTTTTGACTTACCCTTTCCTCCTCTGGGCTGTGACCCTGCTCTGTAGTCTGCCCCGTTAACAATGCATCCTACCCAATTCTGTTTTCTAGAAATCTCCATCACTGTAGTTCTCTTCCTGTATGTCATTTGCTGAGATAGCAACAGTATGAATAGAAAATTATTCCATTTCTGTTTAGCAAACGTCCACAGAACCTATGTATCAAATGTCACTGTTTGGCCAGGAGAGTTTCTCTTGCCTGGCTTTCACATTGCTTTCCATTTTCCAGGGCTGAGAGTTGTATTTTCTCTGGTGAGTTGACTCCAACAGTTTAGCTACTTTTTATCTAGTGCAATTCAGCACATTTCAGTAGTGCCAGGGCAGCATTTTTTCATCTGTCCACACCATTTCTTACTCTGAGCAAGGAGCCCCAGGAAAGGATAAACACAGTTGGCGGAACAGCTGCTCCCGATGATTTTAGTTGGACATGTGTGTCTGCCATCCACTTCAGAGCCACGGTCCCCGAGGAGGTGCTGGCTCTGTTCAGATGAATGCAAGGTTGGAGGAGGACCAGGATTTTAAAAAAGAAAGCCACCCAATTCCTCCTTCTTCTTTTCCTACTATTCTTATTCACTAACATAATGTTTCACTCTTAAGATGCACATATGTTTAGGAATTTTTTAAATGAGAATTGGATACTAAAACTAAAATTATTTTGTGATCCTGGATTTTTGGGTCACACTGAAAAATGAAGGACTGCCCCCATAGGGTCTCACCCTGTTGGTGCACAATGAATGAGGCCAGCTGGGACCAAGTTCATGTTGCATATTGACGACAGGTTTATCTTTACACAACCTGTTGCCTTATAAAGTTTCAGTTGATTTTGAAGACAACTCTGTGAAGTCACTTAACAATCATATTTTCTTTTCCTCAGTGCTATAGGTTGACACCATAGAAATAGTATGGGGTCTAGAGGTTAGGAACCTTGATTAAAGTGTTATGTTGGTTGTGTGCTAACTGTGACTTTGGACAAGCCACTTAACAGTTTTGAGTCTCTCCCTCTCTCTTTTTTTTCCCTCAGTAGCAAACCTGGGATAATACTTTCTATTTCATAGAATGATTGTAAATTGTATTAGATATATTTGAAATAATTTCTCAATGATAAAGCATTCATGGGCTTAAAATTTTTTAAAGTCATATTACTGTCATTTGTGAGTTTTGATTTAGCCACTGCTATTACTGTTAACTCTACATGATAAATTTCATTTTTATTCTGAGGTTAATAGCTCTCAACTTTTCCACATCTGCCTGCTCTTGAAGTGAAAATTAGCAAGTATCATCATTCCTTCTAGAAGCTCAAGTGAACTCCAACACTCTAAAATTAAGTTTATAATTTTCAAAATTCCCCTAAGGGGCTTCCCTGGTGGCACAGTGGTTGAGAGTCCGCCTGCCGATGCAGGGGACACGGGTTTGTGCCCTGGTCTGGGAAGATCCCACATGCTGCGGAGTGGCTGGGCCCGTGAGCCATGGCCGCTGAGCCTGCGCATCCGGAGCCTGTGCTCTGCAACGGGAAAGGCCACAACAGTGAGAGGCCCGCGTACCGCAAAAAAAAAAAAAAAAAAAAAAAAAAAAAAATTCCCCTAAGAAGTCGAATGGTAGAAAAGCTCACTTTTTTGGTGTTTCATTACTTACTAAGGGAAGACACAAAAGAGAGAAGAGACAAGGCTCTTGCTCTGAGGAGTGCAATATGTCAGTTTGAGTCCTCACATGGTTCCTCCTTTTCCAAACAGCTCCACACATAATGGCAAATTGGCTTCTGTTGTCTTAAATATTGCTTTTGTGATTTTTTTCAGCTAGAAATGTGATAGCATAACAGTTAAAGAGATGGATTTTGAAGTTTGATGTACCCGAGTTTGAGTTACAGTTTGGTCCTTCATCAGCGCTCTGACCTTGGTCAAGTTGTGTAACCTAAATATATTAGGTTCCTATCGCTGCTGTAACAAACAGCAAACATTTAGTGGCTTAAAACAACACAGATTTATTATCTCACAGTTTTGTAGGTAGGGACTGGTTCCTCCAGCTCATCTGATTTCTCTGCTCCAGGTCTAACAAGTTTAAAATCAAAGTGGTGGCTGGACTCTTATGGCAGGTTCTGGGAAGAATCAGGTTCCAAGCTCATTAAGGCTGTTGGTAGAATCTTGTTCCTTGTGGTTGTAAGACTGAGGTCCTACTTCCTTGTTGGCCATCAGCTTGGGTGTGCCCTTAAACTCCTAGAGGGCTCTCTGTGGTCCTTGCTTATTAACCCCTACACCTCAAAGCCAGCAGTGGTGCATCACATCTTTCTCAGGCTTGTAATCTCTTTGACTTCCTCTTCTGCCATGACTTTTCTCCTTCTAGTCGGAGAAAATTGCCTGCTTTTAAGGACTCAGATGATTAGATTGGGCTCCCCTGGATAATCTCTCTATTTTGAGGTCTATAACCTTAATTACATTTGCATGGTAAATGTAATTACAAAGTACATTACCATGTAATGTAAAATAATCACAAATTCCAGGGATTAGGATGTGGACATCTTTGGGGCCTGCTATTCCATTTGCCACACTGATTTTTTTGTACAGGCACACCTTGAGATATTATGGGTTCAACTCTAGACCACTGCAATAAAGTGAATATTGCAATAAAGAAAGTCACATGAATTTCTTTGGTGTCCCAGTGCATGTAAAAGTTATGTTTACACTATACTATAGACTATTAAGTGTGCAATAGCATTGTTTAAAAAAAAACCCATGTATTGAATACATACCTTAGTTAAAAAATATATTATTGCTGAAACATGCTAACCATCATCTGAGGCTTCAGTAAATTGTAGTAGTAACATCAAAGATCACTAACCACAGATCACCATAATAAATATAATAATAAAAAAAGTTTGAAATATTGCGAGAATTACCAAAATGGGACACAGAGACATGAAGTGAACAAATGCTGTTGGAAAAATGGCATCGATAAACTTGCTAAATGCAGGGTTGTCACAAACCTTCAACTGGTAAAAAACACAATATCTGTGAAGCACAATAAAACAATGTATGCCTGTATATAAAATCTTGATATTCATGCCTTCCCCACAGGGCAATTGTGAGGATTAAGTGGAAGAAGTTTTCTGAAGTCCAGTGTTGCTAGTAAATCTCATTGGCTTTTTCTAAAAGCTGCCGTGTCACATTTAAATCTTGATCATAATATTGGCTTTCTAAAAGCTGCCATGTCACATTTAAATCTTGATCATAATATTCTCTATAATCTAATAGTGTATTAGTGATCCTATCCATTTCTTCTCTCCAATATGCCACACCAGTCTCTTCTGATCTCGTAAGGCAGGTTTTCTCTTAGAGTCTTGTGACTATTCTCTTTTCTTTAATTTCACTCATGCTTTGCCTTGTGTGGAAGGCACTCTCCCTTTTTTCTTCTTTTATGTCCTAAAACGTTCAGCTCAAACCCCACCTATTTTCTTGGAGTCTACCGTGATTATCCCGAATCATGCGGTACTGTCTCTGCTAAATACGTAGAATGCTTCCATTATAGATCGCACCATTCTGTTTTAGATCTGGAAGAGTTTGTCCTCTCTCCTTTCCCTGCCATTAATTCTCAGTGTGTCAGACATGCTCTTAAGCATTCATCATAGTGCCATGTTTCCCACCTATCAGTGGTGTTTGGAGTGACCACTTCAGGTGCAAGAATACAACATTAGACAACAAAAATTCACATAGTTAGAAAGTGATTCTCTTTTCTGTTCTCTTTCAATTCTTCTGAATGTGTAAAAGATTGTTTCAATTTGGTCTTTAACACTTCTCTAATACTTGTTTTCTCTTTAAGACAAAGAAAAAGAGAGCTTTCTGGAGGCAGTAATGGTTAGCTAAATGGAATAATTATTTTGTTTATATCATATATTAATATACTTAATCATGTTAATTTACATATGTATGCAATTAATTGCATATATAATTAATTATAATTATACAATATATAATACATGTAATATATATTTTATCTCAAATTATATTGAAATCTATCTATATATATACTGTACAGTTGATACTGTTCAGGTGATGATACAAGAAAATTCCTGGAAGTAGTAAATGAATGATTGATCAAAGTTGAGTGCATTGACTATTGTAGAAAGTTGGATCTGAGTTCTATCATTTGTGTACTTAGGCCAGAGACTGGACTTCTTTGAGCTTTGGTTTCCTCACCTGTCAAATGAGACTATTACTACCTGTTTCATAGGGTAGTTGTGAAGTTGGAAAGAGGTAAATTATGTAAGGCATTTGTCACAGTGGCCAGGACATAGTGACTTCTCAGCAACGCCAGCCATTATACCTCTTCCTGATTGGTGTTCTTCCTGAGGCCGATCTTTACATACCGTTCATTCTAGGTCAGATTGTCCTTGAGACGAAGGTATTCAGATATATCTCTAATTTCCCATTTCCCAAACATGCATTTTCATGTGTATTCTTTTTCTTCCCATCTTGTAATTGAAAACAAGAAAGATATTGCTGGAAACAGTCTTATAACACTCCTTTTTGTTGGTTATTGTGTCTTCATAGTGATCTCAGGATAGGATAAAACATTTTTCCCTGAGGTTGGAAATGTATTAAGATGTTTGCATAATAAATATCTGCTTGGATCTGAGAATTCCTTCTCAGATGCTTTCTTGAAACAAATGATACTCAACATGAAAGCCCTTGTAGTGGAAGATAGAGCCCTATCTGGTTATTAGAGGTCACAGCCCACACCAGGGTCTGTCTGACAACTCAGGTGCATTGACTACCTACAGAGCAGAGATGAGTGTGAGATAGTCCCTGGGGAAGTGAAGCAAGGTTGCCTGTGCACTGTTTTGTGGTTCTGCTTTTGCTAACTGCTAACATATAAATGTCTTATTCATGAATGCCATCATTTAACTTCTGTAAGTGATTTTTGGGAAAAACAAATCTTTTACAACTCAGAGAAAAAGAAGATTGTTGCCTTCACATTTCGATCTGATATCTAGTCTGTTGGGTTTAGGAAGACCTGACCTCTGACCACAGGTAGTGTACCCGACCTCCGGTAGTGTACTTGATATTCAAGGCCCTCCCCTACTCATACCCCCCCAAAAAAAACACCCCAAACAAAACACAACAAAACAGAAAAACCCAAAAAGGTAAGAAAAAGTCTCTTTAAATGGTCTTCTATGGTCTTCTAATTTCAATAATTAGAAATCCAAGAATATTTAGTAAAACCATTGTTTTCTGTTAAAATACAATAAAAAGAGCTTATATTTTGGGGTCAGAGTTACCTGGGTTGGAATCCCAGCAGTAGCATTGGATCTTGAGTGGTCTCCTCATCTCTCTGAGGCTCAGCTTCTTCAACTGTGAAAAGAATGAATAGTCCCTGCATTGCAGTACCTACTTACACTCTTTTAAAGCATTAAACGAGATTCTGTGATAGAGTACCTAGCTCAGTGTACCTAGTGCGTATTAGGCCCTCAGTAATTAACAGTTACCACTGCTGCTCTCTTGAAGGGGATTGGCTCAGTTACTGTTACATTTTGTATATCAGTATGTCAAACTCTTCCGTGGCGGTAGTTGAGGAGAGTGCTTTAAAGCCAGAAAAATGAAAGTTTGGTTAGAGAATGAAAGAAAAATCTCTAAGACAAGGGGTACTCCTTAAGGGAAGGCTTCAAGGTGGACTGTAAGGGTCACTGGTAGAGAACACTTTGTCCCCCTATAAATTTGGTTTGATCTAGTTTGAGGCAGGGTCGCAGAAAAAGACCCAGGTCAGGGGAGGGAATATCTGGCCATTATACTTATTTGCATCTGAAGAAACATGTGAAGTGGAGGATGGAGAGACTAGGAGGGGAGGAAGATCAGGGATATTCATTTTTCTTACTGATGTGCCATCTTTGTAAATCAACTCAGTAGTTCTTTTCCTCCTAGATTTAAAATGTCAATATATTAATGCTGTTATCAAAGGGCAGATTAAATCACTGTTGGCAGAGGTGGCAGTCTAAAGGGAGATAAGTCTTCAGCTGTAAATATTCTATCCTGGCAAAGGGAAAAAAAGGTTCATATCTGAACTTTCTCAATTACTTCTGTAATTTTTAAGATTATACTTCATCATTCAAGCAAAAACTGTGTTTGAACCTACTTATAATTCTCTAACAATTAAATCATTCCTACTGAAAATTTCTGTAATTTTTCATTGAAGAATATTTACTTATAAATTGATAATATGTTTAATATTATACATGCTCCTGAATAATATAATATATATAAAATATAAATATATATAAAATTCAAGAGCAGATTTATAATTTATGCTCAACTGAGGTCTTATACTATATAAATCCTATGTAAGAAGCTATTATGGCAACTTAGGTGATAAATTATTTCTGGTTTTGATCAAAGTATATTTCCCAAAGGAATAGATTTTTGGAGATCAGAGTAATGACAAAATCAAAAAACAGAAATCTCCAGTATTCTTTACTTGCTATTGCCTTTTCTCCAAATGTGTTTAGTGTCATGTGTTTCCCAGAATGTGCCTAATTGAATCTTTCATGTCACTGTTAAGTATGATGCTGTCTATTATCACAAGGTTGCTTCTAAAGGAGAAGACTCTGAAACAATGCTTCCAAATGTCAATTGACTGAACACAAAACAGTTTTGATGTACTACTTGATATGCCCATAATCAAAGTGAGATATCTATTCAACATATTATCCATTCTTATTTTGGAGGGTAACATCCATAGTCTGATAGCACACCTGGAACCTCCATCCATCACAGCCCTTGCCACACTATACAGAAATTATGCTTGGAGGTGCAGCCTCCTTATCTTTTATCTCCTTAGTCTAAATATGTAGCACAGAAAAGGCATGTAGTCAAGGCTCCATGAATGTTTGGGACATGTTGGGTATATAGTTCCTGTGGGACATCCAAGAGAAGCTATCCAGTAGGCAGTATGATATATAGGTTGGAGCCCAAGAGAAGATTAATTTCAAAATCATCAGGCAAAAGTTTGTATCTGAAGCCATGTGTGTGCCTGCAAATATCAACTGAGAATTGTTAGGGTGGAAAAAGTCAAAGGAAAAGATGGAATTCTGAGGGACATGAAGGTGTAAGGAATGGGCAAAATAAATTAGTTCGGCAAAGCTGACCAAGTGGAGAAGCCAAAAAAGAAGGGGTGAAATGGCGAGAACGCAATGTCCTGAAAATCATGGGAAGAAAGCTTTTAAGGAAGGAAGGAATATTCATAATTGTCAAGTGCTACAGATAAATAAAAAAAGAACTGCAAATCGCTTATTATATTTATCAGCAAGAAGTTGTGTGTGTGTGTGTGTGTGCATCTGTGTGTGTGTATGAGAGAGAGAGAGAGAGAGAGAGAGGCAGAGGGAGAGAGAATCTGGTGGATGTGTGATCTAGTGGGATGATGTGGTAAAAGCCATACTGTAGTAGATTGAGGAACTAATGGCAAGTGAGAAGTGGAGACAATTATTTCAAGAAGCTTAATTTTGAGAAAGGAGATAAGATTGGGGTTGTAACTGGAGGGAGAATGAGGTAGAGGGAAGTACCTGATCACAACTTAATGGTTTGGTAAGAAACCACTTAGAAATGGAGACGTCAATGGTGTAGAAAAATAACAGAGTAGATTGATGGGCTTAGCTCTATGAGAATCTAAGAAGGAATGGAAAGTAGAGGAGAGATGGAGACATTGGCCTACTACAGGTAGAATTTGTGGGGGGGGGACAGCACACTTCTTTCATTGTCACAGGAGGAGGGGAGGAAAGGATGAGTTTATAGGAAGGCTTGGTGTCAGAATTTGAGGGAATTCCTATCTGATTATTTTTTATTTTCTTTATGAACTAGGAAGTTAGGTCATCTACTGGGAGTATAAGACAGGAGTTATGGGATAAGAGGTTTGGTGAAAACATGGAAGGTATAGATATGGCTTCTGTGCAGAAGAGGGAGCTGACCAAGGAAATCTAAGATTGCCCAGAAACGTTGATGCCCAGCTGGAGTTGGAAACTGAATTTGTAAAAGCAATGAAGAGCTTGGCTCTACATGTTTTTTCTCTAGCAGCGCTCAGCAGTTCGGTACAGAAGTGGAAAGAATAAATAGCTGGATTGATCCAGGTTTAGAATTTGCTAGAAAGGTGCAGTAAAAAAGTATAACTGAACAATAAAGTTAAAGGTAGTGTGTCAGTAAAGTTCTGTCTATCTTGTGTAGTGCTTCTATAGCTGAGGCATCATTTGATAGAACTTTCGAGTTTATAAAATGTTTTCCACATTTATTATATTTCTTCTCTGGACAAGAAGCCTGTCTCCATAAAAGCCCCATTTTCCATTTGGAGGAGTGGACTTGGGAAAGTTAAGTATGTTGTTCAATATGCCATCTATGTCTGGTGAAGTTGGTACTGGAGCTCAGATCTTCTGGCACCAAATCCATCTTCTTTCCACCAGATCTCATTTTCTCCATGCATAAAAAAGAAATTAGAAGTAAATCCTAATAGCATTCAATTTAATTAAAGTTCATTTCTTTTCTACCTCATCATGGACAATTGAGAGAATGGGATCGGGGAGCAGATTGCTTGGGTTCAAATTCTGACTCTGCCTCTTGTTAGCTGTGTAAACCTTGGTCAAATTACTCTACCTCTTTGCTTCACATTTCTTATTGGTAATATGTGGATAATAATATTACTTTTGTCATATAACTGTTGTAAAGCATGAATGAGTTAATACAGGCAAAACAGAACAATACATGGCACTTTTCAAGTATTTATTTCAAGTATTCAATAAATGTTAGCTATTATTATTGCTGAATTCTTGGCAACCTCCATGAATTCAGTCTCCCAGTAAGCTTGCCGCAGGTAGATGGCTGTTTGTTTCTTGAACCTCAGGTTAATTTCCTTAATCTTCCACTTCCCTTATTTTATTGCAACTGAGATAGGTGATCACCCAACATTCCATCTACTCATCCACATTTCCCAGGTGTCTTGCAGGCAGTTGGAGCTACATGGCTAGATTTGTCCAATGAGTGAGAGCTGGATGTGATGTCTTTCACTCCTAGATCAAAAGATAGAAGAACTGCTGCTCAATCCTCCATTTCTCTTTTCTTTCCTGCCATAGCAACAGAAGAAGCCAGGTATTCTACATAGAAAAGCTAGAGAATGGGACACCACCATTAATCCAAGATCTCTGAGTTACTGCATGAAAGACTGTTGCTCTGGAGAGCTCCCTAGCACTACAGTAGACCTCTTGTGCATGAGAAATAAATCCTTGTTATGTTTAAGCTACTGAGGTTTTGGGGTTGTTGATTATTGTGGCATAATTTAATCTAATAGGATTAATACACCTCTGTTCTTGCTTGAGTCAAATTGAAAGAAAAATACTTAGTTCACTGTTAATGACAATTCAGGGGTGAATTGTTATATAAGATAACAGTGTAGCAATATGTTGTCAAGGAATGCTTGTGGTGCTTGATAATAAATCAGTGCTAAGGTATTATACATGCAGTCCTTTCTAGAGGCAAAATTCAGTCCTCTACTCTTTTATATAAAATTTCTAAAGGGTGAAGAGAAGTTTAAAATTTTCTTTGAGGAGCTTCAACCATCCACTGAGGTTATTGGCAAAAGTACTTGAAGTGGATAACAGTAATATAGTTGTTCATAAGACAGTGTCTGAACATGACCTTGACTTTGAATAAGAAAATCGAAGAACCATTGACTCTCAGAGCAGAAGGAGGTTTTATAGGTGTCTACCAAATCATGTTTTTTCTCTTCTAAAGGGTCATCCACCCTTGGACATCTCACCTGGTGGATCACGGCAGATGGCACTATTTTTAAGACAGTTCTGCTTTGAAGGGAGGGACCATTAAATGTTTTCTTCTGGTAGATCTGGCTCCATGTTTCTTTAATTTAACCTTTTCTTTTATGTTTTCTTTTCTTCTTTCCTCCCTCCTTCCCTCCTTCCCTCCCTCCCTCCCTCCCTCCCTTCCTTCCTACCTTCCTTCCTTCCTTCCCTTCTCTCTCTCTCCCTCTGTCTTTCTTTTTTTTTTTAAGGCTTTTCTTTTAGATTTCTATACTATGTTCCCTTTTAACCAGACAGAGTGTCTGACCATGGTAGGCCTGGCTTCATGTGGCTGTCCATGCTTTTTGCTCAAGGTATAGTAAAAATTCCCACGAGAATGGTGCAGTTAAACATATTCATGCTTTTCAAGTGCTCAGACATTTTTGTGTTTGGAAACAGAGACACCCCTGAGGTCTGGGTGACAAAAACCACACAGACGAAGAGAAACAAAGATAGGGCTACTGGGGAGAACTTAGATAAAAGGACCCTTTTGCTCTACATGCCTGACTGGATTCAGTCATTTCAGTGGCATAAGCTGGGACGAGGCTGGGTTTTGTCCATACAGAATCATAGGGAGTGACACACATTGCAGGGGCACCAATCAGGGAGAGCAGGCAATGGTGAAAGAGAAATGATCTGTGTGTAGAGTGAGGGTGTAGGATTACAATTTTTTATCATACTTTGTAAAAAATGTACTAGTTGTATTAATGGTTATAAGATGTTTCTGTGGGAAAAAACCATATTTCTATAAAAAATGTTTTTAAGCAATACTATTTATGTATGCTGGCTATTTTTTATTAGCTTTTGAAATGCGGTATCATTTGTTCTCATATCCAGGATGATTTGGGGTGCTTTATTAGTGAGCTTTTATTATTACTAGGTGACATACTAGTAAAATTGTCAGTGCTTTCTTGAAATCTGGATAAAAATAAATTTTAAATTCCTAAATTCAGACCAGTTCTCTTAGGTGAATCACAAATGCATAGATTTAAGTGGATCTTTATTCTTGTGCTTAATAATTGAAGTTGGGAAAACTAGTTCTTTTAATGATTTTCTTTTGCTTAAATCTAAGAATGCTTATTAGGGACTCAGTGCAGTTGTTCCCTTTATTCTTTTCTTATTGAGCTATCAAACAGTTTTGCCAAAGTCTTCTCTGTTTCCCTTGCTACTGTCTTTTTCCTTATGAATTATGGTGGAATTCAACTGGGTCCGGTGCTTTGTTGAATTGAATAGTTTTAATTGCCTTATTTGCAATGGGAAAATCTTTTAATATTTCACTTTGCCCCTCAAGAAATTATATTTTCTTCCGTATGACACATTTCTCTCTCCTTCATTAATGAAAAGCAAAATAAAGCTACATGCTTAGACCTTCATTTATAGATCTTATCATCCCCTCCCACCCATCTCTTTAATTGTGATTGAAAAAAGAAATAGAGATTTAACTCAATGAATCCATTTTATGTTTCCTCTTTTCGTAGATAATCTTCATTATATTTCTCTAACCAGTGTTTTTCTGCACTGAGAAAAGAGGTGACTGGTTAAATCACTATCTAGTAGCTTCTTTTCGTGGCCTCAGAAACCTTTTCTGCTCACTTGTCAGAGTCTACATCACCCTCCTGTGGTCTGGCTAGGGGCCATCCTTCACTTGCTTTTGCATAAACCAGCCTACAAGAAGAAAGTCCTTAAGACCAGAAATATCATGAGGGCAAATGGGCTAGGCTTTGCTGACTGCTGGAATAAGAGGATGGAGAATTTTCTGTTTCCATTATCCATGCTCTGTTGATTTCCTTTGAATATTGCTCCTTGCCATCCGATATCCCTGCCATCATACAGTTATGTTTCACTTTTTGTTGCTGTAACTGGCTTCAAATAAAATTTGTTCTTTGAAATATGCTTTTCAGTCTTCATGCTCAAATCTTATTTTGGTTTAAATCATGAATTTTCCCCACCAAAGAATCTTGCTTATGTTTCATGTGACTGAATGAAAAAAATTCTCATCGTACAACTATGCCCAAAGCATTCTCTTTTCTTCCCCCTTTTTAATCGTTTCTTTTTCATTTTTTATTTGAAAACTTCAAAGGTACACAAAGAGTGGAAAGGAAAAGTATAATGATTCCTCATTACCCATCATCCAGTGGCAAAAATTATCAATATGTTGCCAAACTTGATTCATCTATACCTCCCACTTTCCATTCTACGGTGGTTATTTGTATTTAACAGCTTTATTGAGGTATAAGATTCATAGAATTTACCCACTGTAAGAGTACAAGATGATGATTTTTAGTAAATTTATACAGATGTTCAAAAATTACCACAATCTTGTTTTAAAACATTTTTTATCACCCCAATAAGTCCCCATGGACCCCCTCCTCCCCACTCCCATTGCCTTTTTATAGTCAATTCCTGCTCCCAACCTGAGCTCCAGGCAACCATTGATCTGCTTTATATCTCCGTAGACTTGCCTCTTCTGGATGTTTCATATATGGAGAATTATACAATATGTAATCTTTTGTTTCTTCCACTTAGCATAATATTTTTGAGGTTCATCCATGTTGTAGCATATATAAGTACTTCAATTATTTTTAAAACTGAAGAGTATTCCAGTATATAGACGACATTTTGTTTATGTACTCATAAATTGATGCATATTTGAATGTAGGTTGGGGCTTTTGTGTTATAAAAATGCTATGAACATTCATTTAAATGTCCTTTTGGGTACATACTTTCATTTTTCTTGGGTAGATACGTAGGTGTGGAATTGCTGGGATATATGGTAGTTTGTTTTTTGTTTCTGTTTCCTTTTTGCGGTACGCGGGCCTCTCACTGCTGTGGCCTCTCCCGTTGCGGAGCACAGGCTCCAGACGCGCAGGCTCAGCGGCCATGGCTCACGGGCCCAGCTGCTCCGCGGCATGTGGGATCTTCCCGGACCGGGGCACGAACCCGTGTCCCCTGCATTGGCAGGCGGGCTCTCAACCACTGCGCCACCAGAGAAGCCCTATGGTAGTTTTTTAAGAAACTGAAAACCTGTGTTCTGAAGCAGTTGCGCCAGTTTACATTTCTACCAGCAATGTGTGTGAGTTCCAGTTTCTCCACATTCTCCCCAACACTTGCATTTCTCTCCGTTTTATTATAGCCATTCGACTGCATAGGAAGTGGTATCTCTTGTGGTTTTAATTTGCATATCCCTAATGACTAATGATGTGGAGCATCTTTTCAATTACTTATTAGCCCTTCGTATATCTTCTCTAGTGAAAAGTCTATTCAAGTATTGTGTTCGTGTATTAACTGCGTTGTTTGTCTTATTATTGAGACACAAGAGTTTTGTTTGTTTTCATATTCTGGACATAAATCCCTTATGAGATATATAACTTGTGAATTTTTCGCAATCCAATCTGTGGTTGTCCTTTCATTTGATTACTGATATATATTTTTTAACATCTTTATTGGAATATAATTGCTTTACCATGGTGTGTTAGTTTCTGCTGTATAACAAAGTGAATCAGCTATGTGTATACGTATATCCCCATATCCCCTCCATCTTGCACCTCCCTCCCACCCTCCCTATCCCACCCCTCTAGGTGGTCACAAAGCACCGATCTGATCTCGCTGTGCTATATAGCTGCTTCCCACTAGCTATCGATTTTACATTTGGTAGTGTATATATGTCAAGGCCATTCTCTCACTTCGTCTCAGCTTACCCTTACTCCTCCCCATGTCCTCAAGTCTGTTCTCTGCATCTGCGTGTTTATTCCTGTCCTGCCAGGAGGTTCTTCAGAACCCTTTTTTTTTTTTTTTATTCCATATATATGTGTTAGCATACGGTATTTGTTCTTCTGTTTCTGACCTACTTCACTCTGTATGACAGACTCTAGGTCCATCCACCTCACTACAAATAACTCAATTTCGTTTCTCTTTCTGGCTGAGTAATATTCCACTGTATATATGTGCCACATCTTCTTTATCCATTCATCTGTCAGTGGACACTTAGCTAGCTTCCATGTCCTGTCTATTGTAAATGGAGCTGCAATGAACATTGTGGTACATGACTCCTTTTGAATTTTGGTTTTCTCAGGGTATATGCCCAGTAGTGGGATTGCTGGGTCATAGGGTAGTTCTGTTTTTAGTTTTTTAAAGACTCCATACTGTTCTCCGTAGTGGCTGTATCTATTCATATTCCCACAAACAGTGCAAGAGGGTTCCCTTTTCTCCACACCCTCTCCAGCATTTATTGTTTGTAGATATTTTGATGCTGGCCATTCTGACTGGTGTGAGGTGATACCTCATTGTACTTTTGATTTGCCTTCTCTAATGATTAGTGATGTTGAGCATCCTTTCATGTGTTTGTTGGCAATCTGTATATCTTCTTTGGAGAAATGTCTATTTAGGTCTTCTGCCCATTTTTGGATTAGGTTGTTTGTTTTTAGATATTGAGCTGCATGAGCTGCTTGTATATTTTGAAGATTAATCCTTTGCCAGCTGCTTCATTTGCAACTGGTTTCTCCCATTTTGAGGGTTGTCTTTTGGTCTTGTTTATGGTTTCGTTTGCTGTGCAAAAGCTTTTAAGTTTCATTAGGTCCCATTTGTTTATCTTTGCTTTTATTTTCATTTCTCTAGGAGGTGGTTCAAAAAGGATCTTGCTGTGATTTATATCAGAGTGTTCTGCCTGTGTTTTCCTCTAAGAGTTTGATAGTGTCTGGCCTTACATTTAGGTCTTTAATCCATTTTGAGTTTATTTTTGTGTATGGTGTTAGGGAGTGTTCTAATTTCATTCTTTTACATGTAGCTGTCCAGTGTTCCCAGCCCCACTTATTGAAGAGGCTGTTTTTCCTCCACTGTATACTCTTGCCTCCTCTATCAAAGATAAGGTGACCATATGTACGTGGTTATACCTCTGGGCTTTCTGTCCTGTTCCATTGATCTGTATTTCTGTTTTTGTGCCAGTACCATACTGTCTTGATTACCGTAGCTTTGCAGTATAGTCTGAAGTCTGGGAGCCTGATGTGTCCAGCTGCATTGTTCTTTCTCAAGATTGCTTTGTCTATGTCTTTTGTGTTTCCATACAAATTGTGAAATTTTTTGTTCTAGTTCTGTGAAAAATGCCATTTGTATTTTGATAGGGATTGCATTGAATCTGTAGATTACTTTAGGTAGTATAGTCATTTTCACAATGTTGATTTTTCCAATCCAACAACATGGTATATCTCTCCATCTGTTTGTATCATCTTTAATTTCTTTCATCAGTGTCTTATTGTTTTCTGCATACAGGTCTTTTGTCTCCTTAGGTACATTTATTCCTAGGTATTTTATTTTTTTGATGCAGTGTTAATTGGGAGTGTTTCCTTAATTTCTCTTTTCAGGTTTTTCATCATTAGTGCAAGAGATTTCTGTGCATTAATTTTGTATTCTGCTACTTTACCAAATTCATTGATTAGCTCTAGTAGTTTTCTGGTAGCCTCTTTAGGATTCTCTATGTATAGTATCATGTCATCTACAAACAGTGACAGTTTTACTTCATCTTTTCTTATTTGGATTCCTTTTATTTCTTTTTCTTCTCTGATTGCTGTGGCTCAAACTTCCAAAACTATGTTGAATAATAGTGGTGAGAGTGGGCAACCTTGTCTTGTTCCTGATCTTAGTGAAAATGGTTTCAGTTTTTCACCATTGAGAAAGATGTTGGCTGTGGGTTTGTCATATATGGCCTTTATCATGTTGAGGTAAGTTCCTTCTATGCCTACTTTCTGGAGAGTTTTTATCATAAACGGGTGTTGAATTTTGTCGAAAGCTTTTTCTGCATCTATTGAGATGATCATATGATTTTTATTCTTCAATTTGTTAGTATGGTTTATCACATTGATTGATTTGTGTATATTGAAGAATCCTTGCATTCCTGGGATAAACCCCACTAAATCATGGTGTATGATCCTTTGAATGTGCTGTTGGATTCTCTTTGCTAGTATTTTGTTGAGGATTTTTGCATCTTTGTTCATCAGTGATATTGGCCTGTAGTTTTCCTTTTCTGTGACATCTTTGTCTGATTTTTGTATCAGGGTGATGGTGGCCTCATAGAATGAGTTTGGAAGTGTTCCTCCTTCTGCTGTGTTTTGGAAGAGTTTGAGAAGGATAGATGTTGTCTGTTCTCTAAATGTTTGATAGAGTTCGCCTGTGAAGCCATCAGGTCCTGGGCTTATGTTGGAAGATTTTTAATCATAGTTTCAATTTCAGTGCTTGTGATTTGTCTGTTTATATTTTCTATTTCTTCCTGGTTCCGTCTTGGAAAGTTGTGCTTTTCTAAGAATTTGTCCATTTCTTCCAGGTTGTCCATTTTATTGGCATATGGTTGCTTGTAGTAATCCTTTGTGTTTCTACAGTGTCAGTTGTTACTTCTTTATCATGTCTAATTCTGTTGATTAGAGTCTTCTCCCTTTTTTTCTTTATGAGTCTGGCTTATGGTTTTTCAATTTTGCTTATCTTCTCAAAGAATTAGCTTTTAGTTTTATTGATCTTTGCTATCATTTCCTTCATTTCTTTTTCATTTATTTCTCATCTGATCTTTATGATTTCTTTCCTTCTGCTAACTTTGGGGTTTTTTTTTGTTTTGTTTTTCTTCCTCTAATTGCTTTAGATGTAAGGTTAGGTTGTTTACTTGAGATTATTCTTGTTTCTTGAGGCAGCATTGTATTGCTATAAACTTCCCTCTTAGAATTGCCTTTGCTACATCCCATAGGTTTTGGGTCATTGTGTTTCCATTGTCATTTGTTTCTAAGTATTTTATGACTTCCTCTTTGATTTCTTCAATGATGTCTTGGTTATTTAGTACTGTATTGTTTAGCCTCCACGTGTTTGTATTTTTTACAGTTTTTTTCCTGTAATTGATATCTAGTCTCATAGTGTTGTGTTTAGAAAAGGTACTTGGTACAATTTCAATTTTCTTAAATTTACCACAGCTTGATTTGTGACCCAAGTTATGAACTATCCTGGAGAATGTTCCATGAGCACTTGAGAAGAAAGTGTACTCTTTTGTTCTTGGATGGAATGTCCTATAAATATCAATTAAGTCCATCTTGTTTAATGTATCATTTAAAGCTTGTGTTTCCTTACTCATTTTCATTTTGGTTGATCTGTCCTTTGGTGAAAGTGGGTGTTAACGTCCCCTACTATTATTGTGTTACTGTCGATTTCCCCTTTTATGGCTGTTAGCATTTGCCTTATGTACTGAGGTGCTCCTATGTTGGGTGCATAAATATTTATGATGGTTATATCTTCTTCTTGGATTGATCCCCTTGATCATTATGTAGTGTCCTTCTTTGTCTCTTGTAATGGTCTTTATTTTTCAGTCTCTTTGTCTGATATGAGAATTGCTACTCCAACTTTCTTTTGATTTCCATTTGCATGGAATATCTTTCTCCATCCCCTCACTTTCAGTCTGTATGTGTTCCTAGGTCTGAAGTGGGTCTCTTGTAGACAGCATATCTATGGGTCTTGTTTTGTATCCATTCAGCCAGTCTATGTCTTTTGGTGGGAGCATTTAATCCATTTACCTTTAAGGTAGGTATCGATGTGTCCAGCACTGGAGCTTGCTGGTCATTGAGTGGAGCTGGGTCTTAGCATTGAGATGGTGATCTCTGGGAGAGCTCTCGCAGATTAATATTATGTGGGGCCAGGAGCCTGTGGTGGTGCAATGTCCTGAACTTGGCTCTCTCACCCCAGATGCTCAGGCCTGACACCTGGCCAGAGCACCAAGACCTGTCAGCCACACGGTTGCTTGAATGGTCCTTCAAATGTTCTCTTTATATGATTAAGAGGGCAGTCTTCTGGAGGCACATGTCTCCTTTCTTTATGCCTCAGGTCCAAAGTGATACAAGCAGCTCTGGAATTTACTGCCTTCTGCAGGATTCTTTTTCCTGTCTGCTTATAGCACTCCCAACACGCCCTTCTAATCAACATGAAACAAAATAAAGCCATACCATGTATATTAGTTTCCTAGATCTGCCATTACAAAGTACCACAAATATGGTGGCTTAAAACAACAGAAATTGATTCTCTCTCAGTTCTGGAGATCAGAAATCTGAATCAAAGTATCAGCAGGGCCATACTCCTGTGTGAAGGATATAGGGAGGAGGCAAAAGGATCTAGCGAAGATTCCTTCTGGCTTCTGGTATCTCCAAGTGTTGTTTTCTTTGTGGCAGCCTGACTCCAATCTCTGCCTCTGTCTTCATAAGGACTCTCCCTTTGTCTCTGTGCCTCAAATCTCCTTCTGCTTTTCTCTTGTAAGGACATCTGCCATTGGATTTAGAGTCCACCCCAAATTTTGAATGATCACCACATCTCGAGAGCCTTAATTTAATGAAACTTGCAAAAACTCTTTTTCCAAGTAAGGTCATATACACAGGCTTAAGGCATTAGGGTATGGACATATCGTTTTGGGAAACACAGTTCCCCAGTACATCATGGCAACACCACATCCCATGTCATCACTACATCATGACAACTCATTATCTCCTTCACTTTCAATTTTTACATTTGATTTTCAACTTATTAGTTGAAAGTCTTAAAATTGAGGATATCAGCCACAAGAGTTGGGGTCAAGGCCTCAAATCTCTCATAATGAGATTTGGTCAAACCCTTTGGTGGGACTGTTTATATCTGTGGTGAACTGAACTGAGTCCATCAAGGTCTTGGAGGACAGATTTGGACTAGAAATGCCTTCCTTGCATCCCTGGTATAAGTTTTTCCTTCATCTCACACCAACTCAGAGAATGGGAAAGGGAAGTTGCTTGAGACTTGAGAATGACCTTGTTAAGGTGACTGAAGTTTGAGTTGACTGAGTTTAAATCCTAAAGAGACCGAATAATTTCCCCAAAGATTGTTTTCAACTGAAAGGTACTTAGTTAACTTGAAGTGGCAAGATGAAGTGTTTTCAGCTACTGCGAGGGACTGGAGGTTTGTGAGCAAGTTGACTTCAGTAAGAAAATAACATTTCTGTACATCTGAGTGGGACACATGTTAGAGTGGCTAGAAGTACAGTATTTTATTTATTTTTTGTTACATTTTCAACTTTCTGTTGTCTGTTTTATTTTAGCTCCCTATGCAACTATGGCTCACGTAAGGCTGATATTTACACAGAATTACAAAAGTTGTAGGGATAGATGAGAACTTAAAGAAAAATGCCACTAACTGTCAAAGTATAATTTTCAAAATATTTAAATCCTGACTTTCATACAAATATAGAGTAAACATGTCAAAGATTTATTTAATTCATTTTCAAGGAAACCAGTATGGTGATAAGCCTGATTCAGAAGATAAATAGAAGAAAAGTATTAGTGATTCCCTCAGGGAAGTTATACTGAGATAAACTTACTAAGTTGGGGCCTAAACTGGTTAATGTCTTACAGGAAGATAAAACCATAACCTTTGAGTTTATTTTTTCCTACTGGAAATAAATAATTTGTATTTCCATCAGACAAAAATCTATAACTTAATATGTAACTTCATAGAATATTGGCTCTAATAAATAATAAATGGCAAGTCAAACACTGCTATATCCCCTGATATAGTTAAAGAATCAGTGGGTAGATCTGTTAGTTCATGCTCCTGTATCACATTAAAAGAACATAAAATGCTCCCTTTGCCTTATTTTCAAGATTTGCATTTTTTTTTTTTCTTAACAGATACTTCATTATAATCTTTAAAGCTAGGGCCTTATTTCATTGCTATATACTCTGTTCACATTCAGAGCAAAAAATAAAAACATAGCTGTAGATTTTGTTCTATTTAGGAGCAATGAGAGATAAGAAATTTAAGAGCAGCAGAATATGCCACCCCCAAATATGCCACTTGGCATAAGGATTATTTGAGCCAAAGGTATTTGAAAAGAAGTAAGTAGAAGAAAAGCTCTCTGCCCCCTCCCTATATGCCTAAAAGCAGGACACAAATTTGTAAAGGTATCCCTCTCACCCCCTCTCTACCAGAAAGGACAGAAGTTAATCACCAGAGATAAGTCTAGATGCTTATCAGTCCAAGTACAGCACCAGAGGAATCTACATAACAAACCTTGCTAGTTAGCCCTTACCTACCATTACTTTCCCTCTACATTTGCCTTCCCACAATTTGCCACCCCTGGAAGTTCAAAGTTCTTTTCCTTTATCTTGTCACTTCTCTAAAAAATTTATTGTTATTTTGTTAAGATGCCCTACTTCTAAACACCCCTTTGAGCACAGCATTGAGTTCTCCCATGTGTGAGTGTGATGCCTATGTTAAAACTACAGAAAAACTTCTGTAGTTTTTCTCTTGTTAAGCTGTCTTTCATCAGTGTAATTTATTGGGTCCTAG
Source organism: Lipotes vexillifer (assembly GCF_000442215.2). NCBI lineage: Eukaryota > Metazoa > Chordata > Mammalia > Artiodactyla > Lipotidae > Lipotes > Lipotes vexillifer. Next base: position 736,135 of record NW_006781198.1, read on the forward strand.
CTGGAGAACCTAGGAGGGTGGAGGGAAAAATAATTTTTTCCTCCCCTACAAAATCAAAGGAAAAAATTTGGAGAAACTTAAATTAAAAATTACCTTTTGGTATCTCAAGTCATCAATTTTAGGGCTGAATCTTTCTAAAACAGAGTCCTCCCTTTGGATACCTCACCAAAAAAGGTGCTGTTGAACTTTGTACTTCTCTGTTTTCTATGAGCTTTAGTTACGTACTTCAGATTTAGAAGCATCAGTTTGATCACAGTTCTCAAGGGCAGAAAGTATCTTAATCATTAGCGGTCAGCAAGCTGGTCCTATTAATGCTTCTACTAACTTCCTGGGTCCAGTATCTCAGTGGTTTTCAAACTTAGCTTCACATTAGCATCACTGTGGAGCTTCTAAACATCTGAATGCCCAGGTCTGACCAGTTAAGAATCTCTGTTTTGGGGAGCCAGGCACTGTGGGGGGTGGGAAGCCTTTCCAAATGATTCCAGTGCATCGCCAAGTCTGGAAACCACTTCTACATTTTAATGTTTTCTTATGCTTATACTTTTCCCCCCCTACAGACAGCCATTAGAAAGAGAGGTGTATCTGGCCAGTGTCAGAAAGAACCTTTGTTATAATGGTATCTCCAACCCTCCTTTCCAATTTCTTTTTCCTAGACTGAAAATAATGAAGAATCTGGAGAATACTTGGAGGCATTCTATGCTTACAGCATTGCTGTTTATCGTGGCAGCCAGACCATTTCCTAGTAAATTTCTAGAGCTTTGCATAGGAAAAGACACTGTTGCTTTTACTTGGAAACCAGCAATCCCAGGAGACATCAATCAGTTCAGCACTAGGGCAACAATCTAGGGTAGTGCTGTCCACTCCCTAAAAATCTTTGTTGTTGTGTGTTATGTGTGATATGACATTGAGATGTGCAGTACTTTTCTGAGTGTACCCCCTCCTTTCTTTCCAATTCAAACTGCTCACTGGAATGTAGTTTTCAAGGTATTGTTATAGGGCAATCTTAAATCTATTCTTATTTAATTAAAAAAAAGGATTTCTCAAAATTTCAGACTTTAATATTAGTAATAGGTTACACACAATGAAACTTACAGATGATTTGAGCCACACACACCAGCATCCCTGAGAAAAGCTGAGATATAGAAACACAGATGGAACACAAACTCTTTGCAGTTCTGGGACCTCTCTAATATCTGTTAGAATAGATTGTTCACTGAAGTTTGCCCTGACCTCCAAGGAAACCTCCTCCGCTCTACCAACCCTATGTCCATGCTGAAAAATTTCTAAAACAAACCCCAATTTTTACTCTTTCCAAGAGTTGAATAACCATTCAAAACTCAAAAGATACCTCATTTCTAGACTGGTTGTATAAATTATGACACAGCAATATGATGAAATTTTGTAGCACCATTAAAACAATACTCACGGAAGCAATGCAGGGGTGTGGAATAATGTCTGATAATAAATACGGGGGAAAAGCATAAATAAAAATAGTCCTATACAACTATTAAATATTTGTGTGCCAGTGGGTGAGAATTAGAGGAAAACATACAACAGTGAAAATTATTCAATTTTTTTTATATTGAAACAGAAAACAGTATTTAAAATAGATCTACTACACCTGCCCCCAGTGCATTTGTTTTAGAAACGTCATGATTCCAGGGTCCTAGATTTTGGCTGAGTGTCCATTTTCAGGGCTGGCTTAGTTTAAAGAGAAATTTTTTTTCCCTTGGGTTTTAAGATCTGAAAATACCTTTTTGGAGATGTTATGTCCCTTTGTATACAAATTATGATTTTAGAAATTATTAGAAAAAATTCAGGTATTTTTATCTTTGCCTTGAACTATTTTGTGGTATTATATATCCCCTATCTCATGTTTCTAATGACCACCCTCCCTTTTAGTAATATGGTGATTTCCTGTACCAAACTTCTAGGGGAAATAGTGAAAATTTCTATGTTCTCTTTCTGCTCCTTTGTTGCATAATGCCCATTAATTCAGCAGGGCTCAAAATAGCCAGTAAATGGCAGGCAGGGTACAGCACTCTTAGCAGTAAAGATATCAACATTAAAAAATACGTCAGCATTTCACACTCCAGCAAGATTTTAAAAAACCCGACGCATAGCCTCTTACCTTAGTAACCAGTGACATTAATAGAGACAGTCCTTTTGTTTGGATATTATATTATAAAGCTTTTCATTGGAATGGGCTGCCCACTTCATTGCATCTTCAGCCTTGGCTTTGAGCTTGGCCAACATCTACAATGACAACAGAAGATTTGTTTTGCCTTTGTTTATGTGATCAACTTGGCACCATCTGACAGCTAATTTCTCTTCCATTCTCTAGAGATTTAAGCTCTACCTTTTGTAGGTGGAGGTCAGTAATGTGTCTTGCACATAACCTTCCTAAGCCCCATTTTCTAGTAGGTCATAACTTCCCCATTCTCTGACCCAGTACGGCTGGATCAAGATATAAATTATATTTAAACAGGTGAGAAACCTACATGAGTAGGTAGCTAAGAGGTACAGGAGCAGAGATGAATGTTGGCCTTTCACATTTGAAAGATAACTCAGTTTGTATATTCCTGGGAGATCTCTCAGTCTGGATATTTGTGTTTAAGTCTGTAAGGCCAGTAATTCTTTGTTCATGATTTCTTGGCTTCCTGAGAAATCTGCTATCAGTTTCTCTTGATTTGAGCTACTTTGGTTGTGCTTTTGTTTTATGCTGGTTTCAGCCTATTGGTAACCAGTGTTGTGACTGCAGTGGCCCTTGTGTTTCTTATTATGATTGCAAGATACCCTCAGCAATAACCATCAGGAAACCGTTGAAAATATATATGTATTGCAGGTCCTGGAAATTACATGGATAGAGAGAGTGCACATGGGCCTGGGGTTTGCTTTCACTGGGGTAGAGGGTGAGGTCCTAGGTTTCATGGTCTCACTCTTTATTGGTGAATTTAAAAATAAGAGTGGGAAGAGAATAAACAAGGGGCCCAAATGGTCAGTTTTAGAAATCAACCAACATCTCTAAAACAAAAGAGCCCAGGGGTGGGAGTGGAAGGGGTTGGCTGGGCTTTTGTCTGCTCTGTGGCTGGCAACGTGTTTATTCAAGACAGTAGGCTTTAAGTGGATGCCTCTGTAGTCAGGCACTTGCATTACAAAAAAGAGAAACCAACTGGCAGCGTTTACACTACAGCTTTTCATCGTCAAAGTATTCCCACTCTAAATGTTTTCCTTCTCTCTAAACTCTTTTTCATCCCTCTTTTAGTCTGAAACCCAAGGTCTTTTTTGTTTGTTTGTTTTATTTTTATGTTTTTCCCAAACCAGAGTCACTTAACCACTTTGGGGCATACAGAGATTCATTAGGAGACCAACAATTACCCCTTTTGTTTGGGGTTGGTTTATGGGGAAGAGAAGGGTCATGTAAGTAAGGCAAAGCCTCAGTGCAAAGCAGAAGAGATCTGGACTTATAAGAAGGTAAGAAAGAACCAATGTTAACAGAAAAAATTATTTCTAAATGCTGAAATTAACTGCAGGAGTTATGTAGTGGGATATACTATTGAAATCTGTAAAAGAGCATGGAGATGAGATTGAGAGGCATATAACTAGGCTCCTGGGCTCACGGTAATGTCTCATAGACATATGACACATTTGAGCTGTTATGCTCTATGAGTATTATAGACTCTAGATTGTTACAGTAATAAGAGGACTGGGAAAGGTTGGTGTATGAGCACAGAGGAAGGCATTGGACATATGTGGACCTGTACAGTCCCTGAGAAAATAGGCAGTTTGATGCTCTAGTACATATAGGCAACTCTTTTGGAAATCTCAGGTGAATTACAGTGGTGAATACAGTGGCTTTGATGCATTTTAAAAATGTTTTGAAGGTTTTGTTGTTTGGGAGTCCAAAGGGAGCTATGCGATCTGGAAAGTGATTAAAAACACCATTATATCAGAAGTCTTTCTATACCTTCTATACAGTTGGGAATGGATAGTGGGAGGGTGGAATACAAATTTGGTATTGCCATTATTTGTATGGTGGGCCTTTCCCACCACCAGAAGTTACCATATGACCCTTAATAACTTTGAATCCCAGTGTCCTGGAGATTTTAGATATATGAGGGAGAAAATTTATACTGTTGGGGAACTAATGTCCTTCCCTGTCCCTGAGATATCCCCAGATTGTCTGTAGGTGGGCATGAGGTCAAGATACTTTTTTTTTTTTTTTTTTTTGTTATTTTTAGGATATAATCCCTAGATATTTTTGCTTCTTTGCAAATGATTCAGAATACTTCTTTTAGATAT